>NW_006922094.1:1543559-1553029 GCF_000298275.1 Orycteropus afer afer | reverse complement strand
CAGGAGGGTCGGAAGGAAGGTTGGGCAATCCTACTTCCGTAGTGATACTGCCTCGGAAACCCAAGGAGGGGTCGCTATGAGTTGGGGCCGACTCGACAGCAAATAACAACAACAACAAGACAGGAGGGAGAGTACTGATGGGAGGGAGAGAACTGACAGGAGTAACAGTAGATGATGTCAGAGATGATGGAGTGCTACAGCAGTTTGGAAAATCTGGACATCTGGGACATCTTTAATCTCTACCTCATAGGGACCAGCATTGTGTTGATCCTTCTAAGAGAAATTATTTGAGCACTCCCTGTCTGTATGAGAAGGGGACAGAACTGGACTTTAACGTCACTTGGCCAGCCTTCTCCTGTCCTCCTCCAGCCTGCCCTGTTACCTGATCTTCCTCAACATGTCTGCCTTTCCTCCCATCCACTTGTCCCTGAAGCCCCCAGAGAGAGGCTGGTCGATTCCAGACTGGTTGCACTCTCCTTGCCTTCCAGTAATAGATGGTGAGAACACTCCCAGGGTCAAGCCCCACAGTCCCTGAAGGCCCCTTGAGAGCTGCCTGTGCCAGCTCACCAACTTCAGCCTTGTGAGTAGCAGAGCTAGGCAGAGATCCTGAGCATTTGATTATCAAACTGGACATCATTTCACTATCTCTAGGGGCTGTGGCCAGGCGGAATAGAGCTGGCAGTAAACAGACCAGCTGATGCCAATCCAGCTGGGCGGCAACCTGGGAAGCACCACGAACTTCCCTCTGACTTCAATGGCTGGAAACTTTAAAGGATGCTATACCCTGAATCTGGGATGCTGGCCAAAAGACCAAACTTTTGTATAGATGAAGTACCATTTGTTATGGTAATGATTTGAAAAGGGCTCAGCAGTTTTCTTCCTAACTAGAAAACCTGGGCTTCCATCCCAGCCTTAAATCTCTGGCCAAGAATTAACCTCACCTTGCTAGTAAAATTGTTTCCTTAAGAGTGCCTTTTAACCCCAAGAAAATTTAGAATCAAATATGGAGATGAAATCAATCAAACCAATGGAATTAATACTTTTGTGTTCTATTTAAGAATCATCTGGAATATTTTGGTATTTAAGAGAATTTGGCATATTAGGAAACGTAACAAATTAGTCTTGTAGAATGTATAATTGAATAACCTATTATTTTTAACTTGTAATTTTTCTTGGAAGCATGAAAGAAAATTTTACTAAGTAAATGGTACTGGAATGTTTAAAAGATCTCAATCAATTTAATTTATTGTAAGAGTTTAGTACTCGGGGAAGGTTTTGTTTCTTAGCTTCTGTTGAGATTCCAAAGAAAATCGAAGTTTAAATTTATGAAAGCAGAACATGGAAGGGAATTTAATTAATTAAGATTCTAAATGGGACGTTGGGCTGTTGAACTGGAGCCGATTAAACATTAATCAAAGATCTTCCTGAAATTCAATGTAAAATTCACCAGATTCATAAATAGAACAGTATTTGTGAATAGAACTTCAAAGCTTAAGGAAAACAATATATTTAATTTGTAGCTTTAATACATTGAAAATTAACTTAAAGCATGAAGCAATCTGTCTTTTCTGTTGTGACAGAGCACTCTAAAACCGAGGCACTTGACATAACTGAAATGGCTGACACAACTCTAAATGAAACTCCATTTTGTCCTAGGCTCCTGCTTCTGTTTTTCTTTAGAATAGCTGATCCATGACCACGATTTTGAACAAGATAACTCGTTCTGCACCATTCTGAGGTGGCCACCCAGAACATTGCTGGAAACAGAAGGAACAAGTCTGGAACGTAGGAAACTGTGCCTGAGGTTGAGTACCATAGCCAATAGAAATCTTGACAAACGAGTCTTACAAAGCATGTTGAATAGCAACCAATCAAATGTACTCTCCTACTCTTTTTCCACACTGCACAAAGTTCTAAGAAAAGACGTGCACTATGGTCCTTCAGGGAGCTCTGGTAGCGTAGTACCTAAGGCACTTGACTGCTAACCAGAAGGCTGGCAGTTCAAACCCACCAGCCACTCCTCGGAAAGAAGATGGGGCAATCTACTTCCGTAGTGATACTGCCTCAGAAACCCAAGGAGGGGTCGCTATGAGTCGGGTCTGACTCGACACCATGTAACAACAACAACAACAACAACATGGTCCCTCATGGAACGCCATTTTGAACTCCCATTTTGATGCTTCCCAATTTGCAAATCTTTGAATCTGAGTAAAACTCTTATTTTACAGAAACTGTTTCATTTTTTAACACTGTGCACAAAGGTTTCCCCAGGGCCACCAAGAAGCTCCTGCAAATACTGTTCTCTGTTGGTTTTGAGGCCATCCCCGTCACCAGTGTGAGTTTAGCTGACTTTCTTCTGAGAAACAGTACTAGACACAATTAATTGTCTGCAATATCCATCTCCCTTTTTCTCATACTTGTCATGGATAACCACTCAGGGGGCTCCCAGTGGCCCCTGCCGTGTGGTACCCATGCCCTGGTGTAATCCCTTCCCCATTGAGTGTGAGCTGAACCTGAGGACTCAATTCTAACAAATATAAAATGGAAAAAGTGATGGGATGTCACTTCTGAGATTAGGTTGCAAATGACTGTGCCCTCCACTTTGCTCACTCTCCACATGCTCACTCTGAGGGACTTCATCTTGTGAGCTGTCTTGTTGTTGTTGTTAGTTGCCATGGAGCAGGCTTTGACTCACTGCAACCCTGTGTACAACAGAACAAAACACTGCCCAGTCCTGAGCCATCCTCACAGTCCTTGCTGTGCTTGAGTCCATCATTACAGCCACTGTGTCAATCCATGTCATTGAGGATCTTCTCCTTTTTCACGCTCTACTTTAAAAAAGAACACTGCCATTGAGTTGTTTCCAACTCATAGCAACCCCCATTGGGTTTCCGAGGCTGTAAATCTTTATGGAAGTAGATCACCCAGTCTTCCTTCCAAGGAGCAGCTGGTGGGTTTGAACCATTGACCTTCCAGTTAGCAGTCAAGTCCCTTATCCACTATACCACCAGAGCTCCTTACTCTCTACTTCACCAAGCATGATATCTTTCTCCAGGGACTGATCCTCTCTGACAACTTCACCAAAGTAGATGAGACAAAGTCTTGCTACTCTTGCTTCTAAGGAGCATTCCTGCTGCACATCTTCAAGGACAGATCTGTTCATTCTTCTGGCAGACCATGGTATTTTCAGTACTCTTCACCAACACTAATATTCAAAGGCATCAATTTTTCTTCGGTCTTCCTTATTCATTGTCCAACTTTCACATGCATATGAGGTGATAGAAAATACCATGGCTTGGGTTAGGCACACCTTAGTCTTCAAAGTGACATCTTTGCTCCTTAACACTTTAAAGAGGCAGCAGACTTGCCCAATGTAATACATGCTCTGATTGCTTGACTGCTGCTTCCATGGATGTTGATTATGGATCCAAGTAAAATAAAATCCCTGACAACTCCAATCTTTTCTCCATTTATTGTGATGTTACTTATTGGTCCATTTATGAGGATTTTTATTTTCTTTATGTTGAGGTGTAATCCATACTGAAGACTAGTCTTTGATCTTCATCAGTAAGTGCTTCAAATCATCTTCACTTTTATCAAAGAAGGTTGTGTCAAATGCATATCACAGGTTGTTAATGAGTCTTTCTCCAACCCTAATGCCGTGTTCTTCTTCATACATCCAGCTTCTCAGATTATTTGCTCAGCATACAGACTGAGTAAGTATGGTGAAAGGTTACAACTCTGATGCACACATTTCCTGATTTTAAACCATGCAGTATCCCCTTGTTCTGTTTGAACAACAGCCTTTTATGTCTATTACAGTTTCCTCATGAGTGCACTGAAGTGTTCTGGAATTCCCTTTCTTTGCAATATTATTCATAATTTGTTATGATCCACACAGTTGAATGCTTTTGCATAGTCATTGCATAGCTGCCTTGTGGAGAGGCCCAAAGTTATCCTGATTCTAACAAATATAAAATGGAAATATATTCTAACAAATATAAAATGGCTGATGTTTTTGCCAACAGCCAGTGAGAACCTGACACCTACCAGCAACCACTCAAACTTGGAAGAGGATCCCCCCAGTCGCCTTGAAATGATTGCAGCTGTTATCAACCCCTTGGTTGTAGCTTTGAGAGAAACCCTGGGCCCAAAGCCCCCAGTGAAGCTACACAGGATCCCTGACAACAGAAGCTCTAAGATAACAAATATTGTTTAAAGCCAGTAAGTTTTGGGGAGATGTATACACAGCAACGGCTACCTAATACAGTAGGATTAGAATCTTCTTGGACATAATGCTTCCGGGGGGGGGGGGACTACATTTCCCAGCCTCCCTTGCAGCCAGGTGTCGCCATGTGGCATATGCTGGTGGTGACAAGTCACCTTTGACCAGGCTGACAAGACCAACACTTAGAAGGAACCCAGGTCTCTGACTTCATGGGGCAGAGTCCCCTTATCAGCCTAGAGAGAAATTAAATAATAATAATAATAATAAAAACGTTGCCATGATTCTTGTGGCAACCCCACAAGTATCAGAGTACAGCTGCTCCATGGGGTTTCCAATCGTTGTGCTCTCCAGCCATTTGTTCTGAGGCACAGCTAGGTGGGTGTTTTATGTCAGCCAAGCACTGTAATAGGGAAAAAAATAAACTCACTGCCATCAAGTCCATTCCAACTCATAGTGACCCCCTTTGGGTTTCTGAGACAGTAAATCTTTACAGAAGTAGATTGCTCAGTCTTCCTTCCAAGGAGTGGCTGGTGGGTTTGAACCTTCAACCTTCTGGTTAGCAGTCAAATGCCTTACACACTACACTACTAGAGCTCCCAGTAGGGGAAAAGAGACCCCAAATTCAAATAGGTTCAATAGACGCACTTTTATTAAGCCTTGGACAGGATAAGAGGGAAACCATCAGCATGAAAAAGCTGAATGGAGTCCGCCTGAGTCATGGCCATGTGGCTAATTACATATGATTGGGGGCGAAAAAGAAAACACCAGGGAATCATCACAAAATCAATGATTGGTGGCAGATCGATTCGTCACTTGCAGCGGGACTCCAGAAGCAGGGAGAAGACCATGACTGGGATACCTACATAAGCGAAGATAGGAAAGGGTTACAGGATTGGTTCGGGGCCTTGACTACCTGGTTAGGTGGTGGTCTAGAGAGGATATGACTCGTGACCTTGACCGTGCAGCCTGAGTTAACCACAAGGAGGCCACCAACCAGTAACAAGACTCCAATTTCAATTTAAATGAGCAAAGGACACTCTCAGGTTAGTTCCCTAGTTGTTTGTGAGAGTACAAACTGCTTTCAACCATACTCCTGGGAAGGCGAGCGGCCCTTCCCTACATGTGTCCTAGAAGTTGTCTGTGCACAGCCACATGCTGGTTTATGGTCAGAAAGAACCCAAAATGTGTCTGAGACTTATGTCAAGCCTCAAGATGGAGTTAGGGCTCCCACTGCAGACCACAGCCTTTCACAACTCAAGTGCTTTAGAATCGAAACTCTAATACAGCGCTTAACTGTTTGAGCCACGGAGGGACTCCTGGAAAGAATGAAATAAACTTCTAACTTGGATCTGTTAGAGCAGCTGAATCTCAGCTTTTCTCAAACTGCTGCCACAATTTAATCTTTTAATCAATATTTTAATCAATGCCCTCTCTTTTGTTTTAATTATCCTCATTTTGATCAATGATAGCCAAGATCGGATAGGCTTGGTGTACTATAATAGGAGGAAAGAGACTCAGATTCAAACAGGTTCAATAGAGGCACTTTTATTAAGCCTTAGGACAAAAAAGACAAAGACTGTCGTTCAGGAGGAGGAAAACCATCAGCGTGTGTAGTACAGAAAGCTGAACGGAGTCCGCTAGTCATGGCCATGGGGTTAGTTATATATGATTGAAAACAAAGTGACTCATCACAGAATCATGATTGGTGGCAGATTGATTCATTGTCTTTGCAGACAGGACTACAGAAGCATGGGGGCGGGCATGACTGGGCTAAGTACATCACTGAAGACAGTAAAGAGTTACAGGATTGGTTCTGAGCCTGGACTACCTAGCTAGGTGGTGGTCTGGATAGGACTTAGGACTCATGGCCATGCCCAAAGTCTTAGCCACAAGGTGGCTATTTAACAATACCAGGACCCCAACCTTAATTTAAATTAGAAAAGGAACTCAGGCAAGTTCCCTAGCTCTTGTGTGAGTGAAATCTGGTTTGTCCACGAACTTGTCTATGCAGGGCCACAATATTGATATTAAGAGACAGAAACCAAAACCAAACTCACTTGCCCAATCTACTTCTACAGAGATACTGCCTAGGAAACCCAAGGAGGGTCTCTATGAGTCAGATCTGACTCCATGGCAGTCAATTAGAAAGAACCTTGAAATTTATGTCAAAATTCAAAATGAAGTTAGGGCTCCCATGTAGACCAAAGCCTACAACCCAAGTGCTTTAGAATTAAGCTCTAATACAGTACTTACAAGGAGCTCTGGTGGTGGTGTGCCTAAGGCATTTGACTACTAACTAGAAGGCTGGTGGTTGAAACTCACCAGGCACTCCTCAGAAGTAAGAATGGGCAATCTACTTCCATAGAGATACTGCCTCAGAAATCCAAGGAGGAGTTGTTATGAGTCAGAATCTACTCAATGGCAGTGAAGTGGGTTTTTATTTGTTTGTTTGTCTGTCTGTTTTCGAAGGTACTTACAAGGAACTCTGGTGGCACAGTGCCTAAGGAGTTTGACTACTAACCAGAAGGTTTAAGGTTGGTGATTCAAACCCACGAGCCACTCTGCTGAAGAAAGATGGAGCAATCTACTTCTGTAAAGATTTATCGCCTTGGAAACCCAATGGGCATTGCTATGAGTTGGAATCGACTGGATGGCAACGGGTAATACAGTACTTGGCACATATTTTCAGTATTTTTCCCAAAAAACATATTACAATTGTTGTTGTTAGTTGTCACTGAGTTGGTGCCAGCTCACGGCAACCCTGTGTATAACAGAACAAAGAGTCATCTGGCCTGTGCCGTCTTCATGATCATGGCTATGTAATGAGTCCGCTGTCGTAGCTATCATGTCACTCCACTTCATAGAGCGATTCCCTAGATTTTGCGGCCCCTCTGTTTTACTGAACATTGTTAATGAATGAATATTCTGCAAGTCATAGGATGCCCCACCTTTGGCACACATGCCACCAGTCACGTAAATATTGCTCTTCTTTCTTTCCTCAGGGAGGTATTATCTGTGAGAGCTAGATTCTTACATTTCTTTTCAAATTCTCTTCTCATGGCTCCTGGTGCTTCAGCCAACCATCTTGACAAAAGCCGGTGGCTCCTCTTCTTCCTGTAACCAGATTGTCAATGGATATCCAGTTTACAAACCCAGGAGATGGAGGAAACACTGCCTTACAGACAAAGCATGCCCAGTTCCCACCGGAAATCCTGTTTGCGTAAGCATGAGGAGAACTCAATGTTTTCAGAGTCTCCCAGTTTGCCTGGCACCAACAGGCAACCCCCTAGTCTTTAGCTTTCTGGACTCAGCAGGGTCTCTATTGCTGGGTGGGCTAATTAAACAAAATGGTGGCAGGAGGAATTTGCAGAGGGGTGGGGGCAAAATCTTTCAAGTAAGTCCAGTTGACAAAGTTTTGTACACAAACCCTGGGGAAACCTCTTGCCAGGGAAGTGGCATCTGAAGTCACTATTGTTCCCATGCTTACAATGGGTTAGCCTAGGGCAGTGGTGCTCCTCGGAAGGAAGGTTGGGCAATCCTACTTCCGTAGTGATAACTGCCTTGGAAACCCAAGGAGGGGTCGCTATGAGTCGGGGCTGACTTGACGGCATACAACAACAACAACAACAGGGCAGTGGTGAGGGGCTTCTGGGTCAGATCCAGGCTCCTCCTTTTCCTAGCTGTTTTGTCCTCACCCATATCTCAGGGGCACCAAGAGTACCTGCTTCAGAGGGCTGCTCGGAGGATTAAACGTGATAGTAGTGTACCTAGGGCCCTGAGCCCAGAACCTGGCACTCGAGATTTTATAGCTAACAGTCATATAACTAACATACCAGTGATAAAGATAATGACTATTTGTTTTTTAATTTTTATTGTGATTTGAGTGAAAGTTTACAGAACAAATTCATTTTGCATACAGCAGTGCAGACACGATGCTTCACGACAATGACTGTACTCCCCAATGTAACAGCTCACTTCCCAGTTCTTCCCTGCAGTTACCTCTTCTGTGTCCTTCTTCCCCACGCATTCCTGCCCCCTGAGCCTCTCCCTGTGCAACTACTGCCCTTCTGATCTCCCATGGTTGATTATTCTAAGGAGTGTATCTACCTGGTGTAAATGTTCACCCTATATGCCTGTCTATTGTTTGGCTGGAAGCCATGGGAGTGAGTTCAACTCCAGGCCTGAAGGGTAACTAGGGCCCATAGTCTCAGGGGTTTCACCAGCTCTATCAGAGTAGAAGCCTGGTCTTCTTTATGATTTTGAGTTTTGCTCTGCATTTTTCTCCCACTCTATCTAGGATCTCCTACACTGATCCCTTTCCAAGTGGTTGACAGTGGTTGCTGGGCACCATCTAATTCTTCTGGTCTCCTGGTCATATAGGCTGAGGTTGCATGGTCCACTAGTCCCCTGGACTAATTGTTTCCATGCGAATGACTTATTTGTTGTTGTTATTAAAATGAGTAAAGTAAAAACTATTTCCCCCACCTGGCACCTGGATGAGAATAGATAAGTAAACATAAGTAAACAAAACTACCCCCAACTATATTCCCACCCCAGGCAGATGAGTATTTAGTTCCTTAAAGAACTGAATAGAAAACATTCCTTCCTGGAAATGATGGACTTGCTAAAAGTATTTTACAAACAACTTGTAAATTAACTCTGGCCCATGGACATAAGAGAACAAAAGTTAATTGCTGACCTTTTCCCCTCTGCCCAAGCCCCTATCAGCTGATAACAGGAAACTAGTTCATATTCACACCCCAAATTCCTCAACCTTTTGTGAATATGCACAACCCCCTCTCCTAAAACCTACAAAAACTGTGTTTCATGGCCGGGGAGTTAAGATCTGGGTACTAACTACCCCTAACACCTTGCACTGCTGTTTTGCAATAAATAATTTTCTCTCTTCTCAATCTCGGTATGTAAACTGTTTTGGCCTGACTGCGCACTGGGCAGGGACCTGCGTTTGGTCCGATAACGTTATTTGCCTTCGAGTTGGCCCTGACTCATAGCAACCCCCTCCTTGGGTTTCCGAGGCAATATCACTATGGAAGTAGATTGCCCAACCTTCCACAGAGGGGGTCGCTATGAGTTGGGGCTGACTCGATGGCACACAACAACAACAAAGTCATTCATATGGAAACAATTAGTCCAAGGGACTAGTGGACCATGCAAACCTCAGCCTATATGACCTTGAGACCAGAAGAACTAGATGGTGCCCAGCAACCACTACCAATCACTT
>NW_006922094.1:1541350-1542439 GCF_000298275.1 Orycteropus afer afer | reverse complement strand
CCACAGGCATGCCTCTCTTTAGCCCTTGGCCTCTCAGCCTGGCCTCCTCCCTGCTTGGGCAAGTGTAACAAAGCTTTTAAATCTGCTGATAGGTGCCCAAGGAGGCACCCCACTCTGCCAGCAAGTCTGCCTGACGGCACTCAGCTTTCTCACTCTGTGGGCTGCAAAGCCTGCTGCTCTGTCTCACACTCCTGGAGGCTAGAAGTCCAAATCAAGGTATCAGCCATGTTGATTCCTTCTGAAGTCTCTCAGAGAGAAACTTTTCTATGCTTCTCTCCCAGCTTCAAGAGGCTGCCAGCAATCCTTGGCATTCCTCAGCTTGCATCCTCCATACTCACATGGCTGTGCTTCTAGCCTCTTTTATAAGATGCCACCACTCAGACGGGATTAAGACCCACCCTCCTCCAGTAGGCTTTCATGTTAACTGATAATACCTTCAAAGACTCTATTTTCAAACAAGGTAATGTTCACAGGTACCAGGAGTTGGTGACTTCAACATGTCATTTTTTGGGGGACACAATTCAATCCATAATACATACACAGATTTTTTTTTTTAAGATTTCAGACCAGTTATCTTGGGGATGTCCAACATGCAGCTCTGTCTGATTGTGTTTTCATTATCAGGTTATGGTTAAACATTTTGGCAAGAATCCTACATGAGGAATTGTGAATTACTTTGTGTGACTCTTCTAGTTATGCATAGTCTTATGACTCTCATAAAATTATTGGTGGGACTATGCAAATAAGGTGCTTATGGCCCATCAAGGGGATTGGATACCTTGCTAATGATGTAAATAAGGTGTATGACACTCTTGTGGGGGTGGGACCATATGAATAAGGTGTATGGAACCCTAACAAAGGGCTTGGTCAGTTTTTGCCATCCCACTACCCTTAAAATGAGCCTTCTCGGAGGTAGAAAGTGGGGAGGTCACTACTATCAAGAGGAAAAGATGGCAGCAGAATGCATCCTTTGGACCTAGGCTCCCTGTGTTGAGAAACTCTTAGACTCAGGAGACAGAGAGCTGTAACACTAGAGATGGTGCAAGATAGCATGGTGGGCTTATCAGTCCACGGATCAAGTGGCTACAG
>NW_006922094.1:1539274-1540935 GCF_000298275.1 Orycteropus afer afer | reverse complement strand
GAGACGCCGACCTACAGGCACAGCCGAGAACCTATCCTGAGCAGAGAACTCTATTTTGTGTCATTCTTGATCCTGAATTGTAAACTGTTACTTCCCTAATAAACCCCATAATCTTGAGTATTATCTGTGAGTTCTCTGTGGCCATTACAACAAATTATTAAACCCAGCAGAGAAGCAGCGTGCCATGGGGAGGGACGGCCAGTGTCAGAATTGGTAAAAAGGTTAGAGAAAGGAAATATGTCTAACCTCTGCTTCACAGGAATCAGCTTGTTGATCTTGATCCTCCTCCCACTTCATGAAGTTAGAAGAGGTCAGACAATGCCTTCATGCCATTTTTGCAACAATATAGTGCACTTTCTATTATGTCACATACAGACACCTGATGTCAGAATGTCCCACTACCGGGTACTGAGGCTGCTGTTTAATCACTTGGTTAAGAGTGTGTCTGCCAGGCCCCAGTCCCTCACCAAAAAAAAAAAAAAAAGATTCATACTCACTGCCAACTAGCCCATTCCAACTCATAACGACCCCCTTTGGGTTTCTGAGGTGGTAAATCTTTACAGAAGTAGATTGCCCAGCCTTCCTTCCACGGGGTAGCTGGTGGGTTTGAACCGCCAACCTTCTAGTTAGCAGCCAAATGCTTAGGCACTATGCCACCAGAGCTCCTTCCCTCCCACATAAAGGTACACTTTCCCTTTTATAATAAGTCATCTGTCGGGTGAGGATGCTGGCCTGTGAATCTCTATTTCCCAACAGCCTTTCACCAATGGTTTCAGCATCATTTGGTAAGCCAATTATTTTACTGGGGACCCCCTGCGAGTTTTTTCCCTAATTTATCTGCAATAAACAAGTATTAGTTGTTGGGAAAACATTGTTTAATGCTTGTAAAAGGACATAGTCTATGTAGTTTGTAAATTGTTCACAGCAGATGCTCAATAATGATAGCAATTTAAAGCAAAAACAAAAACATCATCCCAGTGGCAGGGCCACTGTCTCCTACCCACTGTGGTGCAGTGAATTACTTAATATGGCTCTCCTAGCTATGGTCTTTGTGACTCCCACCAGAGGACTAGACAGAACCATGCAAACAAGGTGTATGCAACTCTAATGAGGGGTTCTTTTTGTCATTCTGCTAGGCTTAAAATGAGCCCTCCTAGGAGCTCTGGTAGCGTAGTGCCTAAGGCACTTGATTGCTAACCAGAAGGCTGGCGGTTCAAACCCACCAGCCACTCCTCAGAAGGTAGATGGGGTAATCTACATCCATAGTGATACTGCCTCGGAAACTCAAGGAGGGGTCGCTGTGAGTCGGGGCCGACTCGACGGCACATAACAACAACAACAACAGAGGCAGAAGGGGGGATTTCACTGACATCAAGAGAAAAGAGCTGGAGGTAGAGTGGAGCACGTCCTTGCACCTGAGATCCCTGTGCTGGACCTCCTTGGCAGACGACCCACAGAGACAACTGGCTGAGACAGCTGGCTGAGGAACCAAGAGGCAAGAGACAGAGTGGTGGGCTTGCCAGCCCACAAGAGAGAAAGCTGAGTGCCCCTGGGCAGGAGTCTTCCTGGCACAGTGGGATGCACTTAGGTGTACCTATCGGCAGAGCTAAAAGAGTTTTGTAACACCTGCGTGTAACACCTGTTTGTAACACCAAAGGCCA
>NW_006922094.1:1537690-1538783 GCF_000298275.1 Orycteropus afer afer | reverse complement strand
GCATGCCTGGCCTCATGGGAATCAGCCATGGACTGCTGATAGTATTCTGTCTCCTCCTTGTGAAATCAGAGGAGGTCAGAGATGCTGCCCCATGTCCTTTTCCCACCCACAAACCTACATGAAACAAATAAATGAGGTCCCCAACATCTTCAGGAAGCAAGACCTGACTGAACTGATGTTGCTGTTATTAGCTGCTTCGAATCCACCCTGACTCATGACCCCCATGCCCAGAAGAACAATGCGGCTAGGGCCTGTGCCACGCCCCCGAGAAGCCGCAGTTAGCACCACTGTGATCCACAAGGTTCCATGGGCTGATTTTCTAGAAGGATCACCAGGCCTTTCTTCCTGATCTTTCTTAGTGTGGAAGCACCACTGAAATCTGTTCAACATCACACTGACAGAGCGGTGCCTTGGCCAGGACTCGAGAGTTCTACCAAATGAAGTGACATCGTTAGCTGCGGCCAAATCAACCTTATGTATAACAGAAACACCTCACGTATCAACAGAACACGTCTCAAGCTGTGTCATCTCCATATCTCTGATATGTTTCTTTGGCTTTTGTGTTGATCCATCTCACAGGTTTTCATCATTTTCGCTGACCCTCTACTTTATCAAACATCATGACCTTTTCCAGGGATTGGTCTTTCCTGATGACACGTCCAAAGTAAGTGACATGAACTGACATTAGGCTACGTAGAACCTCACATACAGGTATGACCTCTAGTCCACTAACACACCTGTAGGCAGGTATGTCATGTGATCATGGAGTACCGCCTCAATCCCGCTGGGGGTACTGCACAAGATGGTTGTGATAGTTGTTTGTGTGTCAGCTTCGCTGGGCCTGGTTGAGTGGCTGGGCAGCTGGTGGTAGTTATTCCCCATGATGAGACTGGCAATCAACTCCATGGTGGGATCTACCACAAGCAGCTCAGTAGCTGGCTTTGGGATGTGGTCTGTTTCCTATATATAAGGAGAAGCCTTGGGAATGGTCTCTAGTGTTTGGCACGCTTGGACCCTGCATGTAGCTGTGTCATTGCTCAGCAGCCTGCCATGCTCTGTCGACCTTGGGACTTATAATGGACATAAATTAATG
>NW_006922094.1:1526443-1537590 GCF_000298275.1 Orycteropus afer afer | reverse complement strand
TATTCCCCATGATGAGACTGGCAATCAACTCCATGGTGGGATCTACCACAAGCAGCTGAGTAGCTGCCTTTGGGATGTGGTCTGCTCCCTGTATACAAGGAGAAGCCTTGGGGATAGTCTCTGGCCTATGACACACTTGGACCCTGCATGTAGCCGTGTCGTTGCTCAGCAGCCTGCCATGCTCTGCTGATCTTGGGGCTTACGATGGACTTATGTGGTTTGGTAACATCAGGACTGTGCCCTTTCACTTGTCAACCTTGGGTTTGTCAGCCTCAGCAGCCAGCAGCTGTCTGAGTGAAGAAATGCCTCTAGCTCCAGTGGGCCAGACAGAAGGCAGAGCTGGACCCCAAGGTTGAGGGGCTTTCACCCAGCCCCTAGAGCCTGGCACTTTGAACTCGGACTTAAAGCCTCCAAACTGTAAGATAATAAACTCCTGCTTGTTAAGGACATCCCATTTGTGGTATATTCTTGTCAGAGTGGCACTAGGGAACCAGAACAATAGTATATGGAATCTGAATTCTGTTACCTCCTAAAATCCTCAAACTGTGAAATCCAACACACAGCTAAGTCTTTCTGATAAATAAGATTGGGAAAAATAAAATGCTACAAATAATATAATATTTTTATAGCATACGACAGAAAATGCAAAAAAAAAAAAAAAAAGTCACTGCCATCAAGTCAATTCTGACTCATAGCGACACCCATTGGGTTGCCAGGGCTGTAAACGTTTACAGAAGCAGACTGTCTCATCTTTCTTTCATGGAGAGGCTGGTGGGCTCGAACCACCAACCTTCTTGTTAGCAGCTGAACGTCTTAACCCGTATCATCAAAAGCACATCAATTTACTTCCTCATGATGGCATTTTGGTGGCTTGCTGAAGACCCTAAGGGAGGGGACCTGTGGAATCTATGCTCAAACCTCCCATGTGACTCCTAAGCAAGGGACTATGTGCCTTGACCAATTATCTCCAGGCCTTAGTTTACCTGGAGGAGCCAACGAGATCAAGGACATATACCGGCAGCTCCCAGGGTAGGAATGGCCGACTTATGGACTGTTCATACTTGCCCTGTAATGCTGTGTAAGTTTGCCCTCATTTTGACATGACTGTACCAGCCCCTACTTGCAACAAACTCTTCATCACGATCACCTTCACTTGCTGTGCATGCAGCTTGTTGAGTCACTGAAAAGTCTTGGAGGCTTTTCTGGCACTAAAACTGAAAAACCAAGCCCACTGCCATTGAGTCGATTCTGACTCATAGTAACCCCATTGGGTTTCTGAGGCAGTAAATCTTTACGGAAGGAGATTGTCCAGTCTTGCTTCCACGGAGTGGCTGGTGGATTTGAACCACCAACCTTCTGGATAGCTGTCAGATGCTTTAGTCACTGTGCTACCAGAGTTCCTTTTCTTGCACTAAAGTTCTGACTCACCTACAAATTCCACTTAAAAGACTTAAAGACACAGGAACAGGCCTGGTTCACAACCTGGGGACTGCCTGTAAAGCACGTAGCACTGTGCCTGATAGTAGCGTGTGCTCAGAATGACTGGGACTATAATGATTTACTAGCTTGTGGGAGGTCTGGTGTTGCTAGGAACACCTCTGGGGTGTCTCAAGGTTGGTGACCCGGGTGGAATATGTTGTTGCTTGAAGAATTTCTTTTAGAAGGATCACTACAAGGCTGGTCCCCATGAGGCAGAGCTGAAACATCTCCCAAATGTCCAACTTTTCCACACTGCTGTGCCACTCCATCATCTGTAACAACCTTTCCTCCTCCCCTCAGGACTCTTCCTCCTGTCTTAGGGTTCCGTATTTCACTGTAAAAATCTCACCAAACTTACACACTGCCAAGGAAGCAGATCTTGTGATGCTGAAGGCTAGGAGGCTGGCAAGTTCCAAGTCCATGGGTAGGTCTGGAGAATTCTCCCAACTTGCATGATTGCAGGGGCTGGTGAACCCCAATTGACAGGTCAGAAGACCTGCTGCTCTCTCAGGTCCAGAGGTGAGATAAGGATGAACCAAGTGTAGGAGCCAAGCAAGCAATTCTCCCAGCATATTCACACATATAATCAAGGAAACTAAGGGTGGTGACTTGAGCTACACCCTCCAGCAAGGTGGGACTCCAGATATATCCCACCCTAAACACACATAAGGAGCTCTGGTAGCATAGTGCCTAAGGCACTTGACTGCTAACCAGGAGGGTGGCGGTTCAAACCCACCAGCCACTCCTCGGAAGGAAGGTTGGGCAATCCTACTTCTGTAGTGATAACTGCATGGGAAACCCAAGGAGGGGCCGAGACTGGGTGGCAAATAACAACAACAACAACAAACACCCATAAACCAAAACACTAAACTTACTGCCATCCAGTCACATAGAGACTAGGATTTACGATACATCACAAAATGGAGGACAATGGCTGGAAGGGCCATATTAGGCAATTCACTGCACTGCTTTTGGCAATCAGAAGGGATTGGGAGGGGGCAAGTTCTCCTCTGTTACATGAGTTGGAACAGACTGGACAGCACTTAACAACAGGCCAAGAGTAAAGGGAGAAAATGGATCCTGGCTCCATCTTTACTAGTGTGGGACCTCTGGATTAACTGTCCACAGCTGAGGGGTTGTGAAACCGAGTAATGTCAAAACTATTTCCCCCACTCTGGTTAAAACAGAGAATCAGAACAGCTAGGACCCCGATGGGAATAGATAAGTAAACTTATTCAACTATTTCCCCACCCCAGTTAAGACTAATAGGACTCTGGTAGAGACAGATGAGCAAACACATAGGACCCTGGTTGGAGACAGATGAGTAAACACAATAAGTTCAGTTCCTTAAGAACTGAATAGAACAACATTCTTTCCTGCTGTTTCCTTAGACACAGGTGATACATGCGTTAATGTGTCTCAGAAAACAACCTGAAAATTAACTCTGGCCCGCGGACATACGCAGTGGGACAGAAAGGAACAAAGTTACTGGGAACTAACACTCTCCCTCTGTTAGAAATATGCCATGCGTGGCTCTTCCGGGTTCTTCTTCATTCCCTGCTGCCCCGCCCAAGGTCATAAGTCAGTTAAAGGAAGTTGAAACTGAGCTTCCTGCAAGGTGTGAATTTTAAAAGGCAACGTAGCTTCTGATAGGTTAAGATCCCTTCCCCCAGCTCTGACATACAACCTCCTAACCCTGGGTCTATATAAGACCACCCTCTCCCCTGCTCGCTCTCTTCTTCCTCTCTCTTCTTCTTCTCTCTTCTTCTTCTTTCTCTTCTTCTTCTGTCCTTCCTTGGCACAGGCACCCTTTTGCCTCTTTAATAAAATCTCCTGTTGGGTACCCTGGTGTGTGGCGTGGTCGTTGAGTGCTGAGGGAGCTCTAACACCCTCTGCCTAAGCCCCAATCAGCTGATGACAGGAAGTCAGTTTGACTCACATGGTAAGCGCACTGGATCAAAACATTACTGTCCCTTTAAACCGAGGTGAAGGAAATTTCAGCCAATCATCAACCATCTCACGCCCAAATTCTTGAAATTTTTATGAATACGCATAACCATCTCTTCTGAAAACTACAAAACTGTAATTCGATGGCGTTTCAGGGAGTCAGATCTGGGTACGGACCCCTGCCTCCTTGTATTGCCGCTTTGCAATAAATAATTTTCTCTCCTCTTAATCTCTCAGTGTATAAACTGTTTTGGCCTGACTACACACCAGGCAGGGACCCACGTTTTGCCCTATTTCAGTTGGCGGGTGTAGATTTCTGAAGTTCAGGAGCTCAGGCTGTCATTGCTGCAGAGAAGTATGTGGTGGAAGGGTTCCATTAAAGACCAGGCCTGGACTTCTGATCATCCACTCTTGGGACAGAATGCAAATATGAGAATCACTGTGGACTGTCACTTTTACTTGGATGCACAGTGAATACTCAAGAAATCAAATGATGTATTACACTGGGCAGGAGCTCTGGTAGCATAGTGGCTAAAGCATTTGACTGCTAACCAGAAGGCTGGTGGTTCAAACCCACCAGCCACTCCTCGGAAGGAAGGTTGGGCAATCCTACTTCCGTAGTGATACTGCCTCGGAAACCCAAGGAGGGGTCGCTATGAGTCGGGGCTGACTCGACGGCACATAACAACTAACAACAACATTACACTGGGCAAATCTGCTGCAAAACACCTCTTTAAAGTGTTAAGAAGCAGAGGTGTCACTTTGAAGGCTAAGGTGTGCCTAACCCAAACCAAGGCATTTTCAATAGCATCATATGTATGTGGGAGCTAGACAATGAACGAATAAGGAAGTCCGTGGAAGAATACTGAACACAGCACAGATGCCAGAAGGAACAAATGTGTCTTGGAAGAAGTACAGCCTGAATGCTTCTTAAAAGCTTAGATGACCTGGCCAGACTTCTTCTCGCGTACTTCGGATGTGTTATCAGGAAGGACCAGTCCCTGGAGAAAGACGTTATGCTTGGTAAAGAAGAATGTAAGTGAAAAAGGGGGAAAGCTCAACCGGATGGATTGAAACAGTTGCTACAACAAAACATAGCAACGACTGTTCAAGATGGCACCGGTCCCAGCAACACTTCCTTGTGTTACGCATAAGTCGCTGTCTTGCAGCTGACTGAAGGCCACCTAACGACTTCAAGTCAGAAGTCACCGCGAGGCCCATTACTATCTGCAGACGGCTGGTCGCACATGGATGGTATGAGTCCTGGTGCTGCTTTAGGCAAGAGGGCGGAATGAGAAGAAAACGTCTTTGGACCGGATGGGGGTAGCTAGGCGCCTTCCCACGAGGGGAGGCTCTCCGGGAGGTAGAACTTGCCCAGAGAAGGTGCCTGGGGCGTTTGACTGGGGATCCGGGTGTCAGAGGGCGGAGGCCTGGAAACAGCAAACCAGTGGGTAAGGTGAAAGGCCTCCAAAGGCCGTGCCACCAGTCCTGGGCAGCGCCGGGACCGAGCCCCTTCCCGCCGGCCTCGCGGCAGCTGGGCCCCTCCCCCAGGCGCCTGCAGCCCTCCCGGATCCCCGCCCTCCCTCGCGGCGGCCCCGCGCAACCGCCCGGAGGAGGGGCGACCTCCGCCGGCCGCCTGTTCCAGAGCCGCCTGGTCCACGGCTCGGGCCTTCGCCGTCACCCCCCGGAAGCACACCCACTGCCCAGACCTTTGGTCCCGGGGCTCCCTGGGCCTGGCCGATCCTGGGGGAGCCCGACTGCCTCCCAGAGCAGGGTGGGGAAGGGGACCTTAGCCCACTGTCGCCTCCGAGTGGGCCTCCAGGTGAGCACCGGGCCAGGTAGGGACCCAGGCCGGAACCCGAGTGTCCCATCCCCACTCGCAGCCGCGGCGCGGGAGAAAGACTCCCGGCCCAGGGCCTGCCCGGAGGCGCAGGCCCCCGGGAGCCGTGTACCCCAGCGGCGCTCCCCGCCTCTTCCCTTGGTCCGAAGCTGCCCCAGCCAGCTTCTGCTCCTGCGCACCCCGAGCAGTACACACGTTTGCAAACCCAAACTCTGACAGGAGCAGCTTGGCGTTTAAAATCGGTCCGGTATCGCTCACGCTTCTGCGCCGCCCTAGAGGGCCGCGGCGGCCTCCATTAAATGCCCCTTCGAAACTGAAGAGAGCGGCACGTGTTCCCAGCACCCGGGAAAGGCCTGGGTGCTTTGTACGGTTCCTGGGTTTTGTTTCTTCCGGTCGCTCCTCCCCAGAACTCCGTGTAGAAACTGTTTCTTGATTTAGCAACTTGTCGCAGCTCGGTTTTACCCGCGGCCACTCCTCAGTTTAAATTTGTTCTACATTATTTTCGTAATTTTTTTTTTTTTAAATCTTCGAGATCTTGTTCCGGCAACTTTAGAGCGCATCTGTTTACTTCTTATTTTGAAAGACTGCAATATTCCGAACCTACTTAAAAAAAAAAAAAAAGTAAAAAATTTATGCAGAAGAATAAAAGAGTTTTGAATGAGAAATAGCTGTCCTCTAAATCCCTGCTCCTTGAGGAAGACCGTTAGTTTTTTGTAATTACTTTTTAAAAATGGTATTAGTGGTTCGTGAGCGCTGGTGAATCTTTTTTTTTTTTTTTTTTAACTTTTTCTGCTCCTAGTAGTTACTTGCACGTCCTTAAAGCAAATCTTTGGACACTTAGTTCTTAATTAACCAACTTTGAGACACTATCCATTGGCGTCCTGCTAAAAATAGGCGGACATTTAGATTCCTTGCGTCGTCCCCACACTTTCTCTCCCTATAGAATCACAGCTTTACTTTTAATTTCTCTATTGGCCACTTTTGTAACACAAAATAATCTTTCAAAATTTGTATTTCTTGTTCCATTAAATATAGTCAGTGCCCTTTGACTGCCCTTTTTTAAGGTATGGGTAGGAAGCCTACTTTAAAAAAAATTATTTATTAATTTTTTTCAATTCAATCAAGTTCAATATATGGCTCACAACTCAAATGGTAATGAGTCCGCCTTACTATTTTTCTATGATAAAAGTCTTTTTGTGAAAAATCGAAAAGGCAAGGGCTATGTTTTATTAATTTATTGATTTAGGTAAAAGTTTACAGATGTATTATAGTTTAAGTTCTAAAGCACTTGGGTTGTGGAAGGCTGTGGTCTGCATCAGCCCTAACTCCATTTTGAGGCTTGACGTAAGTGTCAGAGGCCTTTGGGTTCTTTCTGACCATGAACCAGCATTGTGGCTGTGCACAGAGTTCCAGGACAAACCTGGGGAGGAGTATGGTTGAAAGCACATTATACTGTCACAGAGAGCCAGGGAACTTGCCTGAGAGTGTCCTTTTCTAATTTAAATTAAGGTTGGGGTCTTGGTTTGTTTAGTAGCCACCTTGTGGCTAAGACTTAGGTCACGAGTCACAGCTTCTCCAGACTGCCACCTAGCCAGGTAGTCAAGGCTCAGAACTAACCCTGTAACTGTTTTCTGTCTTCACTTACGTGTATCCCAATCGTGGTCTTGTCCGGTCTCTGTAGTCCTGCCTGCGACAGCGATGAATTGATCTGCTACCAGTCATGGTTTTGTGATGATTCCCTTTGTTTTCAGTCGTATCTAATTAGTCATGGCCATGACTCAGCGGACTCCATTCAGCTTTCTGTACTGTGCGCATGCTGATGGTTTCCCTCATCGTGCATGACTGTCTTTGTTTCATCTTTGTCCTGTCCTAGTCTTAATAAAAGGAGCTCTGGTGGCATAGTGCCTAAGGCACTTGATTGCTAACCAGAAGGCTGGCTGTTCAAACCCACCAGCCACTCCTCAGAAGAAAGATGGGGCAATCTACTTCCGTAGTGATACTGCCTCGGAAACCCAAGGAGGGGTTGCTATGAGTCAGGGCCGACTTGACGGCACAAAACAACAACAGTCTTAATACAAGTGTCTCTATTGAACCTGTCTGAATCTGGGGTCTCTGTTCCCCTAATACACAGAGTAAATTCATTTTCCATTGAACAGTTCATATACATTTTGTTTCATGACATTGGTTGCAAATCCCCACAATGTAACAGTTGTCTTCCCACTTCCTTCCTGTAGTAACCTCTAACCTGTGTCCTCCTTTCCCCCCGCATTCCTGCCCCCTCAGCTATCTCCTTGTACAAACCCTGCCCTTCTGATCT
Organism: Orycteropus afer afer; assembly: GCF_000298275.1. Lineage (NCBI taxonomy): Eukaryota > Metazoa > Chordata > Mammalia > Tubulidentata > Orycteropodidae > Orycteropus > Orycteropus afer. Next base: position 1,530,007 of record NW_006922094.1, on the reverse strand, counting down.
CCCATGGTTCATGGCTCTGAGGAGTGTACCTCTCTGGTGTAATGGTTCACCTCACAGCCCTGTCTGTTGTTTGGCTGAAGGTTAAGCCATGGGAGTGAGTTCACTTCCAGTCCCAAAGGGTGACTTGGGGCCATAGACTTGCAGGTTTTACCAGTCTCCATCAGACCAGTAAGCCTGGTCCTTTTTGTGTGATTTTGAGTTTTGTTTCACATTTTTCTCCTGCTCTAGCCAGGATCTTCAACTTTGATCCCATTCTGAATGGTTGACGGTGGTAGCTGGGCACCATCTAGTTACAAGGGCCATGTTTTAGATTAAAAGAGATGAAGGACTTGTCATCCCCCCAGCACTGTGGGAGCTGTGGTGGGGTGCTTGTTAGGAAGACACAGCTATAAAATGCCATCTGAGAACAGTGGGGCAAATTGTGGGACAACTGGGGATTGGAAAGGTGATGTAGTGCCTAAGGCATTTGACTGCTAAGCAGAAGGCTGGCGGTTCAAACCCCCCAGCCACTCCTCAGAACAAAGGTTGGGCAATTTACTTCTGTAGTGATAGCACCTCGGAAATCCGAGGCTCACTATGGGTCAGATCTGACTATACAACAGTTGAGTTTGGTTTTTTTTTTTTTTTGAGAATGGCTAATTTGAAAGGTGCTCTGGGGGTGCAGTGCCTAAGGCATTTGACTGCTAACCAGAAGATTGGCAGTTCAAACCCACCAGCCACCCCCCAGAAAGAAGACTAAAGATTTACCGCACAATGGAGGTCACTGTGAGTTAGAGTCAACTTGATGGCAGTTTGGTTTTTTGGTTAATGGCTAATGAGGAAAAAAGGGATGGGGGGAGACCCCCAACAAGATAGATTGACACAGTGGCTGCAACCATGGCCTTAGCATAGCAAGGATTGTGAGGGACACAGGACTGGGCAGTGTTTCCTTCTATTGACATAGGGTCGCTGTGAGTCAGAATCCAGTTGATGGCAACTAACCACAGCAACAGCTGTGGCTAATGATCCCAAGTATTTCTTCATGTGTTTGCTGGCTGCCTAAATATCTTCCTTGGTAAAGTGTCTGTTCATGTCTTTTGCCTGTTTTTGAATTGGATTGTTTGTCTTTGTGATGTTGAGGTATTGAAGCTTTCTGTAAATTTTAGAGATAAGTCCCTTCTTGGAGATGTCGTTGCCAAATATTTTTTCCCCAATCTGTATTTTCTCTTTTGGAGAACTCCTTTGGTGCACATAAGAATTTAATTTTTAGAAGGTCTCAGTCATCTAGTTTATCTTCTGCTGTTTGTGCTTTTTTGGTTATGTTTGATAGTCTATTTATGCCATAAATTAGAGCCCATAAGTCTGCCCCTGGTTTTCCTGTGATGAACTTTATATAGATATTCCGTGTCCTTAAAGAATGCTGATGGAATCTGGATCAGGACTGCACTGAATGTATAGATTGCTTTGGGTAGTACTGACATTTTCATAATAGTTAGCCTTCCTATCCATGAATATGGTATGTTCTTCCATTTACGTAGGTCTCTTATAGTTTTTTGTAGTAGTGTTTTGTAGTTTTCTTTGTATAGGTCTTTTGTGTCCTTGGTAAGATTTATTTTTATTTCTAAGTATTTCATCTTTTTAGTAGCTATTGTAAATGGCATTGTTTTCCTCATTTCTTTTGCTAGTGTAGAGGAATCCAACATTTTGTATGTGGATCTTGTATCTTGCCACTTTGCTGAATCTTTCAGTTAGTTCCAGTAGTTTTCTTGCTGAATCTTTTGGATTTTCTATGTGTAGGATCATATAGTTTTACTACCTCTTTGCCAATTTGGATGCCTTTTATTTCTCTCTCTCTCTCTTTTTTTACCTTATTGCTCTGGCTAGGACTCCCAGTACAATGTTAAATAGAAGCGGTGATAGAGGACAGGCTTGTCTGGTCCCCATTTGCAAGCTGAATGCTTTCAGACTCTGTTGAGAATAATGTTGGTGTTAGATTTTATCACATGCCTTTTCTGCATCTATTGATATGATCATGTGGTTCTTTTCTTTTGTTTTATTTATGTGATGGATGGTGTTGATTGTTTTTCTAATATTGAACCATCCTTGCATAACTTGTATGAATCCCACTTGGTCATGATGTATTATTTTTTGATATGTTGTTGGAGTCTGTTGACTAGGATTTCACTGAATATTTTTGCATCTGTATTCATGAGGAAAATTGATTTGACATTTGCCTTTTCCTTGGTGTCTTTGTCTGGTTTTGGTATTGGGGTTATGCTTGCTTCATAAAATGAATTTGAGAGTATTTCATTCTTTTCCATGTTCTGGAATAGTAGGATTGGTGTCAACACTCGTCTGAAAATTTGGTAGAATTCACCAGGGAAGCCATCTGGGCCAAGACTTTTTTTTTTTTTTTTTTGCTGTTTTCCTCCTCTCCCCTCCCACCCCTGGTAATTCACAGAGAAAGTTTCCTTCCATATATAAACCTTTCCTTGACTTTTTACAATAATGAACGAATACAGTATTGTCCTGTGATTGACTCATTTCACTCAGCATAATGTCCTCCAAGTTCATCCACGTGTTATGTGGTATTTTGCAGATTCTGTATTGTTCTGTAGTGTTGTATAGTATTCCATTGTGTGTATGTACCATAGTTTGGTATCCGTTCTTCTGTTGATAGGCACCTAGGTTGTTTCCATCTTTTTGCTATTGTAAATAGTGCTGCAATGAACATGGGTGGTCATGTATCTGGGCCAAGACATTTTTTATGGGTTTTTTTTTTTTTTTTTTTTTTTTGGTGACCTGTTCAATTTCTTCTTTTGTTATGGGTCTATTCAGATGTTCTGCGTCAGTCTGTTTAGTTCAGGTAGGTAGTGTGTTTCTAGAAATCTGTCCTTTTTTTTCCGTGAGTTTTCAAATTTGTTGGAGTATAATTCTTCATATTACCCTGATGACTATCCTTTTTATTTTGGTTGGTTCTGTTGTGACGTCGTCCATTTCCTTTCTTACTTGTTTTTGGCATCTTCTCCTTTTCCTTTGTTAAATTTGGCAGTGGTTTCTCAATTTTATTAATCTTTTCCAAGAACCAGTTTCGAGTCTTGTTCATTATTTCTGTTTGCGGTTTCATTTAATTCTGCCTGACTCTTTATTATATCTTTTCTTCTAGTAACTGTAGGCTTTATTTGCTGCTCTTTTTCTAATTGTTAGAGATGTTGGGTGAAGGGGTTGATTTTGGCTCTCTCTTCTTTTTTAATGTGTGCATTTATTACTATAAATTGCCCTCTGAGCACTGCTTTTGCTGTGTCCCAAAGGTTTGGTAGTATGGATTACTCCTGAGCATAGAGAAAATGAAAATTCTTACAACTGGACCAACAAACAGCATCATGATAAATGGCAAAGAAATTGAAGTTGTCAAGGCTTTCATTTTACTTGGATCCATAATCATCACCCATAGACACAGCAATCAAGAAATCAGATGCTAGCAAAGATGTCACATTGAGGACTTGACCCTGGCTATGGTATTTTCAGTTGCCTTGTAGCATGTGAAAGCTAGACGGTGAGTAAGGAATACTGAAGAAGAGTTGA
>NW_006922094.1:1519459-1525578 GCF_000298275.1 Orycteropus afer afer | reverse complement strand
ATGAGGCAATCTACTTCCATAAAGATTTACAGCCTTGGGAATCCAGTGGGGGGTTGCTGTGAGTCAGAATCGACTTGATGGCAGTGGGTTTGGTTTTTTTGGTGGTTGTTTTACTTAGAACATTTTCTCAAATCTAAGTATACCCAGGAATGACTACATAATTTTCAGGGTCTGGTGCAAAATGAAAGTGCAGGGGCTTTTCTCAAAAATGATTAAGAATGTCAAGATGGTGACAGCAGTACATAGAATAAGCAGGGGCCCCTTCTAAGCAGAGGGCCACTGGGACTGTGCTGAGAGCCAGCCTTGAGTGCTTTTCCTTCCCCCTTTATGTTCTTTGGATCTTCTGAATTGACTTTTTCCTCTGGGGTCAGCTTGCTTCAATTTTGCTTGTTTACCTTAGTGTTCTCTCTTAGGCTGCTGTTTTTCCTTCAAATAGCTGGTGATCCTCGCTTGTCCAATCACATCTTCAAGTGAGGGACTGGGTGAGTGTTTGTAGGCCACTGGTAGGAGATTTGGGGCCATTACAAATACAGTCTTGGTTTCCCACTGGGCTCTTGCTTAAGTTGAAGGGTGAGCGAGAACTGTGTTTTGTGGCCAGCGCTTGTTAATGGTAGAATGTAGGAAGCCAGTCTTTTAGCTGGGAGCTCATACTCAGATGCCAGAATGGGAAGGGTCTTACTCAGGAGCCTCAGCAACCCAGACCCTTCCCACATGCTTTGTGCAATTCCTTTGGCGATCAGTCACCGCTATTCTTTTGGTTTTTCTGTGTGTTCATATTGTGGGGCCTGAGATCTGTGTACCAGTAGATGGGGAGGAAGGAGAGGGTGCAGGGATCCAGCTGACACTGTTTTTTTTTTTTTTTTTAAGACAGACTTATGGCTGTGGTGCAGTGAATTACTTAATACGGCCCTCTAGCCATAGCCTTTGTGACTTCCATATAATGACTGGGTGGTACTATGCAAATAAAGTACTTATGGCCCACCAATGGGATAGGACAGCATGCTAATAATGCAAATAAGGTGCCTTGCATACTGGTGGGAGTATGACCACGCAAATAAGGTGTATGGAACCCTACCACAGGGATTAGTCAGGTTTGCCATCCTGCCAGACTTCAATTGAGCCATCCCAGAGGTGGGAAGAGGGGACCTCACTGCCAGCAAGAAGAAGCAGGAATAGAGTGCATCTTTGGACCTGGGGTCCCTGTGCTGATGAGAACTTCCTAGGCCCAGGAGACAGAGCACCATACAACCAGAGCACAAGACAGTGAGAAGCAGTGGCAGAGAAATGACAGGGGCAGAACCAGGAGACTGGCACAAGATAGCGCAGTGGGCTTCCTGGCCTAAAGAGCTAGGCGGCTACAGTGGGTGTGCTAACCCACAGGGCAAGACAACTGAGCACCTCCAGACAAGAGGCTTCCTGGTGGAGTGGGGTGCCTCTGGGCACTTATTGGTGGAACTAAAATAGGCTTTGTGATACTTGTCCAAGCAGGGTAGACGAGAGGCTGAGAACAAGAGACAGGCCTGCCTATGAGTACAGCTGAGAAGCTGTCCTGAATCAAGAACTGTGTCCTGAGTCATTACTGACCCTGAGTTGTAGCCTGGTACTTCCCTAATAAACCCCATAACTGCGAGTATGGTCTGTGAGTTATGTGTGACCATTGAAACAAATTATCGAACCCAACAAAGAAGTAGAGAGTGCCATGGGAGGATGGCTGGTGTCAGAGATGATTAAAAGGTTGGAGGCTGGTGGTATGTTTGACCTCGTAGGAGTCATTCTTGGGCTGCTGATGATCTTGATTCTCTTCCCTCCTTTTGGCGTTAGACAAGGTCTGATGCCATCGAGTTGCCATTTTTAAAGTAGTTAAACCCTGCCCGCTGCTCTTACTGCTGACCACGTACCCATTGCCTCCTGCCGACTCCACTGCCCGCACCTTCAGTTTTGGCCCATCTCCCCCACGTCCGTTTGCTTTCTGTCCGTCACACCTCTGTTGCCATTTGTTGATGGTCTCCTTCCCGTTCACTTTGCTCTTTGATCTGTTTTGGAATAGTAAGAGGGAGCTCAGACTCTCTAGGTTCCAGTCCCCACTCATGACTGCTGTGTGACCTTATAGGAGTCATGCCACCTCTCTGGCCTTCGGTCCTCACAGTCTCAAACCAACTGGGATGACAGAGAAGTTACAAAGTGTCTGCCTCCAATTCATTATTTGTATTCGCAGACTTGTTTTATTTGGCTCACACGGAACTTTTTAAAAATTTTCGTCATTATTTAAAATTTGGGTGATTTTACACGAAAAGGATTTCTGGCCTTTCAGAAAACCAAAGGGTGTGGCTGAACTGGGCCCAGTATCCCACTTGGCAGTGAATCAGCTGCAGTGAGCATTGGCCACAACCTTCAGACTGGACTACGCTCTGTGGTTTGCCACAGTCTCCACCACTCCCTATTCTCTTCCACCCAGTCTGCTTACTCGGTACACTGCCTGCACCCTGTAGACATTTGAATTTGGGATCCCTGGGATCATGCGCTGAGAGCAGGCAGCGTAGAGCCAGGCACATATGAGCTTATGTTAATTTGAGGCCAGCTAAGTGCGCAGGTGTGAGTGGGGGACAGTTGCCATCAAACCGACTGTTTCATGGCTACCCCACGTGTGTCAGAGTGGAATTGTTCTCTGTAGTGTTACCACGGACCAGGTTCTTCCGAAGTGGATTGCCAGGCCTTTCTTCCAAGGGGCATCTGGGTAGACTCTATCATAGTGAAAGAAAAACTACAAGTCTGTTTAAAGTGAAAACAAAGACTTTGTTAATGGCAAGAGCGTTTTGCAAAATGGAGAAACACAGTCAAGAAGCTCTTGACAGAGTGCTCTGAGGGGCTACAGAGTTATAGAGGTTTAATAAAGACAAAAACTTCAAGTTGGGGGGGGGGGGCTACAGGTAGAGTCCTTTTGATTGGTTGCAGGTGCCGGGTCTTGGTTGACTACTAAAATCATACATGCCCAGTGTCTAGATCTCCGTGGCCCGGGTTAAACTGAGTTACTTTAGCTTTATGATAAGGACTTTTGTTGTTGTTGTTGTTATGTGCCATCAAGTCAGACCCGACTCATAGCGACCCCTCCTTGGGTTTCCAAGGCAGTATCACTATGGAAGTAGATTGCCCCATCTTCCTTCTGAGGAGTGGCTGGTGGGTTTGAACCGCCAGCCTTCTGGTTAGCAGTCAAATGCCTTAGGCACTATGCCACCAGAGCTCCCTGAAATGGATTAGGAAAGGGTTGAAGGAGTAGGTGCTGAGTAAATTAATTAATTAATTAATTAACCCTCAAGGAACACAAAGGAGTTTTGATACAGAAAAGTTATAACTTTATTTAATATCAGCTTATTTTAATCATAAATTGGGTTAGTTAGAACAAAGGTATAGAAAATTACAAGTTCAGTTGAAGGGGCTTTAAGAGGGTATTTTCTTAGAATCAGCTTAACCACTAAAACCACATGCTTCACACAGTGTTCAACACCTTTAGGAGTGAATAATCATCTTTCAACATCAGCTATTTCTAACCAACGCTCAACTATAAGTAGACTGGAGTGAGCAAAACTGAATTTTCCTGTAGAAGCTGTTTGCATCTAAGTTAAAGGTGCAGTGGGAAATGTTGACAGAAGTGCAGAACGCAGCATGGGGGCGGCACTGCCTGACCTCCGCTGACGTCAGGTCACGAGGGAAGAGAGCGCCAGCGTCTACAGCCTAAGGCTGCTGCTTCCTGTGAGGCGGAGGGCAGTGGGTCGCCACCCTCTAACCCTTTGCCAGTTGTGACACCCGCCGTCCCTCCCACAGCACTCTCTACTTCTGATGGGTTCGATGGTTCATTGCAGTGGTCACATAGAACTCACAGACAATACTCACAATTACGGGATTTGTAGGAAATTGTTGTTATGTACTGTGGAGTTGGTCCCGACTCATAGCGACCCCTCCTTGGGTTTCCGAGGTGCTGTCACTACAGAAGTAGATTGCCTAACCTTCCTTTGGAGGAGTGGCTGGTAGGTTTGAACTGCCAGCCTTCTGGTTAGTAGTCAAGTGCCTTAGGCATTTTGCTACCACAGCTCCTTTATAGAGAAGTAGCAGGTTACAACTCAGGATCAGAAACAACTTAGGATACAGTTCTTCAGTCAGGACAGCTTCCTGTCAGCCGTAACGCAGGCATGCTTCTCTCTGCCTTTGGCCTCTGCCCTGCTCGGCAAATGTTACAGACCTCTTTTGGCTCAGCTGATAGGTGCTCAGAGAGGCACCCCACTCTGCCAGCAAGTCTCCTGCCCCAAAGCACTCAGCTTTCTCATTCCATGGGCCTGGAAGCCTTGCCACGTTCTCTCATGCCGATCCCTCGGTTCTGCTGCCTCTGGGGCTGCCATCTCAGCAAAGGGTCAGTTCTCTCTGCCTGTCTCTGTCTCTCTGTCTCTGTCTCCTGGGTCAGGGAGGTCCAGCGCATGGGTCTCGGGGCCAAGGATGTGCTCCACTCCTGGTTCTTTCTTGATGCAAGTGAGAGTCCCCCTTCCTGCCTCTGGGATATCTCATCTTAAGCCTAGAGGGATGGCAAAACTGACCAGTCCCCCTATGAGGGTTCCATACATCTTATTAATTTATTTAATTTTTTTGTGATTTGGGTGAAAGTTGACAGGACAAATTCATCTTCCATACAGCAGCTCACATACACTTCGTCTCATAACATCGACTACAATTTCCCACAGTGCAGCAGCTCCCCTCCCACTTCTTCCCCACAGTTACCTCTTCCCTATGTCCTCTCCCATGCCCTCCTGCCCTCCCCCAGGCTTTCTCCCTGTGCATACACACTCAAACAGCCTTTTTGTTGTCCCATTATTGTTCGCTCCAAGGAGTACTGTAAATGTTCAGCTCACATGCCTGTCTTTTGTTTGGCTGGAAGCCACAGGAGTAGGTTCAGTTCAGACCTGAAGGGGAGTTAGGGGCCATAATCTCAGTGGTTCCATCAAAGTCTATCAGACCAGCAAACCTGGTCTTTTTTTTTTTTTTAATGATTTTGAGTTTTGTTCCACATTGTTCTCCCACTCTACTAGGAGATCCTACATAGATCCCCCTCCAAGTGGCTGACAGTGGTAGCCAGTCCTTCTGGTCTCATAGTTGGACAGGCTGAGGATCGCATGGTGTACCAGTTGCTTGGACTAATTGTTTCCATGTGTCTTTGGTTTTCTTCATTCTTCTTTGCGCTGAATGAGGAGAGACCCATCGTTGCATCTAGATGGCAGCTTGCAGGCTTTTAAGATCTCAGTCGCTACTCGCCAAAGTAGGATGTACAACAATGTTTTTGTGTAGTATGTTATGCCAATTGAGATTGATGTCCCCTGTGACTATGGTTCCAAGCCCACAGGTCCAACTACTCACTCCCTCTGGGTAGATGGCTGTGACCAAGAAGTGACTACAACCTTGTCCCTTGTCAGCTCTACTATATACCTGGGAATTCTTACAGAACATACCAGTACGCTTGTAGAAGCATTTTCTGCCAACCCTATACATGGTCTTGGCCACACTCTCCGCTGCATGGACATACCTAATAATTCAGTCTGTCCACCCATCTATCTGCCCATAGATTAGTGTTTGCCTTCACTGACAACACAGTACTGTATGTGCAGAAGGGTTTATCTTTGCTGTCTTTACCTCCCATGTACCTCCCTGTCTTCCTCTTCCTCAATGCCACCATGTTGATTACTCACATTTGGTATACTGCCCTTCCCTTCACCCAAATTAATACTTGTCTCTATCTAACAGTATTCACTCCCCCCCTTCCCCTCCCACCCCTGGTAACCAACAAAGAAAAATTCCCTCCATATAGAAACCTTTCCTTGACTTTTACAATAGCAGACTAATAAAATATTTGTCCTTCTGTTATTGACTTATTCCACTCAGCATAATGTCCTCCTAGTTCATCCACGTTAAGTGATGTTTTGCAGATTCTACATTATTCTTTAGGGTTGCATAGTATTCCATTGTCTGTATATACCATAGTTTGGTTATCCATTCTTCTGTTGATGGGCACCTAGGTTGTTTCCATCTTTTGGCTATTGTAAATAGTGCTGTGATGAACATGGGTGTGCATATGTCTGTTC
>NW_006922094.1:1505024-1517974 GCF_000298275.1 Orycteropus afer afer | reverse complement strand
CAATACGCTATCAGAGCTCCCTTTCTAGGTATAGGATCATATCATCAGCAAATAGGGATAGTTTGACTTCTTCCTTACCAATCTGGATGCCTTTGATTTCCCTTTCTTGCCTTATTGCCCTGGCTAGGACTTCCAATTAAGTGTTGACTAGAGTGGTGATAGAGGGCATCCTTGTCTGGTTCCTGTTCTCAAGGGGAATGGTTTCAGTCTCCATTGAGAATAATGTTGGCTGTTGGTTTTTCATAGATACCCTTTATTATGTTGAGGAATGTCCTTCTATTCCTATTTTGCTGAGAGTTTTGATCAGGAATGGGTGTTGGATTTTATCATATGCCTTTTCTGCATCCACTGATGTGATCATGTTGTTCTTTTCCTTTGTTTTATTTATGTGGTAGATGACGTTGATTGTTTTTCTAATGTTGAACCATCCCTGCATACCCGATATGAACCCTGCTTGGTCATAATGAATTATTTTTTTGACATGTTTTTGGAGTCTGTTGGCTAGGATTTTGTTGAAGATTTTTACATCTATATTCATGAGGGATATTAGTCTGTAGTTTTCCTTTTTAGTGATATCTTTGCCTGGTTTTGGTATCAAGGTTATGCTTGCTTCATAAAATGAATTTGAGGGGATTCCATCCTTCCCTGTGTGTTGAAATAATTTGAGTAGGATTGGTGTCAGTTCTTTTCTGAATGTTTGGTAGAATTCTCCAGTGAAATCGTCTGGGCCAGGACTTTTTTTTGTTGGTAATTTTTTTATGAGCTGTTCAATTTCTTCTTTTGTTACAGGTCTGTTGAACTTTTCCACCTCAGTCTGTGTTAGTTTAGGTCAGTAGTGTGTTTCTAGAAATCTATCCATTTCTTCCAGATTTCAAATTTGTTGGAGCACAATTCTTCATAGTATCCTGATATGATCCTTTTTATTTCAGTTGGTGCTGTTGTGGTGTTGCCCGTTTCATTTCTTACTTGTGTTAATTTGTATTCTCTCCCTCTTTTCCTTTGTTAAATTTGCCAGTGGTTTGTCAATTTTATTAATCTTTTCAAAAAACCAACTTCTAGTCTTGTTGTTTTTTTTCTATAGCCCTTCTATTTTCTGTTTCATTGATTTCTGCTCGAATCTTGATTATTTCCTTTCTTCTGGTGACTGTTGACTTTTCTTGCTGTTCTTTTTCTAATTGTTGGAGATTTGGTTTAAAGTGTTGATTTTGGCTCTTTCTTCTTCTTTGATGTGTGCATTTATCGCTATAAATTGGCCTCTGATCACTGCTTTTGCTGTGTCCCAAAGATTTTGGTATGTTGTGTTTTCATTCTCGTTTGATTCAAGGGATTTTTTAATTTAAATTTTTATTTCTTCTCTTACTCAGCCATTCTTAAGGAGGGTGTTGTTCAGTTTCCATGTGTTTACTCTTTTTCTGTTGATCTTCCTATTGTAGATTTCTAATTTGATAGCGTTGTGATCTGAGAAAATGCTTTGCAGCATTTCAATGTTTTTAAATTTATGAAAGCTTGCTTTATGGCCTAACATATGGTCTATCATGGAAAATGTTCTGTGTGCACTGGAAAAGAATGTGTACTGTGCTGTTGTTGGGTGAAGTGCTCTGCAGATGTCTATAAGGTCAAGTTGGTGGATTGTATTGTTTAGCTCTTCTGCATCTTTGTTGAGTTTCTTTCCAGTTGTTGTATCTGTGATTGAAAGTGGTGTATTAAAGTCTCCCACTATGACTGTGGAGTCATCTGTTTGCCTTTTCAACTGTTTTAAAGTCTGATTAATGTATTTTGGGGCTCTTTCATTGGGTCCATAGATATTTATTATTGTTATGTCCTCTTGTTCAATTGATCCTTTAATCCTTAGATAATGTCCTTCCTTGTCTCTTACGGTGGTTTTGGTCTTAAAGTCAATTTGATCAGAAGTTAATATTACCATTCCTGTTCTCTTTTGGTTGTCATTTGCTTGATAAATCTTTTTCCAACCTTTGATTTTTAGTCTATTTTTGTCTTTATCTCTAAGGTGTGTCTCTTGTAGGCAGCATATTGATGGGTTTTGTTTTCTTATCTAATCTGCAACTCTCCGTTTTTTGAGTGGTGCATTTAATCCATTGACATTCAGTGTAATTATCGACAAATAGGAATTGGTTGCTGTCATTTTGTTACGTGTTTTTTCATGGTGTTCCTGGTTTCTTTGTTCCCTATTATTTTCTGTGCTGAGCTCATTACATTTAAGAATCATGTTTTTTCCTTTGTTGCTGTTTTAGTATTTGCTAAATATTTGTGCTTGTCCTCTTTTTTACTATGATGTGAGGGTTTATCATTTTTCTTTGAGGTTATCCTGTGATTTATAATTTTCTCCCCGAGTTTAAAACAGTCCAGTCTATCTTGCAACTCTCTTGACTTTCTCACCATTTAGAAGTAGGGTTCCATACATCTTATTTGCATGGTCCCAATCCCCTTGGTGGGGCACAAGCGTCTTACATTTACATCGTCCCAGCCAGTCATCTGGTGAGAGTCACAAAGACCACAGCTGGAAGAGCCATACCAAATAATTTTATGCATCACAAGAAGGGACAGTCTGTATTATATGACAGAAAAGTGCAAAATGGAGTCACTTAGGACAAGGAGAGATTGGGCCTAGACCTCAGCCAGAAGCTTCAGTCCTATTGAGAGCCTTAGTTTTGGAATGCTTTCTCTTAACTCAAAAAGCGCTCTGGTGGTGGTGTGGTTAAAGCATTGGGCTGCCAGCCCAGAGGTTGGCGGTTTAAACCCAGCAGCTGCTTCACAGGAGAAAGGTGACACAGTCTGCCTCCGTAAAGAATACAGCCTTGGAAACCCTACGGAGCAGTTCCACTCTGTCCTCTAGGGGCGCTGTAAGTCAGAATCAACTCCATGGCAGTTGGTTCTGGTTTTGCTTCCTTAAAGATGTGTAGCCTTGGGAACACTATGGGGCAGTTCTGTTCTGTCTGTCGGGTTGCTGGGAGTTGGAATCGGCTCAATGGCACTGGGTTTAGCTCGGCTCCAACCTGCGGCCTTTCAGTTACTGGCTGAGTGCACTCACCATCTGTGCCTCCCAGGGACTCCCGTATGCTAGCTAGTCTAGGCTGCAATTCTCAATACCTCGCTTTGCCTTTTTGAAAGGGATGCCATATTGAATTTTTTAAATTTAAACTTTTAATAATTCTAAAGAGCAGAGAATCCTACTCTTATTAATGATTTTTATATAACTATTTGTTACAGGTTAGAAATGACACTGGGATTACAGTTCAAGAGCAAGGAGTTAAAATTACTAAGGGGACCCCCAAGCCTATGGCTTTTAGACACCCTTTGGCAGTGGAACTGAACTCACCCCAGGGGCTCAACTTCCAGGCAAAGGATAGGCTTCCAAGGTGAATAGTAACACCAGGGAGGTACTCACTCCTCACAACAGTCAACCATACGTGAGCAAAAGGGCAGCATTTTCCCAGGGATGAAGGTCAGAAGACAGGAAGGGATAGGCTAGAAAGACAAAACCAAAAATAAAACCACACTCACTGCCGTGGAATTGATCTGACTCACAGTGACCCCTCCTTGGGTTTCCGAGGTGGTATCACTACAGAAGTAGATTGCCCAGTCTTCCTCTGAGGAGCGGCTGGTGGGTTTGAACTGCCAGCCTTCTGGTTAGCACTTAAATGCCTTAGGCACTACGCCACCAGAGCTCCTAGAAGGACAGAGGGAAATGATAAACCCAGGGAGGAAGTGGAAGCTATTCTGTCTGAGAGGTGAAAAAGACTTATAATTCCAGGTGCTCACTCATGCATTGTTGATGGGGCTGAAACACTGTTGGGCGGTTTCTTGTAACGTTCCCTCCCATACATTTCCCCTAAGACCTAGCAACTTTGAAGCTAGATTTACCCAGGAGAAATGGAAACATGTTCACAGGAAGACTTGTATGTGAATGGTGTAATAGCTTTACTTGTAACAGCTGCAGGCTGGAAAGGAGCCAAGCGTCCATTTTCACAGAAATGGTTGCTGCCGGGTTGACTCAAAGTCATGACTCCGCGTGTCAGGGCAGAACTGTGCTCCACAGAATTTTGTTCCTTTGCTTTTCTTACTTTGTTGTGTTTTAGGTAAGTTTACAAAAGCAAATCAGGCTCCTGTTGAACAATTTGTGTACAGAATTGGTTACAGTTCCCAGTGCATCAGCCTTCTCCTTACTTCCTTCTGTTTGTTCGCTGTTTATCCAGCTTCCCTGCCCCTCCTGGCCTTCTCATCTTTGCTAATGGGTTAATGGCGACCGTTTGGTCTCGTATAGTTGATTGTTTACGGGAACAGTTCCTCACGGGTGATACTGTTTCTTTTATAAACCAGCCTGCTCTGTGGTTGAAAGGAGACCTCCATGAGTGGCTTCAGCTCTCAGGGGTTCTAGTCTCTACAGGGTTTCAGTGGCCAATTTGCCCGAGGTGCCTGTGGGTAGAGTCAGATTGCCAACCATTAGGTTAGCAGCGCATGTCCATCATGGTAAGTAGATGGAAGAGATTGTGGTTTATCTGGTCCGTAGAATATTACTCAGCAATAGAAAAGGAATGGACTGCTGATTGAACAGCGTGGATGAACTGAGCAGACATTATGCTGAGGGTAAGAACTAGATCCAGAGGGGCACATGCTGTGTGTGTCAGACAGGGTCCAATCAGGAGACAGAGCCACACAGTAGGTCCTTTGAACATGAAACATTTAAGATAAGGAATTTTTAACTATAACAGGATGGGAGTAATGAGAAATTGGCTGGAAGAAGTAGAGTCAAACCAAAACGCACTGTTATAGAGTCCATTCCAACTCATAGCGACCCCCATGGAGTTTTCCAGGTTGTGAGTCTTTATGGAAGCAGAGAGCCTCGGGTTTCAACCACGGAGCGGCTGGTGGGTTCAAACCACTGACCTTTTGGCTACTTCCCTAGTGATACTGCCTCGCAAACCCAAGGAGGGGTCGCTATGAGTTGGGTCCGACTGGACAGCGCATAACCACAACAACTGTGAGGCCTGCAACCGAGCCCAAGAAAGATGACAGCCCCAGGCCGAGATCCAGACCTTGGTTGAAAAGCCATGGCTGTGGCTCACCTCAGAGCAAAGGAGACCCTGCGGTGCTGCACTAGCAGAACTTACTGGAAATCCACCCTTTGGAACTTGCCAGAAATTCCTCCTCTAGGCTGCCCGAGAAAGCGGCTCACGAGGAGGTGTGCTGACTGAGGCGCTCTGCTAGCGGGGGGCGGGGGAAGGTGCTGGATGCTGCAGAGTGCCGGACACTGCGGGCTCGGCGCGTTGGAGAAGCCGCCAGCCACAGGAGAACCCACGTGTGCGTCGCAGGAACCAGATGCTGGAGAAGCCGCGCGAGTTGCAGGAACCAGGGTGGGGTGTGGAGAGACCAGGCGCGCTGCGGAAGCTGCCTGCTCTGCAATAACCTGCGGAAAGGAGCGCCCTGGAACCGGGAAAGATCTCTTCCTCCTGCAACGTCTCTCCAGCGCCCTCTACTGAAAAAGCTAAACATCGCCTCACCTGGCAGAGAAAAAAGATGATAAAGGCCTGGCTCCCGTTCTGCAGCTTGTTGCTGCCATGAGGCTAGACATTGATAACTGGCCCACTCTGTGATTCCATTTATATGAAATTGGAGAAAATAAAAGAATAGTGATCTATAGGAATACAAAAAGGAGTTGTGGTGGCGCTGTGGTTAAGACATTGGGCTGCTAACCAAAAGGTTGACGGTTGAAACCCACCAGGCACTCGGAAGGAGGAGAGATGAGGCAGTCGGCTTCCGTTAAAGATTTGCAGCCTTGGAAATCCTGTGGGGGCTGCTATGAGTTGGAAGCAACTTGAAGGCAGTGGGTTTTTAGTTGTCAGGGACAGAAAGGAGATTGGGGGTACCTGAGAGCATGGGACCTGTCTTGAAAGGAGTGTGAGAAACGTGGCATGCCCTGATTGTGGTGATGCTCACATAGTTGTGTACAGGTATTAAAACTCAGATTATACCCTTGAAATATGTATGTTTATTGGATGTCAATTTTACCTCTATATATGTAATTTTCCTTTTGAAAAGGTTCTGGGAAACAGGGCTCATGTACGGATATCAGTGGAAACACACACACACACACACACAGCAACAAATGATTCCATCTGCCGAGATACCCCAGCTTAAGGCACTTGCCTGCTAACCCACCAGCCACTCCTTGGAAGGAAATTTGGGCAATCCACTTCGTAGTGATAACTGCCTCGGAAACCCAAGGAGGGGTCACTATGAGTCAGGTCCGACTCAATGGCACATAAGAACACTGTAGTGGATAGTTCTCCATGTGGCTGTATTGGAGGTAGTTTGTGGTGGTGGCTTAGTGACTTAGTGGCTTATTCTCCTGAGGGGTGTCAAGGCCAGCATTGGTGCTGAAGGTAGTTGATGGCACTTGCAAGGGGGCACTGGTACACGTGGTCCTCTCCCTTCTCTCCCTCCCCCTCCACAAGGGGAATCTACAAACAGCGTCTCACTTTAGGTTCATAATTCTTTCAGATGATCATATCGTCATAAGAGCTAAGACCTATTTGTGGTTGTATTACTTTGGGGTCTTATTCCTTGAGTCCTTGGGCATGGGTTAGGGATATCTGTCCTTTGAGACTGACAGCAGCCTTTTGAGGTAGAAACAGTGATTATCCCCCAGTTATAGATAAGAAAACTCAACCTACCTACGAAACTCCCTGCCCAGGAGGAGGCAGAGTCAGGATTTGAACCCAGATCCATTTGACTCCATGATGGGTGCTCCTGACCACCTGCCTTGTGGGTCAGCAGGCTGGGCTCCCAGAAACCGTCAGATTCCCCCTTCCCTCGCAGAGGGGTCCCGATGAAAGGCTTTATGGGAAATGAATCTTTGCCAATTGGATCCTTTTAACCATCATTTTATGAAAAATTTCAAGCATACAGAAAAATTGAAATTATTCTACAGTGAACCCATATATACACTGTTTAGATTACACTGCTTTCCTTTTATTATACTTGCTCTGTGACCTATCATCTTTCTTTCCCTCTCTCCATCCATTGGGAGCTCTGGGGGCGGAGTGCCTGAGGATTTGACTGCTAACCAGAAGGCTGACGGGTCAGACCCACCAGCCAGTCCTCGGATGGAAGGTTGGGCAATCTACTTCTGTAGAGATACCGCCTCAGAAACCCAAGGAGGGGTTGCAGTAGGTTGGATCTGACTTGACGGCAGTGAGAGTTTTAGATCCATCCATTAAGGTGGCTCAAACGGTTTACACTCAGCTTCTGACCTGAAGATTGGTGGTTCGGAACCTCCCAGTGGCTCTGTGGCAGGCAGCCCTGGGATCTCCTTCCGTAAAGATCCCAGCGTTGGAAACTCTGTGGTGCGCTTCTGCTCTGTAACATGTGGGTCGCCACGAGTCAGAATTGAGTCAGCGGCAACTTTTTTTTTTTTTTTTAATTCATCCAGTAATCATTTTTTTAAGCATTTCAAAGCAAGTTGGCATATGTCAATCATGTCACTCCAAAACACTGGCACTCATTTTGGGTATCCCATTCTGGCCCCTTCAATGAAGCTAGCCACCCTCAGCCACCCTGTGCATGACCAGAGGGCTGCTGACGCCTAGGAAGGCATGATAATGGTCATTCAGATACATGTGTGTGTGTGCGTGTATAGAATGTTGTTAGATGCCGTTGAGTCAGCTGCGACTCACAGTGACCCCACGTACAACAGAGTGAAGCCCTGCCCGGCCCTGTGCCAGCCTCACAGTCCTTGCTGTGACCGAGGCCATCATTGCAGCCACTGTGTCAGTCCATCTCATTGGGGGCCTTCCCCTTTGTCTCTGACCCTCCACTTTACCAAGCATGATGTCCTTCTCCAGGGAATGGTCCCTTCTGAACATGACCAAAGTAGGTGAGATGAAGTCCGGCCATTCTCGCTTCCATCGCGCATTCCGGCTGCACTTCCTCCAGGACAGATCTGTTCTTCTCCTGGCCGTCCATGGGACTTTCAGTATTCTTCACCAACTCACAGTTCAAAGGCATTGATTCTTCTTTGGTCTTTCTTATTCATTGTCCAGCTTCCACATGCATATGAAACTATTGAAAATACCGTGGCTTGGATTAGGCACACCTTAGTCTTCAAAGTGACATCTGTGCTCTTCAGTACCTGAAAGAGGTCTTTTACAGCAGATTTTCCCAGTGCCATACAACATCTGATTTCTTTCTATTTTTTTTTTATTTTTTATTTTTTTATTGTGATTTGAGTGGAAGTTTACAGAGCAAATTCATTTTCCATACAGCAGTTCATACACATTTTCTCTCAGGACATTGACTGCAGTTTCCCACAGTGTAAAAGCTCTCTACCCACTTCCTCCCCATAGTTACCTCTTCCCTGTGCCCTTCCCTCCCATGAACACCTGCCCCCCGAGCTATCTCCCTGTGCATACACAGCCCTTCTATTCTCCCATGATTGTTCTCTTCAAGGAGTATCAACCTAATGTAAATGTTCACTTCATATGTCTGTCTTTTGTGTGGCTGGAAGCCACAGAAGTGGGTTCAATTCCAGACCTGAAGGGCAGCTAGGGGCCATCGTCTCAGTGGTTCCATCAGACTCTATCAGACCAGCAAACCTGGTCCTTTTTTTTTTTCATGATTTTGAGTTTTGTTCCACATTGTTCTCCCACTCTATCCAGGATCTCCTACAGAGATCCCGTGAGGAGTGGTTGACAGTGGTAGCCAGGCACCATCTAGTTCTTCTGGTCTCAAAGGCCTATAGGCTGAGATTGCATGGTGTACCAGTCCCTTGGACTAATTGTTTCTATGTGTCTTTGGTTTTCTTCATTCTTCTTTGCTCTGGACGTGGAGAGACCCATTATTGCATCTAGATCGCCGCTTGCAGGCTTTTAAGATCCTAGTCACTACTCACCAAAGTAGGATGTGGAACCATATTTTTGTGTAGTATGTTATGCCAGTTGAGTTTGATATCCCCTGTGACCATGGTCCTGAGCCCACAGGTTTGACTTCTTGCTCCCTCCAGGTAACTGGCTGTGGCCAAGAAGTCACCACAACCTTGTCTCTTGTCTCTTGTATATAGGTATATAATTCCTATATACCTGGGAATTCTTATGAAACATACAAATATGCTTGTACAGACATCTGCCAACCCTATGCATGGTCATGGGCACATTGCCCCCTGCCTACAACATCTGATTTCTTGACTGCTGCTTCCATGGGTGTTGATTGTGGATCCAAGTAAAATGAAATCTTTGACGACTTCAATCTTCTCTCCATTTATCATGATGTTACTTATTGGTCCAGTTGTGAGAATTTCTGTTTTCTTCATGTTGAGGTGTATTCCATACTGAAGACTATAGTCTTTGATCTTCATCAGTAAGTGCTTTAAGTTCTCTTCATCCTCACCAAGCAAAGTTATGTCATGTTTATATTGCAGGTTGTTAATGAGTCTGCCTCCAATCCTGATACCACGTTCTTCTTCATATAGTCCAGCTTCTTCCATTATTTGCTCAGCATATAGATTAAGTATGATGAAAGGATACAACCCAGACACACACTCTTACTGATTTTAAACCATGCAGTATCTCCTTGTTCTGTTTGAATGACATCCTCTTGGTCTATGTACAGGTTCTTCATGTGCACAATTAAGTGTTCCAGAATTCCCATTCTTCACAGTGTTGCCCATAATTTGTTATGCACCACATAGTCAAAAACCTTTGCATAGTCAAAACACAGGTAAAGATCTTTCTGGTATTTGCTTTCAGCTAAGTGCCATCTGACATCAGCAGTGATATCCTTTGTTCCACGTCCTCTTCTGAAGCCAGCTTGCATTTCTGGAAGCTCCCTGTCAATATACTGCTGCAACCATTTTTTAATTATCTTCAGCATGATTTTACTTGCATGTGATATTAATGATAGTGTTTGATAATTTCCTCATTCTGTTGGATCACCTTTCTTTTTTTTTTCATTCAACCAATATTTATATATTTTTAATTTTTATTGCGATTTGGGTGAAAGTTTACAGAGCAAATTAATTTTCCATACAGCAGTTCATACACATTGTGTTTCATGACATTGACTGCAATTCTCATAAAGTAACAGCTCTCTTCCCACTTCCTCCCTGTGGTGACTTCTTCCCTGTGTCCTTAAGCATTTCTGCTCCCTGAGCTATCTCCCTGTGAAAATACTGCCCTTTTGTTCTCCCATGATTGATTGTTCTCAGGACAGTATCTACCTGGTATAAATGTTCACCCTATATACCCGTCTACTGTTTGGCTGGAAGCCACAAGAGTGAATTCAATTCCAGGCCTGAAGGGTAACTAGGGGTCATAGCTTCAGAGGTTTCACCAGGCTCTAAGCCTGGTCTTTTTTTTTTTAAAGCCTGGTCTTTTTTACGATTTTATGTTTTGTTCCACATTTCTTTTCTGTAATGCAGAGCTGCCGAGACACCAGGACACAGAGTTGTTTCAGAGAAGCAGTTTATTAGCACTCCTGGGCGAGGTTCTCATGCCCTAGCATCAAGGCCAGAGAAGTCGCACCCCTGGGCAGGGGGGACAGATTTTTATAGACACAGAGAGGACCTAATTGGGGACACCAAGGAAATGACAGGGTCCTCTAAAGAAATGGCAGGGTCCAATTTGCTGTTAGCATGGGTCTGCACTTAATTAACATGAGGGGGCTTCACAGGAGGAAGTTTGTCATTGCATGGGACTTTCCAGCCTGGGCAGGTTCTATCACTTCGGTTGTCTTATCAGGCTGTCTCATCAGGGCCTGACACCTGGAGGAAGCTGCCAACTGACATATTGGGGCTTGGGTTTACTTGGCCTAACGTTTTCCACTCTGTCTAGGATCTCCTACACTGATCCCTTTCCGAGGTGTTGACAGTGGTAGCTAGGTACCATCTAGTTGTTCGGGTCTCAGGTTCACGTAGGCTGAGATTACCATGGTCCACTAACCCCTTAGAATAATTATTCCATGCATCTTTGGTTTTCTTCATTCTTCTTTGCTCTGGACAAGGAGAGACCAGTTGTTGCATGTAGATAGTCACTTGCAAGCTTTTAAGAGCCCGGTTGCTACTAAACAAAGAAGGATGTAGAACAATGATTTTGTGTAGTATGTTGTGCCAACTGAGCTTGATATTCCTTGCGACCATAGTCCTAAGCCCACAGGTCCACAACCTGCTCCATCAGGCTGGTTGACGGTGGCTAAGAAAGTTATCCTAACTTTGCCCCTGTTTGTTCTATTTGTTTGGACATTCTTATAGCACATACAAATGCGTATGTAGAAATACAGTCTGCCATCTGTTGGATCACCTTTCTTTGGAATGGGCACATATGTGGATCTCTTCCAATTTGTTGGCCAGGTAGCTGTCTTCCAAATTTCGTGGCATAGACAGGTAAGAACCTCCAGAACTGCATCTATTTGTTGAAGTTGCTCAGTGAGTATTTCATCAATCCCTGGGTCTTGCTTTTCACCAATTCTTTCAATGTAGCTTGGTCTTCTTCCTTCAGTACCATTGGTTCTTGATCATATGTTGCCTCCTGAAATGATTGAACATCAGTCAGTTCTTCTTGGTACAGTGACTCTTCCATCTTCTTTCAATACTTTCTGCCCAGAGAATCCGTCAATATTGCAGTTAGAGGCTTGAATTTTTTTTTCTGTTCTTTCAGTTTGAGAAATGCTGAGTGTTTTCTTCCCTTTCGGTTTTCTAATTCCAGGGGTTTGCACATTTCATTATAATACTGTGCTCTGTCTTCTCGAGCCACCCTTTGAAATCTTCTGTTCAGCACTTTCAACATTTGTTCCATTCACTTTAGCTACTCTCCATTCGAGAGCAGGTTCCAAAGCCTCTTCCATTGTGGTCTTTTCTTCCTTTCTTGTCTTTTTAATGACCTTTTGCTTTTTTCATGTATGATATTCATGTCATCCAACAACTTGTCACGTCTTCGGTCACTAGTATTCAATGTGTCAAATATATTCTTCACATGGTCTCAATTCAAGTGGGATATACTCAAGGTCATATTTTGGCTCTTGTGGACTTGTGTCAATTTTCTTCAGTTTCAACTTAAACTTGCATATCAGCAACTGATAGTCTGTTCCACAGGCAGCTGCTGGCCTTGTTTTGACTGAAGATACCGAGCTTCTCCATCGCTTCTTTCCACAGATGTAGTTGATCTCATCCCTGTGTATTCCATCTGACGAGGTCCATGTGTATAGCTGCTGTTTATGCAATATGTTTATTCGAAAAAGATATTTGCAATGAATAAGTCGTTAGTTTTGCAAAATTCTATCATGTGCTCTCCAGTGTCATTTGTATCACCACGGCCATATTTTCTATTCCAGTCACCACCAAAAATCAACACATCTTGATTGCATGTCTGGTCAGTTTCAGATTGTAGAAGTTGGTGAAAATCTTCAATTTTTTCATCTTTTGCTTTGGTGATTGGTGCATAAATTTGAATATTTTCCTTGTAGGAATATGGATATTAACCTATTGCTGACAGCACTGTACTTCAGGATGGATCTTTATTTATTTTATTTTTTAAAATGCATTTTATTGAAATATAATTTATGTATAGTGAAATACACAAAACTAAAGTGACATAGGTCAATGCATTTTTTTTTCAGTGTTCCCTCCCCTCCCCTCCCACCCCTGGCAACCAACAAAGAAAGTTTCCCTCCATATATAAACTTTTCCTTGACCCTCCACAACAACAAACTAATACTGTATTTGTCTTTCTGTGACTGACTTATGTCACTCATCATAATGTTCTCCAAGTTCATCCATATTATGTGGTGTTTTGTAGACTCTACATTATTCTTTAGTGCTGCATAGCATTCCATTATGTGTATGTACCATAGTTTGGTCATCCACTCTTCCGCTATAAATCTTAGAGATAAGTCCCTTGCCAGATATGTAATTATCAGCAAATATAAATTTGTTGCTGTCATTT
>NW_006922094.1:1502978-1504654 GCF_000298275.1 Orycteropus afer afer | reverse complement strand
TTTTGGTTTGTAGTTGTACTCATTTGTCAGTTGATGTCTCTGGTTCCCTGTTTACAATCTTGTAGGCTTATTTACTTTGGATACTTCCATAGCTGGGTTAGTTTCTGGGTTATGTCATCATGTCAGTTGACATGTTGGCTGTTGTTGCTTCTCTGTCCAAAGGACTCCCTTTAGCATCTCTTGTAATGTTGGTCTGGTTTCAACAAATTCCCTTGATTTCTGCTTATCTGGAAATACCCTAATTACACCATCATATTTGAGGGGTAATTTTTCTGGGTACATAATTCTTGGTTGGAAATTTTTCTTTTTTCAGGGTTTTATATATACCATCCCATTGTCTTCTCACCTGCATGGTTTCTGCTGAGAAATCCAAGCTTAGTCTTTTGGTTGCCCCTTGTAGGAAACTTTTCTTTTCTCCTGTGCTACTTTCTGTCTTTGTCTTTGATTTTGGTGAGTTTGATGATGATATGTCTTGGTGATTTTCTTTTGGGGTGCAGTGTAGTAAATTACCTGGTGTGGCTTTTCTAGCCATAAGTCTTTGTGAACTCCATGGTGAAATTTACCCTGAGCAGCTCAGTGGCTCCTGATCATTAAAGTTGTCCACCTGGGGTATTTCTGTTGGGAGTGGCACAAAGCAATGTTCTGGGAAGTTCGTGCTCTCTCTCAGGTGCTTAGAATTCTGATGTTATGATTGGCTAGTTTGGCCACTGTGCCAGGCTCAAAAGGCGGCTTCTTAGAGGCAGAACTCTCTCTGACTGCTGGCTGAGAGGGATGTCCTGCTGAAAGAGACACACGCTCCCGAGAGACATGCGCTGCTGGGAAAGAGACACAAGAGACATGTATTGCTGAGAGAGACACCGAGGGACATGCACTGCTGGGAGAGAGACTGTGAGAGATTGTTGACTGAGAGACTGCTGGCTGAGAGAGACTGAATATTTTTCCTGAACTTGAATTGTAGCCTGGTGCTTCCCTAATAAACCCCATAATCTGTGAGTTCTGTGTGGCCACTGCAGTGAATTATCAAACCCAGTAGAAATGTGGTGGGTGCTGTGGGGGGAATGGTTGGTGTCAAGGTTGGTGAAAGGGCTGGAGAGAGGCAGCATGTCTGGCCTCACAGTAATGGGCCTTGGGCTACTGATGGTGATTCTGTCTTCCTCTTGTGCAGTTAGAGGAGGTCAGGAGATGTGGCCTCCTTGCCTTTTTAGCATGGGGTCTATCCTGTTTGGGGTTTGTCGAACTTCTTGAATGGATATATTCTCATTTTTCATCATACCAGGAAAATTCTCTTCCAACAAATCTTCAACAGTTTTTTCTGTGGTTTTGTCTCTTCCTGTTCTGGAATAATGATGACACGTAGGTTATTCCTTTTGATGGTATCTCACATGAACCTTAGGCTTTCTTCATTTTGTTTTAATCTTTTTTCTTATTTATCCCTTTCCAAAGAAGTGTTCAGGTATTTGCCTTCAATCTCCCTAATTCTGTCTTCCATTGATTCAATTCTGCTCCTTTGCACATTCAATGTCTTATCTAGATCTGAAAATTTAGTATTAATTTAGTATTATTAGAATTTCTGTGTATAGATTTTGTATCATTTCTAATTTTTCATTTATTTTGTCATTTTGTTCTTGTATTGTCTTTTGAAATTGTTCTAGGGTTTTCTCTGTGTTTTCCTTGAT
>NW_006922094.1:1497232-1502221 GCF_000298275.1 Orycteropus afer afer | reverse complement strand
TCTGTATCTCTGTCAATTGGTTTTTCTTTTCTTTGTTGAAGAGGGTCTGTGTCACTTGTCTGCTTATTCCTCCATCTTACCAGAAGTGCTTCAGGACAGATCCTGAAATATTCTTTTTGATGATAAAGGCAACGTCATTCCTCTTTGTCATTCCTAGCAGAGTAAACAATATGATTGATTCAAAATGGCCAAAACCCATCCATTTCAGCTCACTAATGCCCAGGATATCAATCTTTATGTGTTCCATTTCATTTTGACAACTTCCAGTTTTCCTAGATTCGTTCTTTGTACACTCTACATTCCAGTTACTAATGAATATTTGCAGCTGTTTCTTCCCATTTTTAGTTGTGCCACATCAGCAGTCCCGAAAGCTTTACTCCATCCACATCGTTAAGGTTGATTCTGCTTTGAGGGGGCAGCTCTTCCCTGGCCATTTTTTTGGGTGCCTTCTGACCTGAGGGCTCATCTTCCAGCACTCTATCAGACAGTGTTTCACGGCTGCTCGTAAAGTTTTCCAGTATTATATCAGACAGTGTTTCACTGATATTCATATGGTTTTCTAGTGGCCTGTTCTTCCAGAGGTGGGTAGCCCCATCCTTCTTCCCAGTCTGTCTTAGTCTGGCGGCTCCACTGAAACCTGTCCACCATGGGTGACCCTGTTGGTATTTGAAGTATCAGTGCCATAGCCTCCAGCCTCACAGCAACACACAGACCACCAGAGGAGAAGTGGCATATGTGTGTTTGTGTGTGCATGTGTGTGTACACATATATATAAAATTGTGGTTTTTTGGCCCAATATTGAAATACTTTTCATAGTAAAAATTTGTTAGAAGACTTCCAAATTCAGAAAATAAAATGTTAGTGAAATGACATTTCAAGCATAGGAATGTATAAATATCACATCAAGTGAGAACATAAATCTGTATAGGGCTGTGGTCCTTAGCTGCTAGAGAGTTGATTCCAACCCATGGTGACCCACAGTAACCCTGTGTGCTGGAGAGTCCAGCTGTGTTCTGTAGGGTTTCCAAGGCTACGGACTTTTGTAAGCAGATTGCCAGGCCGGTCTTTGAAGTGCCTCTGGGTGGGTTCAAACTGCCAGCCTTCCTGCTGGTGGTCCAGTGCTCACCTATTTGTGCCGCCTGGGGACTCCACACGTAAGGTCCTTGACAGGTGCTGTAGGATTAATTTCGGTGAGTCCATGTGATGGAGTGGAACTGCCCTCTAGGGTTTTCTAGGCTGTAATCTTTACAGGTTTTTATCCTGTTCAGCCACTGGGTGAGTTTGAACTGCCAACCTTTTGGCTAGTAGCTGAGCACTTAAATGTTGTACCATCAGAGTTCCTTATATATAAGTGCCTCCCTGCCCACTACCATTGAGTAGATTCTGACTCATAGCTACTCCATTGGGTTTTCAAGGCTGTAAATCTTTTCTTTTTTTTTTAATACTTTTATTGTGGTGAAAACCCAACACCACATTGCCAACATAACTTCTCCATTTACAGCTCAGGGACATTGATGATATTTCTCATGTTGTGCCACCATTGTTGCTGTCCTTTTCCAAAATACTTGTTCTAGTTTCCTAGTGCCGCTCTGACAGGAATACACCACAAATGGGATGCTTGAACAAACAGAAGTTTATTCTCTTACAGTTTGGAGGCTTTAAGTCTGAGTTCAGAGTGCCAGGCTCTAGGGGCTAGGGGAAAGCACCTCAACCTTGAGATTTAGCTCTGCCTCCTGCTCCTGGCCCAGTGGAGCTAGAGGCGTTTCTTCACTCAGACAGCTGCTGGCTGCTGAGACTGACAAGCCCAAGGTTGACAAGTAGAAAGGCACAGTCCCGATGTTACCAAACCACCTGGCGGGCCATTAATTCAAGTCCATTAAAAGAAGTTCCAAGATTGGCGAGCATAGCAGGCTGCTGAACAATGACACGGCTACATGCAGGGTCCAAGTGTGCCATAAGCTGGAGACCATTTCCCAAGGCTTCTCCTTACGTATAGGAAGCAGACCACATCCCAAAGGCAGCTACTCAGCTGCTTGTGGTAGATCCCACCATGGAGTTGATTGCCAGTCTCATCTTGGGGAATAACTACCACCAGCTGCCCAGCCACTCAACCAGGCCCAGCCAAGTTGACACACAAAGTGAACCACCACAATATTCTACCACCTATTAGCATAAATCAGTGCCCCCCAAACAAAAGCATACCCTTTCCCCCCTCCCTTTCACCCCTGGTAACCACATAGTTTTGTTTTTTTTTTCCCAACCTATCTAGAAATTTTCCCTCCCCACCCATCCCCTCCCATTCCAGGTAACCAGCAAAGAAGTTTGCTTCTATGTATAAACTTTTCCTTGACTTTTTACAATAATGAACTAATACAATAGTTGTCCTTCTGTGATTGACTTATTTCACTCAGCATGGTGTCCTCCAAGTTCATCCACATTATGCAGTGTTTTGCAGATTCTACATTATTCTTTAGGGTTGCATAGTATTCCATTGTGAGTATGGACCACAGTATCCATTCCTCGGTTGGTGGGCGCTCAGGTTGTTTCTATCTGCTTGCTATTGTGATTAGCGCTGCGATGAACATGGGTGTGCTTATATCTATTCGTGTCCTGCCTTTCACTTCTTCAGGATACATACCTAGTAATGGGATTGCTGGATCAAATGGTATTTCTGTTTCCAACTTTGTAAGAAAGTGCCATACTGATTTCCACAGTGGTTGTATCATTTTACAGTCCCACCAGGAGTGTATGAGAGTCCCAATCTCTCCACATCCTCGCCAGCATTTGTTATTTTCTGTCTGTAGAACTTTGCTATTAGTGCCAGGGTGAGATGGTATCGCATGGTTGTTTTGATTTGCATCTCTCTAATGGCTAATGATAGTGAACATTTCTTCATGTGTTTGTTGGCTGCCTGAATATCTTCTTTGGTGAAGTGTCTGTTCATGTCTTCTGCCCATTTTTAAATTGGATTGTTTGTCTTTTTGATGTTTAGGTGTTGGAGTTTTCTATAAATTTTAGAGTCCTTTGTCTGATATGTCATTGTGAAATATTTTTTCGTATTCTGTAGGTTCTCTTTTACTCTTTTGGAGAAGACTTTTGATGCACATAGGAATTTAATTTTTAGAAGGTCCCAATCATCTAGTTTATCTTCTACTGTTTGTGGATCTTGGGTTATGCTTGACAGTCTATTTCAAGGCTGTAAATCTTTATAGAAGTAGATTGCCTCATCTTCCTTCCACAGAGCAGCTGGTATATTTGAACCTCCAGCCTTCTGGTTAGTAGCCAAATGCCTTACCCACTGTGCCACCAGAGCTCCTTAATATATTCAGGTGCAGTGCAGTCCATTACTTGGTGTGGCTCTTTTAGCCATGGTCTTTGTGGTGCCCACCAGATGACTGGATGCAACTATGCAAACGTGAAGTGCTTGTGGTCCACCAAGGAGACTGGATACTATGTTAGTAATGTAATAAGGTTCATGGCACCCTTGTGAGGGTTGTTGTCGTTAGGTGCTGTGAGTCAGCTTTGACTCACAGCCACCCTGTGTACAACGGAATGAAACACTGCCCGGTGTGAGGGTAGGACCGTAGAAGTAAGGCATATGGAACCCTAATGTGGGGATCAGTCAGTTTTGTCTCCCAGAGGCAGGAAGAAGAGATCTCAGTGTCATCAAAAGAGAAGAGCTAGAGGTGGAGTGGAGTGTGTCCTTGGACCCAAGACCCCTGCCCTGGACCTCCTCGGCAGAGAGGCAGCAGCAGCAGAACCAAGAGGCACAAGATAGAGTGGCAGGCTTGCCGGCCACGGAGCCAGAAAGCTGAGTGTCTTTGGGCAGGAGGTTTGCTGGCGGAGTCGGGTGTCCCTGTTGGCAGAACTGAAAGAACTTTGTAATACTTGCCTGTGCAGGGCAAAGGCCAGGCCAAGAGGCCAAGGGCCAAAGAGAGGCGTGTCTGAGGACATGGCCAAGGGGAGACTGTCCTGACTGAAGAGTTGTATTCTGAGCGTTTCTGAACCTGAATTGTAACCTGTTACTTCCCTAGTAAACCCCATCATCATGATGATCATCTGTGAGTTTTGTGTGGCATTGGCACAAATTACTGAGCCCAGCAGAGAAGTAGTGGGTACTGTGGGAGGGACAGTGGTGTCAGATTTGGTAAAAGGGTTGGCGAGTGGTGGCATGCCTGACTCTTGCCTCGTAAGAGTCAGCCTTGGGCTATTGCTGTTGGTCCTTCTCTTTCCCTCTCATGAAGTTAGAGGATGCTGCTGCTCCATGTCCTTTTAGCAAAGAGGTTACAAATAAACCCACTGCCATCAAGTTGATTCCAACTCCTCGTGACGCTGTAGGACAGAGCAGGATTGCTCTAAAGCGTTGCCAGGGCTATAAATCTTTATAGAAGCAGAATGCCCATCTTTCTCTGAGGAGCAGCTGGTAGATTTGAACTGCCGGAAGTTTGGTTGGCAGCCTAGTGCCTTAACCCACTACCAGAACTCTTTACACATAGTTATTTCAACATGTTGATTCTTAAAAAAAGCCCCAGGCTTACAGATGAGGAGAGACAACACAGGGACGCCAGAGTAGCAGGCCGGAAGAGCAGGAGAAAGGGGATAAAAGCCTTGAACCTGGACAGAAGGACAATCAGCCGAAGGGATTAGGTGAGGAGGGGAAACTCAGAGCCGCCCAGAGTAACAGGCCAGAAGAGCAGGAGAAAGGGGATAAAAGCCTTGAACCCGGACAGAAGAGCAGTCAGCCCCAGAGATACAGGTGAGGAGAGACAACGCAGGGACTCCCGGAGTAGCAAGCCAGAAGAGCAGGAGAAAGGGGATTAAAAGCCAGGAAGCCAGACAGGGGAACAGTCAGCCAGGTGGGGGTGACACGAGAGGTCTCCAACAGCAGGACAAACTTGTCTGTCGGTTTGTCCTACTGTGGTGACATATAGACGTGAGTTTTGAGGCTGAGCCTCTGGTGTTTAAAACCCAGAGAGATGCACCTGGTGC
>NW_006922094.1:1488181-1493463 GCF_000298275.1 Orycteropus afer afer | reverse complement strand
TTCCTTCCGAGGAGTGGCTGGTGGGTTTGAACCGCCAGCCTTCTGGTTAGCAGTCAAGTGCTTTAGCCACTATGCTACCAGAGCTCCTAAACTTAATATAGTATTAAATAATAAAGAAAACATATAAAATGGAGACAATTTACTGAATGTTGAACCTTGACAATAAGATTACGTAATTTGATCTTTTTCAAAAGTACACTGCACAGACTTCCAGCAAAATGGCGGGATAGGCAGACAAGCTACACAGACCCTCTCAACAAGGAAGTGAAATACCAATTCAAACAGATACAGAAAAGTACTCTGAACAAACAAACTTCGTCAGTGATACCATCACATCACTGAGTCTGGCAAATATTTTTGTGCAGAATTTTCCAGTTGCTGAGAAAAAGTCTCAGGCCTGCACAATTTGGGAAACTGCTAAGGAGATCCTTACAAGGTAATTCTAAGTAGTTTCCACAGATGCTATTTAGAATTTTACAAAAGCCCCATGTTTTGATTGATAACTTCAGGGAGAGCTTTTGGGACACCCTTTTGCTTCTTTCCACGTACTGCCACCTCTGATTTTATCGTTGTTGTCAGCAAGCCTTTGCAGAAAGCACGCCAGCTCTACAGCCCGGCGTCACTCTTAGCAGAGAGTTGGGTTCAGCACGTTCATTACCATCAAATGAATTGTTGGGTCAGGGACCACAGTCTCAGGATGTAAAAGACTCAGATTCCAGATTTTAAAATAAAGTGAAATACAGGGATCAAACCAACAAAAATACCAGGGTTTCAGTACTTAAAAACAGCATGTTTTCTTTTTTTAAAATCATACTATTCCTGAATTATAATGACTACCCACCAGCCACTCCTTGGAAGGAAGGTTGGGCAATCCTACTTCCGTAGTGATACTGCCTCGGAAACCCAAGGAGGGGTCGCTATGAGTCAGGTCCAACTCGACGGCACATAACAACAACAACAACAAATACACACACACACACACACACACACACACTGCTGATTTTTAAGCTGATAAAGAGTGAGTACAGTGGAAACAGTCAAGTCTATCTCACAATAACCAAAAGAAAAGAGATTCCCATTGACTCTGAACAAAGGAAAAAGACATTTATTTTAGGTGCTAATCATCTTTTAAAACAAGGTAATATCACACCATATTTTCAGAAATATATTTACTTACAGCCAAGATCTGATGAATAAAATCTTAATACAACCACTACAGACAATTGCCTGCATGAGCAAATAATTACCAGAGGTCTCACATTCTAGCTAATCTAACAAGAAATAGTACAAACTGGGTACAATAAAAATAACAGCTTTCACTATTAGCACCCATAGTTCAGAAAGTTCTTTTACATCTTACCAGCCTTTGAATTCATATTTATTGGGGGTCTATGTATCAGACTGGTAGCATAGTGGCTAAAGCACTTGACTGCTAACCAGAAGGCTGGCGGTTCAAACCCACCAGCCACTCCTCGGAAGGAAGGTTGGGCAATCCTACTTCCGTAGTGATACTGCCTCGGAAACCCAAGGAGGGGTCGCTATGAGTCAGGTTTGACTCGACGGCACATAACAACAACAACAACAGTCTCTGGTAGCATAGTGCCTAAGACACTTGACTGCTAACCAGAGGGCTGGCAGTTCAAACCCACCAGCCACTCCTCAGAAGGAAGGTTGGGCAATCTACTTCCGAAATGATACCGCCTCGGAAACCCAAGGAGGGGTCACTATGAGTCGGGGCCTACTCAGTGGCACATAACAACAACAGTCTCAGAGGTAAAGGAGCTCTGGTGGTTTAAGTGCCTAAGGCATTTGACTGCTAACCAGAAGGTTTGACTGCTAACTAGAAGCTGGTGCTAACCCACCAGCTGCTCCTCGGAAGGAAAATGGGGCAATCTACTTCTGTAAAGATTTACTACCTTGGAAACTCAGTGGGGGTCACTATGAGTTACAATCAACTCGATGGTAGAAGGTTGTTTTATTTTTCTGTTGGTTTGTTTTTAAAGTCTCAGAGGTGATCCAGGAAAACACAGGCTGCGTAGGAGGGGACAGAGTCAGAATTTGAACCTAGATCCATCTGTGTTGACAGTCAGGGCACCCAGGGTTTCTCTTGGCATTCGGGTAGGCCATTCTTTGTTGGTGGTCGTGTTCTAGTAGCGTGAGAAGTCCTCAGACGTAGGGGGAGTTAGGAAGCACCATCAGCACAAAGCGGGTTCCTACGAGGTCAGACACGCCTCCCCTCTTCCACCTTTTTCACTCTCCCTGACACCAGCTGCTGGGCTCCCTGCCCCCGCCCCCGTTCCCGGCCCCCCTCTACTTCTCTCCTGGGTTCAATAACTCATTGCAGTGGCCCTACACAGAACTTGCACACCATCCTCACTGTCACATGGTTATTAGGGAATTGTATGGTTTATCAATAGGCTACCATTCTAGATCACGATCAGCTTAGATGATCAACATGATGCAACTCAGAAAACAGGATACAGTTCTTCAGTCAGCACAGATTCCAACCAAGACAGCTCTCAGCTTCTTCTTAGCCATGCTGCCAGGCCTTCCTCCGGCCTCTGCCCTGCTCCAGCAAGTGTTACAGCTCTGTAGCTCCACTGACAAGTGCCTAGAGGTGTTCCACTTGGCTAGCATGCCTCCTGCCCAAAGGCACTTAGCTCTCTCTTGCTGGTTGCTCCTGGTTCCCATTGCTCATACTGCTGCTGCCATTTCTCTGCTGCTGGGCTCTGCTGTGGCTGCTACCGTCTTGTGCTGTCTTGTGCTAGCTCCTGTGTCTAGGAGGTTCTCAGCACAGGAACCCTGGGTCCCAAGGACATAGACTTCTGCAAGCTTTTCTTTAGTGAAGTCCCCCTCAATCTCTGCGCAGTTGGCCCTTATGGAAGCCTACTTTTTGTCAATTTCAGGTTATAGCTGTCCCACTATACCACCAACTGACTAATCCCCCTGGTAGGCCACAGCCTCTTAATTTGCATAGTAATGGACCAGTTCCCACAAGGTCACTTAATCCTATTGGATGGCTTTACATACCCTATTTGCATAGTAGACTAACCAATCCTTTGTAAGATTATGGCCCAACCAATCATTTTGGCAGAATTATAAATCCAAGGCCAGAAAGGCCATATATATATGAGAAACCCCTTACACTACAGTGTTATTTGTCCCACACAATGCAGGTCATGGTGCATTGTTCCATTTAGCTAGTGCTACATAACAAACCACTCAAAACAGTGCCTTAAAACAATAACCATTGTTTTATCAGAGCCCTAGTGGTGTAGTGGTTAAGGCATTTGGCTATTAACCACAAGGTCAGTGGTTCAAACCCAACAACCACTCCACAGAAGAAAGATGGGGCATTCTGCTTCCATAAAGATTTACAGCCTTGGAAACCCAACAGGGGTTGCTGTGAGTTGGAATTGACTCAATGGCAGTGGGTTTTTTTGTTTGTTTTGGTTTTGGTTTTGGTTTTATTCCATACATTAGGGTCCCTGATGTAGAATTGTCCTGACAACAGTGGGTTTTTTTTTTGGGGGGGGTAGTACAGTTGACCTCATTATTCATGGATTTTGCATTTATGAATTGGCCTACTTGATAAAATTTACTTGTAACCTCAAAATCAATACATGTTTTCACTCACAGACATGCACAGAGTGGTGGAGAATTTTAACCACCCAGCGAACATGTGCCCAGCTGAAGCTGAACAAAGAGGCCCTCTGCTTGATGTTTCAGCTCCCATACTATGGACAAGTGTCCTCTCTGTGGTCTATTTAGTGCCACATTTTTTGTAACTCTGTGTTTTTTGTTGGTGATTTCATTGTTTAAAGTGGTCCCAAGTGTGGTGCGGAAGTGCTGCCTAGTGTTCCCTCACGGAATGTACCTCACGGAGAAAATACCTGTGTTAGCTGGGCTTCATTCAGGATGAGTTACAGTGCTATAACTCAGTGCTGAGTTCAGTGATACATATTAAAGAAGCAATACATATTAAAGAAGAGGTCTTTAGCAAACATGGGTATATGGGTGGATAGATGGGTGCACAGGCTGAACTATTAGGTATGTCTATGTAGGGGGGAGTGTGCCCAAGACCGTGTATAGGGTTGGCAAACAATGTTTCTACAAGTGTATTGCTGTATACTGTAAGAATTCCCAGGTGTATAGTAGAGCTGACAAGGGACAAGGTTGTAGTCACTTCTTGGGCACAGCCAGCTAACCAGAGGAAGTGAGTCATTGGATCTGTGGACTCGGGACCATAGTCACAGGGGACATCAAGCTCAACTGGCATAACATACTATGCAAAAACATTGTTCCACCTCTTACGTTGGTGAGTAGCGACTGGGATCTTAAAAGCTTGCAAGCAGCCATCTAAATGCAACAACGGGTCTCTCCTCGTCCAGAGCAAAGAAGAATGAAGAAAAAGATGTATGGAAACAACTAGTCCAGGTGACCGGTAGATCGTGTGATCCTTAGCCTATACGACTATGAGACCAGAAGAACTAGATGGTGCCCAGCTGCCACTGTCAACCATTTGGAGGGGGATCTATGTAGGAGATCCTGGATAGAGAGGGAGAACAATGTGGAATAAAACTCAAAATCATTTGGGGGAAAAAAGGGGGGAACCAGGTTTGCTGGTCTGATAGAGCCTGATGGAACTACTGAGACTATGGCCCCTAGCTGCCCTTCAGGCCTGGAATTGAACCCACTTCTGTGGTTTTCAGTCAAATACAAGATAGGCATATGAGCTGAACATTTACATTAGATACATACATTCCTTGGAGAGATCAATCATGGGAGAATAAAAGGGCTGTGTATGCACAGGGAGACAGCTCAGGGGACAGGAGTGCATGGAGGGATGGACACAGGGAAGAGGTAACTATCAGGAGGAAGTGGGAGGGAAGCTATTGCATTGTGGTAAATTGTAGTCAATGTCATGAGACAAAGTGCATGTGAACTGCTGTATGGAAAGTGAGTTTGCTCTGTAAGCTTTCACCCAGATCACAAAAAAAAAAAAAAAAAAAAAAAAGAGGTCTTTAAACAGAAACGCACATAAAATAAAGTCATATATTAATTGCTTGACAAAAATCTTGTGACCAGAGGCTCACACTGACCTAACCCTGTATTTCCTCCTCTAGGAGCCACAGTTCAGTACTCATCCATTTGTTGGTGGCAACTTTATACAGCTTGTTGTTGCCGTTGTTGTGTGCTGTTGGTTGGTCCCCACACACAGCACCCCATGATGGCATAGACCTGCCCCAGGGTTTCTGGGCTGTGATTTTTTTTTTTTTTTT
>NW_006922094.1:1479831-1481021 GCF_000298275.1 Orycteropus afer afer | reverse complement strand
GTCCCTTGTCAGATATGTTATTACCAAATATTTTTTCCCAATCTGTAGGTTCTCTTTTGACTCTTTTGGAGAAGTCTTTGGAAGGGTGCCCAGTTTTGTAGCCGTAGTAGCCCGAAGTGGACCACAGACCCGATGGTCACGGCCAAGCCGCAGGAGCCTTGAGTTCTGGAAGGTGAGGTAGAGGTGGGGCAGAGCCGCTCTGACCTGTCAACCCCTCTCAACCTGTAGGACGTCAGAGGCCGGAGATGGGCGCCCGGACCTCCAGACCACCACGGCAGCCCGCGGACCCGCCCATCGCCCTGGACGCACTGCCCCCGGAGCTTCTGGTGCAGGTGCTGAGCCACGTGCCGCCGCACGCGTTAGTGACGCGGTGCCGCCCCGTGTGCCGCGCCTGGCGCGACGTGGTGGATGGGCCTACTGTGTGGCTGCTGCAACTGGCTCGCGATCGGAGCGCCGAGGGCCGCGCGTTCTACGCGGTAGCCCAGCGCTGCCTGCCCAACAGTGAGGACGAGGAGGAGTTCCCGCTCTGCGCCCTGGCGCGCTACTGCGTGCGCGCGCCGCTGGGCCGCAACCTCATCTTCAACTCCTGCGGCGAGCGTGGGTGATGGGGGCGGGGCCGAGGCGACCCAGGGCGTGTGCTATAGGCGGGCCTGGGCGGGATCAGGGTTGGAGCAGTCAGTGGTTGTGATGGAAGGAAGAGGCGCATGGGAAACTGAGACGGAAGGGCCTGGGCGGGCAAGGGCGGAGCGACAGGTCGGGCTGGGAAAGAAACTGAGCCAGGAGTGGAGCCGAGAGAGAAGAAACAGACAAGCGATACCCGGGAGGAAACTGGGGGGCGGGGCTGTAGTAGAGAGTATTTTTAGTATTAGTGCTGGGAGGGCAGGCGTTTGGGCGTGGCTAGGGTGGGAGGCTCTCAGTTGAGGATCCGTGACATTTGAGATGGTTGTTGAGACATCGTGGGATGCTGTGTCAAACTCACTGCCATGGAGTCCATTCGGACTCACAGATTGCCCGATCTTTCTTCTGCAGAGCAGCTGGTGGTTTTGAAGTGCCTAAGGCATTTGACAGCTAACCAGAAGGCTAGCGGTTCAAACCCACCAGCCACTCCGCAGAAGGAAGACTGGGCAATCGACTTCCATAAAGATTTGCCGCCCCGGAAACCCAACGGGGGTCGCTATGAGTGAGAATCC
>NW_006922094.1:1475998-1479731 GCF_000298275.1 Orycteropus afer afer | reverse complement strand
CCTCTTGTAAGGTTGGTCTGGTTTTAACAAATTCCCTTAGTTTCTGCTTATCTGGAAATCTCCTAATTTCACCATCATATTTGAGGGACAGTTTTTCTCAGCTGGGATCTTAATGAAAGCACACCATCAGGTCTTTCTCCTGTGAGCAGCAGGGTGGGTTTGAAC
Source organism: Orycteropus afer afer (assembly GCF_000298275.1). Lineage (NCBI taxonomy): Eukaryota > Metazoa > Chordata > Mammalia > Tubulidentata > Orycteropodidae > Orycteropus > Orycteropus afer. Next base: position 1,479,566 of record NW_006922094.1, on the reverse strand, counting down.
CACCAACATTGTGGTCAGGAGCTGAGACTTAACCGTTGTGCCCCTGGAGCTCCTTTCATGGAACATAACTATGGTGACTAAGAAGAACCAGCTGTGTTATCTTGTATGGGGTTAACTGGGGAGACCGGAAGTTGCCTGGGCCCCACTAGGCGGTTGTCACTAAGGGGCTTTCATGTGGTTGCAGTCAGACTGTAGATGGTCCGGGCCATCTGAAGGCTTCTTCATGCCCATGTCTACCACCTGGGATGGAAAGACTCAAACAGCTGGGAGCCGGAGCAGCTGGGGCTCCACAGGAAGTTTTATTTTTCTATGGTCTCTTTCAGGAGCTCTGGTAGCATAGTGCCTAAGGCACTTGACTGCTAACCAGAAGGCTAGTAGTTCAAACATCAGCCACTCCTCGGAAGGAAGATAGGACAATCTACTTCCGTAGTGATATTGCCTCGGAAACCCAAGGAGGGGTCGTTATGAGTTGGGTCAGACTCGAGGGCACATAACAATAACATGGTCTCTTTCAGATGCTGCAAGCTTATGGGGGCAGCATGATGACTTCTGGGTGGCCTGACTTCTGACACAGGGAGACAGGCAGTGGTTTGCTGGCGCCAACTTGCACCGGCTTGTGAGAGCCAGCTGTACCCAATACCATAGTTCAGGGACCTAATGCTAGCCCATAGCAACCCCCACTGGGTTTCCATGGCGGTAAATCTGTACGGAAGTAGATTGTTCCATCTTCCTTCTGTGGAGTGGTTGGTTGATTTGAACCGCCAACCTTCTGGTTAGCAGTCAAATGCCCTAGGCACTGCCCCACCGCACCAAAAAAGCCCAAGCTCACTGTCATCGAGTAGATTGTGATTCATAGCGACCCCCATTGGGTTTCCAAGACTGTAAATCTTTTATAGAAGCAGATCACCCAGTGTTCCTTCTGCAGAGTGGCTGTTAGGTTTGAACCACTGACCTTCTGGTTAGCAGCCAAGTGCTTTATCCACCACACCACCAGAGCTCCTTATTTAACCTACAGAAATCAGCAAATGCTGTAAACGTGTGCTCGCCCACTCCTGCAGAGCCTGTTGTTGGGCTTTTAGCAGCACAGCACTGGACTCGGCCCCAGAGGCGTACACCACAAAAACCCGCCCAGCGTGAAGGGGCAGGGGCGAGGATTCCACCTCTTAATGGGAGTGGCAAAGTCCTGGAAGCGCACACATGCTCTTAATAGGAAATTTTGGAAAATCCAGACTGTCATGGGTCCCTGGAGACTCAGTGCTAGCAGCAGGACACCATGACGACTGGTAAGAATGCCCCCCCCCACACACACACACACAGCGTGTGCACGCTCCCAAACACTGGCAGCAGGCAATGCTGTGCCCCAGTCATCCCAGGCTGCCCCAGCCAGGAGCGGGCATTCAGCTGTGTGGATGTGGTGGGTCCCAGGTGCCTTGTGGCCCTCAGCCGAATGTTCCTAACAAGCATTTTATAAGCATTTTCTAAGAGCTGGTGGATTTGCTGAAAAAAAAATCACCAGATGTTTCAATGCAGTTAATAGCCACCCTGGGAAAAGCACAGCTTAGTCTCTCCCAAGTCTACCCACACCTTCAGTCTCTCCATACCGGGAGTGAAGGGAGGTGGGGGGCAGGATATTTGGGCCACGTTCATCGACCATTTGCACCAAGCAGGCTTCTTTCTGTTTGAAAAATTGTAGTCAATTTATAACAAGAGCTGACATGAATTGAGCACTTACTGGGTGCACTTGCACAGCCAGCACTCAATCACTCAATCTTCTTAACCCAGGGCCACCTCAGAGGCTCAGAGGCAATGCATGATGGGATTCAGTGAGATAACGCAGCACAGTCGCTGGTGAAGGGCCCAATAAATGTCACTAATAAACCCACTGCCATCAAGTCCATTCCGACTCAATGACCCCATAGGACAGAGTAGAACTGCCCCATTGGGTTTCCAAGGCTGTAGATCTTTGTGGAAGTAGATTGCCTCATCTTCCTTTTGCGGAGCTGGTGGGTTTGAACTGCCGCCCTTCTGGTTAGCAGCCAAATGCCTTATCCACTGTGTCACCAGAGCTCCTTGAAGGTGCAGCAGAGAGGGGAGAATTGTGGGACCCTGGCCTGGAGTAGGTGGGAGGAGGAGAAGGGTCGACGTAGACAGGAGCAGCTCCAGCGGGAAAGGCAGGGTGTGGGCATAGGCCCAGGTAAGTGGGTAGACAGGAGCCTGTGACAGTTCTTGTCTGATGGCTTGTATTTTTCCTGCAGTAAGAAGCAAAGTCGTCAGGTGAGAGTGAAGTGGGAGGCGGGAAGGACAGGTAAGAGGTGGAGGGAAAAGGCGTGCAATGGTTGCCTAGTAAAGAGGGAGCAGAAGGACCTCTGGTGGCATAGTGGATAAGGTATTTGCTAATCAGAAGTTAGCAGTTCAAACCTATCAGCTGCTCCGTGGAAGGAAGATGGGGTGACCAACGTCCATAAAGGTGTACAGCCTTGGAAATCCAGTGGGGGTTACTATGAGTCAGAACTGACTCCATGGCAGTGAATTTGGTGGGTTTTTTTTTTCCCCCCCCGAGAGGGTGCGGGAGTGCACAAGAGAAATGTAACCTGAGTTGCAGGTAGCATTAGAGACCCACCTGAAGGTCATGTTAACAAACTTGAACAGCCAGTGTGCTGTTTGCTAGCTACCTGAAGCTGTGCCAGTACGAACCAACCCCCCATAAAGCCTATTATATTAAAAACTGGAGATACATATAATAGTTCATAATAAAAAACAGATGTTACTCTGCAACAGGCATCAAAACATAATTATTACTACTGTATTATGATGTCAAAGATGTTTTACTGTATCTGGAAATGTTTAATTTTTTATGCTTAGAAAAGTACACTATATACCAAGACAAATATTTGACTGACATTAGCTGCAAACCATGTTCCCTCTTACTTACAAATTCCACTTCAAGACAGACTTAGGAACAAAATGGGTTCATAATCTGGGGACTGCCTGTACTGTGATGGCTTGTGTGTTATAATCCTGGAAGCTCTGTCACTGGTATGTCAGAGACCAGCAGGGTCACCCATGGTGGAAAGGTTTCAGCAGTTTCCATACTAAGAAAGACTAGGAAGAAAAGCCTGGCAATCTAGTTCTAAAAATTAGCCACTGAAGACCTCATGGGTCACAACAAAGCACTGTCCACCTCACTTGCTTTGGCTCAGTTGCTAGAGAGGAGGACATGTGTTTGATGAAGCATGAGGTCGTGGGATACCCATGGTGAGGTGAATTGGCACAGTAGCCAAAAGGATGGGCACAAAATTGCTGGCGATCATGAGAATGAAGCAGGACCAAGCTTGGTCCAAGTCATGGTCAGGCCAGCAGAGGCCTTTTGGTCCGGGGCAGGAAATAGAAGGTGTGGAGGATAAGCTAACTGCTCTCTTTCCTGTGGTGCCAAGCGGTAGGAGATGGGTGCCCAGTTTGTTTTTTTTTTTTTTTTTTTTTAGGATTTGGGTGAAGATTTACAGAGTAAATTCACTTTTCATACAGCAGTTCACATATACTTTGTCTCATGTCATTGACCAAAATTTAC
>NW_006922094.1:1452849-1473438 GCF_000298275.1 Orycteropus afer afer | reverse complement strand
ATCGACTTCCATAAAGATTTGCCGCCCCGGAAACCCAACGGGGGTCGCTATGAGTGAGAATCCACTCGACGGCAGTGAGATTTTTTTTTTTTTTTTGAGGAGGGAGGGAGGAGTCGGGTGGGTTGGGAGAGACGGATTGAGTGCGGGAGGGGGCGGAAGAGGTGGCATTGAAATGCTGGGGGTAGGAACGAGTGGGCGGGGCCGAGACCGGAGGAGCCAGTCAAGGGACATGGTGGGCCTTCCACTGTGGCGGGGACGGGGAGAGCTGGAGGGGCTGGTGGGAGGCAGAGCGGGAGAGAGAAGGAACTGCTAAGTGGGGCTGAGAAGAAGCTGAGTTAGCGAGCTGAGCGGAATAGTGCAATTGTAAGGTGGGACCCGGACTGCAGGCTGCTGGGGGTGGAACGCGAGAAGGAGGAGCCAGTGGGCGGAGCAAGTTGGGCGGTGGCGGGACCGCTGGACCGCTGATCCCTGTGTTAAGCTGTATCGTATTACACAGAGGGCTTCAGAGGCTGGGAAGTGGAGCACGGTGGAAATGGCTGGGCCGTGGAAAAGAACGTAATTCTGGTGCCAGGGGCCCCTTCCCAGACCTGCTTCGTGACTTCTTTCGAGTGAGTAGCCCTGGTCCCTGGGTAAAGGACCCCTGAGAAAGGAGGGGACTCTTAGCCCACCGTCCTTACCCTCACCCTAATACATCTTCTCTTTCTCCTTCCCTCATTCATTCATTCAACAAGTATTTGTTGAGGGCCTGCCAGGTACCGGGCACTGTTTTATATGCCAGAGATAGAGGGAGAAATCAGAAATCAGGAACATGCTTTTTCAATTTACATTTTAGATAAAAGGTTGGGGGCGACATTAAGCACATAAACCACAAAGTAACAATAACAACAAACATTGATAGGGCTTACTCTGTCAGACGTTGTTCTGAACACTTTACAAACAACGCTTAATTCTTAACAGCCCTGTTGGGTACTATTATAGATCTTCATTTTATAAGAGGAAACTGAGGCACAGAGTACCAGCTGGTAAACGGGGGTGCTGGGATTTGAACCCAGGTCATGTAGCTCCAGAATTTCTGATTATGATATGTGAGAGGAAGACACCAGAACAAGTTGGTTGGCTCATTCTCCCTTATCCTCATATCCCATAACCCACACTCCGTGCCCTGCGTCGTGGGGAGCCACGGTAACATGCTATCATCCAGCTTCTGGTCGCTGCCGGCCTAGCAGGGACAAAGTGATACTGCACTGTTGTCTTCGCTTGTATTATTTACTAATTGAGCATCTCTGTGTGTTCACGTTAGCTTTTTGGGTTCCCTCTTTTGTAAACTGCCTGTTCATATTTTCTATTGGGGTTAATGTCTTTTTCTTACTGATGGGAATTCCTTGCCCGTTCTGGACATTGAAGACACAGTCTCCCACTGTGATGTCTCTATTAGGTGTGTCCATGGTGGTCCTTGTTGGCCACAAATCTTATTTGAGCGTAATCAAATTCACATTTTTTGCTTTAGATTTTATGTTTTTGAGATTTTGTTTAGAAAGTCTTTCCCCATGGCTAGATTATAACTGTTCTGTTACTAGTGTCCTCATGGTTTTATCTAATTCACCTTTGAGTGTGTTGTTAGGACAGAGCTCATTTTTTTTTTCTCTTCCATATATTGAGGCAGTTTTTCCACCACTGAGTAAAGCATCCCTCCGTTCCCCATTGGTCAGTGGTGTGGACTCTAGTTCATCAAGTTCTCACGCAGACCTAGGTCTGTGCCTGAGGACTTTCTCCTGTTGTCAGCTGTCCTGTGTGTCCCTCCACCATCATAACAGTTTCTATTATTTTGGCACATTCAAATTAGAAGGAAGGAACCGTTTACAAAGGTGTAGGCAGAGCTCAAGGGACAGACACTGCAGGACCCCAAGCTAGTTAGCCTTGAAGGGCAGGGATGTCACCACTCCTAGGCCTGAAAAGGAGTTCTGGTAGAGTAGTGCCTAAGGCACTTGACTGCTAACCAGAAGGCTGGCTGTTTGAACCCACCAGCCACTCCTCGGAAGGAAGGTTGGGCAATCTACTTCCATTGTGATACTACCTCAGAAACCCAAAGAGGGACCGCTATGAGTCGGGGTCCCACTTGACAGCACATAACAACAACAGGCCTGAAAGGCTAAGAAGAGGAAGCTGTTACTGTATCATTAAGATGGGGAGGGCTGTGAGAAGACAGTGCCTGAAGGAGCTGTATCCTTTGAAGGACGTAGCAGGCCCCTGGTGATCTGGTGGGAAGGAGGCAGGGAGGGAGGGAGGAAGAAAAATACCAATTGTATCCTCTTCCCTCCCTTCCATCTCCTGCTGGAGCTGTCTACTGGCCGATCCAACAGGAAGCAGAGGGTAAGGCAGACCAGTCTGTAGCCCGTACAACTTCAGAGCCTGGGCCCCACACGTAGCAAACCAGAATCCAAACCAGTTGCCATCAGGTTCGTTCCAGCTCACACATGGGACCTCCATGTGTGCTGTGAGTGGGTTTGAACCGCCAACCTTTCAGTCAGTCGTGGACACTTCACTGTCACTCAGGGACTCCTTTGCACTTCAGAAGTCCCAGGCTTCCCTGCTCGTACTTCTAATATGTGGGTTTCCATTTGTACTTGTGTCCAGGCCCCCACTGAGAGGACGGGGGTTTGCATATAGCTCAGCCTCCTGGAGCCCAGAGCAGGGTAGAGACAAACCGGAGAGGTCACCTTGAGTCGTGAATCTTCATGTCTTGTAGAGCAAACCCTGAGGGGCTGCTTTGACAGGGTGGTTGGGGAAACTCCTGGGAGGAGGTGATTTCCGGGCTGTGACTTGAGTCAGGAGAGAGTCAGCACATGAAGGTCTGAGGGAACCGTGGGCCTGCCGACCGCACCCCCCCCACCCTCCCTTCCCAGATGGTGCTTCAAGAGGCAGCTGGTGGACCTGGTGATGGAGGGCGTGTGGCAGGAGCTGCTCGACAGTGCTCAGCTCGAGATCTGTGTGGCCGACTGGTGAGTGAAGAGTGGCAGCTGTGCCCAGAGCACCAGCTGTGGCGGCAGTTCTACAGAAGGGACTCAACTTGAGCCTCCACCAACCCCACGGGGTAGCTGCTAGGGTGCCCCATGCGCCCTCCTTAGTGAGGCTGAGAGGAGAGGGACCGGGGGTGACATGGGGGCCCTGACTCACTTGGCTTGGTCTGAAAGAGTGCCCCTCCCCCCTTTGTCCCTCAGCTCAGTGCTGATCCTAAGGGCTTGTGGGTGCCCCAGGCCTCAGAAGCCTTGGGAGCGTTGTGCCCTGAGCACTGAGGTTCAGAGGGGTACAGCTGGGACAGAGCGCCAGCCAGCTTTGAGCCTGTAGGCTTTGACGAGCCCTCTCCTTTCTAGAGGGAACTCTGGTAGCATGGTGCCTAAGGCACTTGACTGCTGACCAGAAGGCTGGTGGTTCAAACCCACCAGCCACTCCTCGGAAGGAAGGCTGGGCAATGTACTTCCTTGTGATAAATGCCTGGGAAACCCAAGGAGGGGTCGCTGTGAGTCGGGGCCAACTCGACGGCATGTAACAACAACAACAGCTCCTTTCCAGAACTCCCAGCTTTTCCACAGGCTTTGTCCTCCATGGAAGGTCCAGTCTCTTTCTGGGGCACAGTGGGGAGATCACCAGGCTGCTCCCAGAGCTGTGTCCACGCCCAGAGCATCCCCCACCCCTCGGACTCCTCCACAAAGAACCCTGGCCCCTCCTTGGCCTCTGGCTCCTGTCCCCGAGGTTCCCCAGCCAGAATCTCTCCGACTGTGGGGCAGCTGTGTGGGACCCTCACTGAGGCGCAGGAAGGCCCAGTCCTCAGCCCCCTCCCCACCCCCAGAGCTGGTGGCTGGTGGGGGCATCGAGGCTCACTGCCACCTGGCAGGTGGGGCGCCCGGGAGAACTGTGGCTGCATCTACCGGCTCCGAGTCCGCCTCCTGGATGTGTATGAAAACGAAGTGGTCAAGTTCTCAGCCTCACCCAACCCAGTCCTTCAGTGGACTGAGAGGGGCTGCCGACAGGTGGGTCCAGGCTTCCTTCCTGATCACCCCTAACTCACTCAAAAGGCACACGTTCCCCCCTAAGTCTCCCTCAGATAATTTTCTATTCTCAGCTCTCATCACCACTGGCTATAGTATAATGTTGTTATGTGCTGTCAACTCATAGCGACCCCTCTTTGGGTTTCCGAGGCAGTATTGCTACGGAAGTAGATTGCCCAGCCTCCTTCTGAGGAATGGTTGGTAGGTTTGGGTTTGACCTGGCAGCCTTCTGGTTTGCAGTCAAGTGCCTTAGGCACTACGCCACCAGTTAACAATCACTGGGAGTCCCTGGGTGGTGCACACAGTGAAGTGCTTGACTGTTAGCCACAGCCCACCCAGAGGCACTCAGAGGAAGGCCTCGTGGCCTGCTCCTCACAGGTCCCAGCCTCAAAAGCCCCGTGGAGCAGACGACTCCACACGGGGCCGTCATTGAGCCCTCACTGCGTCCCAGCCACTTCAAGAGCTTCCCATCTTGATCATTTCCTTAGCACAACAGGGTGGTTCAACATTTATAGAGCACCTACTGTGTACTAGGCCCTGCTCTTGGTGCTGGGAGGCAGCAGTGGATCAGAGTCCGTGCTTTATCCTCACTCTAGAGTTGAGGAAACTGAAGTACGGAGGTTAAGTGACTGCTCTGAAGGCACACTAAGGCCGGTTCCCATCATCACCATCCCACCTCAGCTATCAGAGTGCCTCTTAGGTGGTCCTCCTGCCTGTGCCCCCGCCCAGGACTCGCACAGCCCACACGGTCCTGCCCAGTGAGCTGTTCCCTCCCTGACTCCATCGCCTTGCCCCTTCCCCTCGGCCACTCGGCTCCATCCACCTGTCCCAGCCCAGGGGCTTGACACCGCCTCTTCCCACTGCCCCCAACTCTTCTCCTGGGTCCCCACATGGTTTCCCCTCCTGTGGTCTCTGCTCAAAGGTCACCTCAATGGGGCCTCCTCTTACTTAACAGCCCTCATGCCCTCAGAATGCTCCCTGCCCCTCATCCCCACCCACCTTGTTCAGAGTTGGGGTCCCCCACTAGAATGTCAGCCCTATCAGGGCAGGGGGTATCTGCTCATCTTTTCTCTGCTATCTCCCCAGAACCCAGAGCAGGGACACTTGTCCTTGATGAATAGCTGTTGGGCTGCGGAAGGCGGACACCCACAAGCCCTCACCTTCTCGCTCTCCGCCCCCCCACAGGTCTCCCACGTCTTTACCAACTTTGGCAAGGGTATCCGCTACGTGTCCTTCGAGCAGTACGGGAGGGACACCCGTTCCTGGGTGGGCCACTATGGCGCCCTCGTGACCCACTCCAGCGTCAGGGTCCGCATCCGTGTGTCCTAGTAACCAGCCTGCCAGGACCTTTCAGGACATACTGTGGCTGCATGACGCTATTGTCAAATCAGGGACTTTGTGGCCAGGAGCCAAAGGTGCCCTGGGATGGTGGGGGTCCCACCTGGCCTGTTCTGGTCATGCTCTCCGTGATGCCCCCCACGCTGCTGCTTCGGCAGGGTGGCCCACACACTGTGACAAACCAGGGACCCCACCAGGCTGTGCACAGCTTCCTCAGCTCCCCAGGTAGTAGGCATCAAAGAGCAGCTGGGACATTGCTAGTTCATTTGCCTGCAGACTGCCTTTTCACACGTGAGGGATCAGTTGGTAGATGGAATCAAGACACAATGGGGGAAGCCTGCTGACAGCCTGGAAGCAGGGCCCCTTGTCTGTGTGTTTCTGGGCATACTGATTGCTGGCAGGGAGCAGGGGGCAGTAGGGAAGTTCTGGCGCTCAGCTGTGGGGCAGGTAACCAGCTGCATCTATGCAGTGTCCACTGATGCTGCCCCACCCACACCTCCTTTTGGGCCAGGCAGGCGTTTTCTCTCATGACCCCCTCAGAGGCGAGGCCCCTGTACTTCTCCACTGCCCCTAAACTCTGTCCCCCACCCTGCCTGGCCAGTCTCTTCTGCCTGGACTCTGGGTGCAGGGGCACAGAAAACATCTCAATAAAGCTGGTGCTAAGGTGAAGTGATGGGCAATCTGTCTGGAATCGATGCACGTGACTGCCCCCAGCTCAGAGCCTACGAAGCCTTGCAGGAGTTTCCAACGGGGAACTGGGGAAGTGTGTGCTAGGGGCTGTGCAGGAAATGAGACCACTCAAGAGAACCCTGAGCTGGCTGTGATGTCATCTACAGGCTCTCAAGTCCTTCCTCAGCCCTCCGACTGTTCTCGGGTGGGTATTATCAATGCCGTTTCCAGGAGGAGTCTGAATAACCTGCTCAGAGTCACAGGCCACTAAGGGGAGCTGAGGCATGAGCTAGAGTTGGGTTCCAGAGCCAAGGGTATGATCATGGGGCCAAATAGGTGCTTCTCCCACTTAATCTTCGCAAGAACCCCCTAAGGTCAGAATCACAGTGAGTACCCTTTTCTGGGGAGAAAACAGACCCAGAAAATACAACAAAGGTCACGGAACAATTAAGAGGTGGAGGCAGGATTTGAACCCAGGTCGACCTAAGTCTGACAATAATACAGATAAAAGCTCCCACATGTGAAGCAATGCCCTCATTCAATCCCTTCAACATCAACCTAATTACTGCCTTTTGCAAGGTTGGGAAACCCCGGTCCCATATCTGCAGGAAGTATAACTGGGACCCAGTACCATGTACTTGATTCTAAAGCTTCAAACAGGGTTATTATCCTTGTGTATGAGTCCGGATCAACTCCATGGCAGTGGGTGTTCTGTGTTAATGCATATAAAACCATTTAATCCCCAAGAAACTGAACAAGAAGTACAGCGAGTGGGGCCGTTTTCAGGGGAGGAAACCAAGGCCCAGGGAGGCCTCAGTCCCCAAGCTACACAAGGACAGCACAGCTCCAGGGCACCACTGACCACCGTGGCCCATCTGGGTTTATTACAAGTCCTTCCCAGCAGATGGCAGTACAGGGTTCAGTCCCGGCAGAAAAGGAACTCGGCGACCGCTACGCAAGGACGCCAAAGGTCTTGACAGGGTACCTTTTTTCTCAACTCAGGACCTCTGCGGGCTAACAGTGGTTCTGACAAGAAAAGCGGAGCCAGGATTCGAATCTAGGGCTGGCTGCCGGAACAGTGTCCCAAGGACCCTGCTGGAGCCTGGGGAGGAGGAAGGTTTCGTTCTGCAGGGAGGCTCAGCCCGGCAGGGTTCCAGGGGTCACTTCTTCTGCACGTGGCCACAGTCGTATTTGCCACGCACAACAGTGAGCTTGACGCCGGGCAGGTCCTGGGTGCGGCCGCCCTGCACGAGGACGATGTGGTGCTCCTGCAGGCTGTGGCCCTCGCCGGGGATGAAGCAGACAGCCTCGACGCCCGTGCTGAGCCGCACGCGGCAGCACTTCCGGTTGGCAGAGTTGGGCTTCTTGGGCTTGCGGGTGAACGTGCGCAAAACCACACCTTTAAGCTGCGGCCGGCCTTCGGTGGGGCCCAGACGCCGGGGCGGCCACTTCGGGGGGCCCAGACGGTGCATCTGATTCAGGGTGGCCATGGGGCGGGTGGCCCACAGCCGGGGAGCCAGAGCCAGGCCTGGGGAGATGGACCGGGGGCAGAGTGGAGTTATTATCCCAAAGAGTCGGTAATCTGCCATTCCAGGCACTATCCCGAGCCCTTTGTAAGGGTGCGTTTGTCAGAGTTTAGGGGTCTTGGACTTCCCCCAAATCAGCCACTGCAAACCTTACGGAGCAGTTGTTCTACTGTGACACACGGAGGTCACCATGAGGCAGAAAGTACCCCACAGCAACCAGAGTTTAGGGGTATGTAGGTAATACCAAAAAACCAAACCCACTGCCATGGAGCGCTCCCAACTCATACCAACCCCCACTGCATATCCACGGGGGTAAATCTTTACCCAAGTAGATCGCACAGTCTTTCTAAAGTGGAGCGGTTGGTGGTTTGAACTGTCAACCTTCAGGTTAGCAGTCAAATGCCTTAGGCACTATGCCAGCAGAGCTCCTTGAAGATAAATAATATGAATAAACAAACCAAACCAGTTGGCATCCAGTCCGTTCCGACTGACACTGCCCCTTGTGTCCGTGTAGGACTGTGCTCCCTAGGGTTTTCAATGGCTGGCATCTTTGTGAAGCACATTACCACTCCTTTCTTCCCAGGTGCCCCTGGGTGGCTGTGACCTGAACCGTTTGCGCCACCCAGGGACGTATAATAGAAAGACTAGCTAATATTTACTGAGCAACCACCATGTATCAGATTCTATTTTAACCACTGGGCATGAATTAACTAATACTCTACAAGAAGAATGTTAATTTTTAACACTACTTAAAAATAACACAAGGGATGTGATGCCCTCCTGCCAACTTCTCAAAAAGGAGGGAAAAAAGATACAAAATCAACTAAAAATACATGGTTAGTTAAACCACACAACACTCAAGAGGCCATGGGGTGGTACAGACAGTACCCTCCGCTACTGATCGAAACGTTGGTGATTCAAATCCACCCAGAGGCTCCCTGGAAGGTGTCCAAAAGATGACAGCTATTGACAACCCTGTGGAGCACAGTTCTAGTCTGAAATCATGGGGCAGCCAAGACTCAGAATCAACTCAATGGGAACTGGTCTTGGTTAGATGATGATAATCAAGAGTATAATGGCCACAGCCAGCTACCCGGAGGGAGCAGGTAGTCGGACCTGTGGGCTCAGGGCCATGGTCACAGGGGACATAGTTCAATTAACATAACATACTACATAAAAACATTGTTCCACATCTGACTTTGGTGAGTAGCAACTGGGGTCTTAAAAGCTTGCAAGTGGCCACCTAGATGCAACAATGGGGTTCTCTTCATCCAGAGCAAAGAAGAATGAAGAAAACCAAAGATACATGGAAACAGTCCAAGAGACTGGTATACCATGTGATCCTCAGCCTATACGACTAGTCATGAGACCAGAAGAACTAGATGGTGCCTGGCTACCACGGTCAACCACTTGGAGGGGGATCTATGGAGGAGATCCTGGATAGAGAGGGAGAACAATGTGGAACAAAACTCAAAAACCATTTGGAAAAAAAGAAAAAAGGGGGTGGGAGCAGGTTTGCTGGCCTGATAGAACCTGATGGAATCACTGACTATGGCCCCTAGCTGCCCTTCAGGTCTGGAATGGAACTCACACCTGTGGCTTCCAGCCAAACAAAAGACAGGTGTAGGAGTTGAACATTTACCTGAGGTAGATACACTCCTTGTAGAGAGCAATCATGGGAGAAAGAAAGGCTGACTATACACAGGGAGACAGCTCAAGGGGCAGGAGTGCATGGAGGGACGGACACAGGGAAGTGGTAACTATTGGGAGGAAGTGGGAGGGGAGCTGTTGCATTGTGGGAAATTGCAGTCAAAGTCATGAGACAAACTGTATGTGAGCTGCTGTATGGGAAGTGAATTTGCTCTGTAAACTTTCACCCAAATCACAATAAAAAAATAATTACCAAGAGTATAAGAGATCATCTATATAAATTTTGAAAAATAGTTGTGGCTAAGGCATTGGACTGCTAACCAGAAGGCTGGTGGTTCAAACCCACCAACCCTCCTAAGAAGGAAAGTTGAGCAATCTATTTCCACAGTGATACTGCCTCAGAAACCCAAGGAGGGGTCGCCATGAGTCACATTTGAATCCATGGCAGTGAGTTTGGTTTTTTTACTCAAACATAAAACATTATTTATCATCAAAATAAAAATTTATGAACCTCTGCCATCGAATCAATTCTGAGTCATAGCGACCCCCACTGGGTTTCCAAGGCTGTAAAGCTTTACACAAGTAGACTGCCTCATCTTTCTCCCATGGAGCAGCTGGTGGGTTTGAACCATGGACTTTCTGGTTAGCAGCTAATGTCTTACACACTATGCCACCAGAGCTGCTGCTTTTTGGAATAACTGAACTAAATAATAACAAGTGAATGTGGGTGCCCACACTGCGCTGAGTACTGTTCTACGCATTTTACTAACTCACGCATGTTTGTAGCAACCCTGTGGGGGGTTCCTGGAGGGATCACTGACTTCTCTCACCCACATCCAGCCCCCATTAGCAGATCCTATCAGTACAACCTTGAAATGTGATCAGTGCTGCCCCTTTCTCCCTCCTCCACTGTGCCCACCTTGGTTTCATCTCTCCTGCCCCCCTCCGGGACACCTGCATCCTCCTCTTCATTGTCTCCCAGCTCCTGTCCCATCCCCCAACGTGTCCCCAGAGGAGCCCTGTAAACACCTGAGTCAACCAAGCCCCTGTCCTGCTCACAGCCCTTCCATGGCTCTGTCTCACTCAGGGTAGGCCCCCCATGCTCTGCCCCAGCCACTGCCCTGACCTCATCTCTCCACTTGCCTCCTTGCTCACTCTGCTCTAACCTGTGTCCCCAAAGACACTCCGAGAAAGGAGACCAGTGTGACTGCAGTGTCATCAACGAAAAGATGAAAAGCAGGTGGCAGAGGGGGACAGATCTCCAGGGTGAGCTCATCAACTGGATAGAGGGTCTAAGAAGATGCAAAGATGCCTGGATTCTCTTTAACAATTATTGAGCACCTACTGGCTCCAGGAACAGAGGTACAGTGGTGACAAGTCCTGGGCCCTGCACTCCTGGCACTCAGAGCCCAGGACATCCATCCAATGATGCATCCCTATGCCTTCTCTAAGGGTGCTCTGGTGGCATAGTGGGTAAGGCATTTGGCTGTTAACCAGAAGGTTAGCAGTTCAAACCCATCAGCTGCTCCAAGGGAAGAAGATGAGACAATCTACTTAGGTAAAGATTTGCATCCTTGGAAACCCAACGAGGGTCACTATGAGGCAGAATCGACTTGGTAACAGTGGGTTTTATGCACCAATGCTCTTTGTTCACCCAACTGCACATTCTACCCAAGATCCAGAGCAGGTCTGGGCCCTTACTAATCACTCCTACAGATCTCCTGTCCAGAGTTACCACAGTGAATGGCGAACAGGTGTGTAATGAAAGTTTGCAGTGAGCGAGTGCATGAAATACCTCACAGGGCATGGCCCTTGAGAAGCATTTGATTTCTGTGAAAGGCATGAGCGTATAAAATGCCCTTCCCAGTGCCTGGTATACATGACACGCTTGGAAAACAGCAGTTGAATGGCACTGCGGGTACGGGCCTTTTACCCTCAGACAGAACCACATCTAAAACCCATGTCTCACCCACACAAAGTATTGAACAAATAAGTATTTTCTGAAGAAATAAGTGACTGGGTCAAACTCCTGGTTCTCGCCACATACAGAGTAAGCCCCTGATGGTACTTAACACCTCCCCACCCCTTGCCCTTGCAACCCGAGGCCCACCAAAACCCAGCCGACAATCCATTCCTAATTAAAAACCCGATTCCCTCGGGGCTGCGTGGTGCAGTTCCCTCATGCAGTCCAGAGCCCTGCACTCACCACAGCTCAGGGACGTGTTGAGACCACGGAGAAGGCCGGACCACGACATCCTACCGTCCCTGAAGCGTCCCTGTGTTAACGGAATGAGATGTTTAGAAAACGGAGCAAAAAGTGACCGTCATCGGGCCAAATTTCTCTCATCCTGTTCTCAGTCTCTAAAGGAAGTTAAATCTAAGGAAGTCCCTCTAAAGATCTAACCACAACCCTTCACGCTGCTAACAGAAATTTAGACTCGTTCAGTGTAGGCACCCAGGGACCCAACCGCTTCCACTTTCAGAAAAGAGGACAGGGAAGCCTGGGAAGAGACCCGGGAATTACGAAGGACCGGCAGATTACCTCGACCTCACCGACCCGTAACAGGACCCGCGGACACACTGAATCCGACCCCTAGCCACCTCCGGAGGTTATCCCGATAGGGGATTCCTGGTTCTACCGCTCACGTAAAGCAAAGGGGCTGAGCATAGACGGCCATTGGTCAAAGACACTCAATTTCGGTCAACTGTCCTCAGCTCGCCCCTTTGACGGTCTGATTGGCTCATCCGAGCAGGACAGCTGCTTTGCAATTGGTCTCAAGACGGAACGGGCGGGTCGAAAGGGGCGTAGCTGCTTGTCCCCCATCCAAGATGGCTGCGTCCATGGCACGGCGCTTATGGCCTTTGAGGGCTAGTCGGGGACTCTGGTCCTGGGGAGGCTGCACCTGCAACCAAAGCTCAAGGAGAAATTTCGCTACGGAGAAGCAGAACCGGAACCTCCTGTACGAGCACGCTCGCGAGGGCTACAGCGCGCTCCCTCAGTTGGACATGGAGCAGCTATGCGCATGCCCGGAGGAGGCCGCACGCGCCCTGGAGCTCCGCAAGGGGGAGCTGCGGCCTGCTGACCTGCACGCGATCGTGAGTGCGCTTGCGCTGGCTAACGAGGGCATTTTGCTTATTGGCTACTCGATTTACGGAAGAAATGGGCTTGCAAGATGCTCTCTGGCAGGGACTGGACTTATTTCATCAATTTTATAGCTCTTTCCCAAGTTTAAGAAATTTTTCTGCAGGACCAATTATCCGCTAGATCTAAGGCACTACTGCATGTCAAAGGAGCTCTGGTAGCATAGTGGCTAAGACACTTGACTGCTAACCAGAAGGCTGGCGGTTCAAACCCACCAGCCACTCCTCGGAAGGAAGATGGGGCAATCTACTTCCGTAGTGATACTGCCTCGGAAACCCAAGGAGGGGTCGCTATGAGTCGGGTCCGACTCCACGGCACATAACAACAACAACAACAACTGCATGTCAAAGATGCCCACTGTGTCTTGGACTCTCATGCACCCATTTCATAATGCATGCTGAGTACTTAACTGCACAAGGTATTTACTATGTATCCGTGCCCTCTGTGTTACATATCTGAGGCCAGACTTAGCCTAAGGCCGTAAACAGAAAGGAAAGTGAGGGAGTGAGTCGGAAGGTTCAGCGGACTCGCCTTAGGGCAATGAAAGGTAGCATCTTGCACCTGCTCCACAGATAGCAGGCAGTTAGATAAGCGTATTTAATGAATGTATGATTCCATTGACAGACATTTATGGAACACCGTGTTCCAGGTGTTGCGAATAAGTGGTGAAGAATAACAATGAAACAGCTAACACTAATATAATACTACTTGCTAGAGGACTAAACTCGGATTATCATATCTCAAAACCCTTCCGGGGTGCTGAGGAGGGAGGGGTCCCCAAGCCCTCCCAGCCCTCTCGTAGATTGCCCTACCACCCTGTTCTAAGTACTTTATACATATTTAGCTTAGTTTAATTTTTCAACAACCCTGTGTGGTAAGTGCCATCATTTCCTCCATTATATCAGAGAGGAAACTTAAGGTTCAGAGAAGTTAATTAACTTGCCTAAGATCACACAAAAGAGCTCTGGTGGTGCATTGGGTAAGGCATTTGGCTGCTACCCAGAAGGTCAGTGGTTCAAGCCTACCAGCTGCTCTGTGAGAGGAAGATGAGGCAATCTACTTCTGTAAAGATTTACAGCCTTGGGAACCCAACGGGGGTTGCTATCAGTCGGATCGACTCTATGGCAGTGGGTTTAGCTTTTTTAAGGTCACACAGCTGGTAAGCGGCAGAGCAGAAATTTGAACTCATGCTGTCTGGCTACACAGTATACACTCTGAACTGATGTGTTAGCCAAGTTCGCCTAGTGAGAGAGACAGACGTATAATGTACAATATGAATATATAATTATAACTTCCTGTTAAGTGCTCTGAAGGAAAAATAGGGACTATCTAGGAGGGCTTTTGAGAGGGGGAGGGATTAGGCAAAAGTGTGTGGAACAAGTGAGGGTTAGCCAGCGGAAAAGAGGGGAAGAATGTACCAGGTGGAGGGACCAATATGTACAAATGCATAGAGGAAGGACAGTATGTTGCGTTTGGTGGATCTGCAGAGTGATGCAAATGGTTAAGGAGCTTGTTGGTGGTGTGAATTCACCCAGAGATGCCTTGGAAGAAAGGCCTGGCAATCTACTTCCAAAATATCAGCCCTTGAAAACCCTGTGGAGCACAGTTCTGCTCAGGTAGTGATGTATATAATTTAGAGTGTCACACCTTTTACAGGGTTTCTCAAGCTTTGTGACCAACAATTAGAAATATTTTTCACATCCTGATCCAGTACACGCACAGCCAAACTTGAAACAAAGGTTTCATTAACTATTCTTGATCTTACCATGTGCAATGATGCATTCTTATTTTTTTTTTAATTGTATTCTATTTGATGGGAGCTCTGGTAGCATAGTGGCTAAGGCACTTGACTGCTAACCAGAAGGCTGGCGGTTCAAACCCACCAGCCACTCCTCAGAAAGAAGATGGGGCAATCTACTTCCGTAGTGACACTGCCTCGGAAACCCAAGGAGGGGTCGCTATGAGTCGGGTCCGACTCGACGGCACAACAACAACAACATTCTATTTTATTTTTTCAAATGCTGGTGTAAAGAACCCAAATTTATTTTACAACCCACTAATTGATCTGAAGTCTTGAGAAACCACATCTTTAGAGCAGAAAGTGTGACGAGCAGTATGGCACATGGCTTTGCAAGTCATACTCAAGCATGTGGTTTGTTCCTGGGGGCACTGGGGAGTTGGGGATGCTTTCAAGCAGCGGAGACATGTGAAAGAACTCTCTGTCTGGGTTGGAGGGGGTGGGAGGCTGGGACTGGAATCCTGGTGGGAGATGGCCAGGCTTGTGGTGGGGCAGGAGCAGGGAGATGGTGGGGAGGGAGACAGAAAGGCCAGGACATGATGACAGGGGAGGGAGACATCCAGGACTTCAGGAGGACGCCCAGGACTCTGGGCTAGAGCTTAGGAGTCCAGTGGGGCTGCTCCTGAGGTGGAGGAAGAACAGAGTTAGGTGAGTGCACAGTGTCCGGGGAACACCTGGTGGAGCCCTCAGGTGGGCAGCAAACCACTTCGTGGCCCCTCGCCTCTTCTGGCTTCCAGCCCCACCACAACCCAGGGAGGTAGGACAGCATTGTTTGCACCATTCTGCCAAAGAGAAAAACTAAAGCCAGAGAGAACAAAGGGATTTTCCAAGGAGTCTGGGCTCACAGGTAGGGAATTCCTAACAGTAGGTATCCCCCAAGAAATGAGAGCTCAGGGGTGGAGGGTCTCTCCTGGCTTCTTATCCCACCGTGTTGTTGAGTGCAGGCCGAGCTGCCATCGCAGCCCCTAGGAGAGGAGGCTGTTTTGCTCTTACATCATTGTTGAGAGGTCAGAGGCCAGCAGGGGGACTCTGCTCCATGTGTCCATCAGGAGCCCAGGTTCTTTCCATCTTCTCGCTCTGTGCCCCTTAGGGTGTAGTCCTCTTCAGCTCCCCTCAGGGTCCGTCTACCAGTCCAAGGGAAGTGGGAAGGAGAGTGTCTAGGTTGGGCACCCGTCTTTAAGAAGATGACCCCGAAGTCCATACCACAAGGAGTTCTGACACCAACTACACAGAGTTGGGCCATACACCACAGTGAGGGCACAGCCCTCCACCAGACTGCCTTCACTTCAGAGCTCAGCTGTGAGTTCAAGGTCCTCAGGCCACCTGCACGTCTCACCAAATAGCTATAAATTTGGGTTTTTCCACAATTTCCTCAGGTTTGACCATTTGCTGGAAGGACTCCCAGAACTCAGGAGTGCTCTACAGTTTTATTACAGCAAACGGCTACAGATGAGAATGGCCAGACAGAGAGACACCTCACCCCCCCACCCCCACCCCCGGCAGCCTGATGTGTGACAGTACGCAGAATACTGCCAACCAAGGAAGCTCACCTGAGCTTTGCTGTGCAGTTCTCATTGGAGTTTGGTTGTCTGGCCAAGATTGAAGCATTGGCCCTGTCATTGGGCTCCAGCTCCAACTCCCATCCCCCAGAAGATAGGCTGACAATGGCTCAAAGCCCTAGCCCTCTAACCATATGGTTGGCCTTTCTGGCATGGCCAGCCCCCTATCCCGCATCCTGAGTTACCTCTTTAGCATAAACAATTGTGTGCCCCCCTGCGCCCCCAGTCAGCTTAGCAGCAGAAACAATCTGGTGTGTTCTGAGGAACCTGCCATAAATAACAAAGACAAATCACTAGAGAAATTCCAAGGTCACCTCCCAGGAATGAGGACAAAGAGCAGCCAAATTATTACACACATCCTTTCCACTTCCACTCGGGTCCCTTGGCTGGTATTGGTCACATGGGCGCAGGCGGCCATAAGAGAGAAGGGAAAGTGCATCTTAATTCCAGGCTGCCGTGTGCCCACCTAACCATCAGGGGTTCTGGCGCTGAGGGAAGAGGGGAAGGGCTGCTGAGGACAGCGTGGGGTCCCTGCCCCACCCCACCGCAAGCCCAGCTGGCCAGCGAGAAGGGGCCGTGAGTGCTCCACCACCACCCCTCCATCTCCGTCCCCAGATATCGACCTGGCAGGAGCTGAGGCAGCTGCGGGAGCAGATCCGGGGCCTGGAGGAGGAGAAAAGAGCTGTGACGGAGGCGGTGCGGGCCCTGCTGGTGAGTGGGGGGTCCTGGCTGGGGAGGGGTCGCAGCGAGGTCACCTCCCGCCACGAGGAACAGCGAGAGCCACGTGGGCGTCGGCTGGTGGTCCTGGGGATGGTTGTCAGAGGCACCCCTAGCCCAGCTTCCTGATCTGGCCTCCGTGTCCTCTCTTACGGTTCTAAGAAGGCTGCCACGGCACCACTTTGCCTCCCACAGCTCTGCCAGTGGCAGGAAAAGGGCTTCTGTGCCATGAAAAGGCTTGCGTGCCTTTTCCAGGAGCAGGGAGACCTTGCCTGAGGCGTCCAGCAGGGAAGCAGCACGCACCCACTTGCTCCCCTACCCATCACCAGCAAGAGGAGTGGGATTTCTGGTTAGGCTGACCAAGGGCGGGGGGCTGGGCCACCGGCTGCCTCGGGGAGAGAACAGAGTCAGGGTTCTGTTGGAGAGGAGGAAAGAGGGTAAGCGATGTTGGGTTAGACATCCACAGGCACGTGCCCCAGAGGGCTTCGAAACCGTCGCAAAGACCATGGCAGACACTCTGCAGACTCACTGTGTGCCAGGCATGGTTCTAGGTGCTTTATGGACTCCTTCATTCTTCACCACAACTCTGAGATCTCGTTTGACAGCTGAGCAAACTGAGGCCCCCAGAGGTTCAAACTTGCCTAAGTCACGCAGCCGGAAAGTGGTGGGGTGAGTTTGCTCTGAGGCATTCAGGCTGCTGTTAGTCACCGCACCGGACGGCCTCTCCCGCCACTCGTCACACCTCCAGACTCCATGCATCACAGGTGGGCAGTAAGTGAAAACCACCTTAATGGCAGTTCACATCTAACGAGCACCAGCTGGTCCTCTCTGAGAAGCCACACAGCAGCCCTGCTGGGAGGTCCTATTGTCACCCCCGTTTTGCAGATGGTAAGACCAAGGCCCAGAGAGGGAGGAGATGTGCCCAAGGGCACACAGCTGATACAACCCAACATTTGGACCCAGGGCTGCCTGCTCCCCTCAGCTGCCCAGAATTGTAGAAGATTCCACACTTCAAAGGCCCTGGTTGCAGGCCTCCAGATACAAGCTCACGGACGTTCCTCGTCTTCAAAATGGGGATCACGTTGGTTCCAGCTTCAGAGAGTGGGTTGTGAGGAGACAAGATCATGTGACCCGCGCAGGGCCTTGCACGGAGGCAGCCCTTCACAGACGGGAGATGGGACCCGTGGGTGTAATGTCAGTCTTGTCACCTTGCCTCCTCCCCGTTCCATAAACAGGGAAGCTGAGTCACAGAGTGGAAGAGGGACCCAGCCAGCCTTCCACAGCCAGTCACTGGCAGAGCCGGGGATTCAGATTCCCTGACCTTGTTTGACCTGTCACCCCACTTCCTTTCTTCTCCCCCTTCCACTTCATCAGCCTCATCACCACCTCTGTCTCTTTTCTCTCAGGACAACCAAGACAAGAATCAAATCCAGCAGGTACTAGAGGGAGTTGATGTCCTGTCCCTGGAGGAGGGGGGTGGCAGGGAGCATGCTTTCAGTTGTGATTCCTCAGTTTTGACAGAAACGTAACTCAGACAGGTTTAAAGAAAAAAAGAGACTATTAATTCATGAAACTAAAATCTAGCTTCAGGTACAGCTGGATCCAGGTACAGTTGGCCCCAGCTTCAGGTGCAGCTGGATCCAGGACCTGTCTCCCTGTCTTGGTTCTATTTTTCTCTCATTCCCAGACTAGCTTTGTCATGTTAGGGGTCTGGGTGGGCCACACAGCTTGAGGTAGGGAGATGAGGAACAAAGATGACCACTTCCCTGATGGCTCCAGTCAGAGTCCTGGGGCTGATTCGCATTACTTTGCCTTGGATCATGGGCTTTTGTCTCGAGCCAGTCACTGTGGCCAGGCAATGGAGTGCTCCGGTTGGCCAGGCCTGAGTCATGACCCTGATGGGCCATGTGGTAGTGAGGAAATGCAGGGTTCTGGGCCAAGAGAAGAGGCAATGAATGTGCACCACAGAGGTTCTACCTGCAGGGATCGAGGTCAAACTGAGAGATCAGCCCACCCTCTCCTGGGCTGACCCTGCTTGCCCCATCTCCAGGACGCTCGGTATCAGAGTCTACGGGCACGTGGCCGGGAGATTCGGAAGCGGCTTGTCCCCTTATACCCCAAGGAGGCCCAGCTCGAGGAACAGTTCTACCTGCGGGCGCTGAGGCTACCCAACCAGACCCACCCTGATGTGGTGAGTGCAATGCTGTGTGGCAGGGAGGCCCAGGGCCCACCTGGTGCCACTGTCCCTGTGACACCCGCTGTCTCCCTGCAGCCTGTTGGAGATGAGAGCCAGGCCCGAGTGCTCCATATCGTTGGAGACAAGCCAGGTAGGCCACACCCCAGGGCCTGGGAGCTGCCCAGCCAGTGACCCGAGGCTGGCAGGGGTAGGGAGGCTGCTGGGGTCTGCAGCTCCAGCTGGGCCCTGCGGAAGCCTTGGTGCGGTGGAAGCGGACCCTGTCTTCCTGTCCCTGAGGGGCATTTCTTGAGTTTTGTTCTCTTTCTTGCTCTGTCTTCCCCTCATTTGGTTTGCTTGCCCTGTCTCCCTTCCAGGGGGTAAGTGTATGTGTGTGTACATGTGTGTATGTGTGTGTATATGGATGTATGTGGGTCGGTGTGTGTGTTTATGTATGTATGTGGGTAGGTGTGTATATGTGTGTATATGGATGTATGCGGGTAGGTGTGTGTGTTTATGTGTATATGGATGTATATGGGTTGGTGTGTATAATGTGTGTATATGGATGTATGTGGATAGGTGTGTGTGTGTATATGGATGTGTGCAGGTAGGTGTGTGTGTATGGATGTGTGTGTGGGGGTGTATGTATATAGAGATGGGGGTGTATGTGTGTATATATATGGATTAATGTGTGTAGGGGTATGTGTGGGTGTGGGTGTATGTATATACGGGTGTGTGTGTCATAGTGTATATGGATGTGTGTGTATGTGTATATGTATGGATTTATGTGTGTAGGTGTGTGTGTATGGATGTATGTAGGTGTATGTGTGTATGGATGTATGTGTATGGATGTGTGTGAGTAGGGGTATGTATGTATGTGTCTAGGTGTGTGTGTGTTTGTATGGATATATGTGGGTAGGTGTATTGTGGGTGTGTGTGGGTGTGTGTGGATGGATGGATGTTTCGGGGGGGGGGTGTTTGTGTGTGACATCCTGTTTCGAATCCTGTCTCCCTTGGGCTCTTCCTCCCTGGCTGTGGGGGTCTCCTGGCCAATGATTCTCTCTTGTCCTCTTGAGGTTTCCTCTCTCCCGTCCCACTCCTGGCGCTGCCTTCCTGCCTTTCTTCCCACCACTCATCTGCTCCTTCCTTCTTTCTCATCCCATCTCTTTGTCTCTGTTTCTCACTCCTTTCTTTTTCTCTCCCTTTCTCTCTTCCCTCCTTTCCTCTGTCTTCTAGTCCTCTTTCTGTTTCTGTTCCCTGTTTTACTCACTGATTTTTTTAATAATACTTTGTTTTCAGTGAAGATTACACAGCAAATTAGGTTCCCATTTAACACCTGTTGCTTTTACCCACATCCAGCTTTCTCCTTCCAACCCCGGGGTCACCTGGAAATCGGCGAAAAGCTGGACATCATCCGTCAGAAGTGAGCCCCTCCTGTCCCGCCCCTCGGCCCAGCCACCTCCAGCCCAGCAGCTGGCACCCAGCTCCCGCCTCAGGCTCAGCACTGGGTGTGGACCCGCCAGAACTGCACCCTGGCATGAATGTTTGATGCCTGGCCCTGCCTGGCAGCTGGGCCTCTACCCCTGGGTGTTGGGTCCTCCTCCCCCCACCAGCCCTAGCCCACATGCACCTGCCTATCTGCCTGTCTTCCAGGCGCCTGTCCCACGTGTCCGGCCACCGCTCTTATTACCTGCGTGGGGCTGGGGCCCTTCTGCAGCATGGTCTGGTTAACTTCACACTCACCAAACTCGTCCACCGGGTATGGACCAGGATGGGAAGGCTGTGGGGGGCGTGGCCTTGGCACAGAGCTTGGAGGGAGGATGGGTGACCTCTGCCCCAGGAACTCTGTGTGTGTTATTGGCACATTGGATTCTTAAGACAGCTTGACAAGGCGGGTACTATTCTTTTTTTTTTTCAGTTTTTTTTTTTTTTAATTGTGATTTGGGTGAAAGTTTACAGAGCAAGTTTACT
>NW_006922094.1:1430624-1452624 GCF_000298275.1 Orycteropus afer afer | reverse complement strand
CTGTCTTTTGTTTGGCTGGAAGCCACAGGTGTGGGTTCAATTCTAGACCTTAAGGGCAGCTAGGGACTGTAGTCTTAGTGGTTCCACGAGGCTCTATCAGACCAGCAAACCTGGTCAGCGGGTACTATTCTTACTCCCATCTTAGAGACGGGGACATTGAGGCCTGGAGAGGGAGGTATCTCCCAAGTTAGCCCAAGGCCTCCCAGTGAGTGGGGAGCCAGCCGAGAGCCTGTGCTCCTGACCACAGTATGTCCTTACCCAGCTGCAGTATAAAGCAGCGTTGGGGTACATTGCTTGGGGGACTCATGGCCATTGTAAGGGGCTCACACATTTCCCAAGGGCACTGAGGAGCCATAGGAAGCCTTACACAGAAGAGGGACATGGTCCTGCTTGTGTTTAAGCCCCCCCAGCTGCCCTGTGAAGGACAAGCACCCCCCTCCAGCTGCCCTGTGGGGACGAGCACCCTCCCCCCCCCAGCTCCCCTGTGGGGACCAGCTGAGTGGAGGCACTAAAGCTGAGGATACAGTAGACACAGCAGAGAGGCCCGGCCCCTCACCCACTGCTCTGGCCTTCATTTCCCTTTGAGGTGGAGAGAGAGTGGAATGTCAGGGAGCCATTCAGGCCTGAGCCTGGCGTCTGCTGTGAAGTTCTGGCTCCGCTCCTCACTCTGTCTACTCCCCTTCACAGGGCTTCACCCCCATGACTGTCCCAGACCTTCTTCGAGGAGCTGTGTTTGTAAGTGAGGCCCAACTGTGTGCTAGCCCCTGTTCTGGGCCCCCCACAGGGGCAGCCCCAGCCAGGCCTCCTGTGCAAGGCAGGGGGCTGGCCTGCCTTCCCAGAAGAGACCACCTGGCACTGAGTTGAGGGTGGCAGGCTATAGTAAGGGGACCAGGGCAATCTTAGATCTTCCATGGGAGCAGTGGGGAGTCATGACTGTAAGCAGGCCTAGGTTACTTGTCCCCTGATCCCTGTGGCACGGCCTCCTTCCCCAGGAAGGCTGTGGGATGACACCGAATGCCAACCCATCACAGATTTACAACATCGACCCCTCCCGCTTTGAAGACCTCAGTCTGGCTGGAACAGCAGAGGTGGGGCTTGCAGGTGAGCACTGCCTCGCTGGTGAGGGTACTTCCTGTCTCCCAGTGAGGGCACTTCCTCCTCAGAGCAGGAAGGATTGTGGTGGACAGCTGGGAGCACCTGCCCCAGACAGTCTAGTGGGCCTGGGACTAGTGTGGACAGTTGTGTGAGTTGTCTACTGAGAACAGGACAGTGTAGATCCAGCTGTGGCCCTGATACGGGGTTGTATCCATCAGAGGGGATGGTCTTTCCTAATCCTCACAGAGGTTTCCTAGGGCCAGTAGTGACCCCAGCTGAACCTGTCCTGCCCCTTTCTCCTCCCAGGCTACTTCATGGACCACACCGTGGCCTTTCGCGATCTGCCAGTCAGGTGATGCCCAGCTCCTTAAGCCCTTGTCCCTGTCTGTGACATTGACTCTCCCCCTCCTGACCCAGCCTCACCTGCTACCCCCCCAGGATGGTTTGTTCTAGCACCTGCTACCGGGCAGAGACAGACACCGGGAAGGAGCCCCGGGGGCTGTATCGAGTGCACCACTTCACCAAGGTCGGTGCAGCCCGGGGCCAGGGCAGGGGGGCTCCCCGACAGCCCAAGGCCTCCTGACCCCTGTGCCCCCTACCCTGCCACAGGTGGAGATGTTTGGGGTGACAGGCCCAGGGCTAGCACAGAGCTCGCAGCTGCTGGAGGAATTCCTGTCCCTTCAGATGGAGATACTGACGGAGCTGGGCTTGCACTTCCGGTGTGGAGAGGGGTGGGGTGGGGTGGTGGTGGTGGTGGCTAGGCACTGGCTGAGGGAACCTCATCACCACTCTCTCTCTTTCTTTTCCTTTAATTTTTACTGTGATTTGGGTGAAAGTTTACAGAGAAAATTCCTTTTACATACACTAGTTCATACACATTTTGTTTCATATCATTGAGTGCAGTCCCCACAATGCAGCAGCTCTCTTCCTCTTCCTCCCTGTAGTGACCTCTTCCCTCTGTCCTTTCCTAGGCATTCCTGCCCCCTAAGCTATCTCCCTGTGCAAATACTGCCCTTCCGTTCTCCTGTGATTGATAAGGAGTGTATCTGCCTGGTGTAATTGTTCACCCCATATGCCTGTCTCTTGTTTGGCTGGAAGCCACGGGAGTGAGTTCAATTCCAAACCTGAAGGGTGACTAGGGGCCGTAGTCTCGGGGGTCTTACCAGATTCCATCAGAGCAGTAAACCTGGTCTTTTTATGATTTTGAGTTTTGTTCCACACTCTCTCCCTCTTTGCCTCCTCATTTCTGTGTTCGAGTTAAGGGGCTGGCAGCTGGAACAGACCCAACGTAACAAATGCTCATGCAATCCAGGATTTCCCACAGTCGCCTTCCCTGTGTGTCTGTGTTGCCCACGGTGGCTGTTGACCAGCCAGTGGGGAAGGAGTGGGGCAAAGGGGATGACCCAGACGGTGCAAGCCCTTCTCTCAGGCTGTCAGCGTTCAGAGTCCCCGAGAGCTGGACTCCTGAGTGACCCACTACAGCAACGGAGGGCTGTTAGGGTAGTTGAGGAAGGGCATTGTGAAGAGCCCGCCCCCTCCCTCGTGCCCCGCCCCTTCCTCCCTCTCCTCCTCACCTCTTCCTTGGCTCACCTGCTCACCAACCTCTCCCCTTTTGCTACTATCATCTCCTCGTCCTTCTCTACTTCTGTTTTCCTTTTGATTTTTTTTTTGCCTCCTCCTCTTCATCACCTCCATTTCTGCCTCTGCCCCTTCCCCCCCCACCCCACCCCTGCCCTTCTCCCGCTGTCCATCATCACCTCTCCCTCCTTGGCCATAGGGTCCTGGACATGCCCACCCAGGAGCTGGGTCTTCCTGCCTACCGGAAGTTCGACATTGAGGCCTGGATGCCAGGCCGTGGCCGCTTCGGAGAGGTGAGCCCCTGCCCCAGGGGCCACAGGGCCTGGAGAGAGGGTGGGGCCGCCTCACGCAACCTATGCTCTTGACCCTGCCCCTCAGGTCACCAGCGCATCCAACTGCACGGACTTCCAGAGCCGCCGCCTGCACATCATGTTCCAGCCAGAGGGGTCGGGGGAGCCACAGTTCGGCCACACGGTAAGGGCTTGCACCGCCCCTTCCCACCCTACCCCTCACCCCCTCCATGGGGCCAGAGCCTGCTCCTAAGCGTGCCACTCTCCCAGGTAAATGCCACGGCTTGTGCTGTTCCCCGTCTCCTCATCGCCCTCCTGGAAAGTTACCAGCAAAAGGTGAGGCTCCTGGAGGTGGGTGGGGTCCAGGCCAGGGGCAGTGATCTGAGGCCTGCTCTGCTCTGTCCTTAGGACGGCTCGGTCCTGGTGCCCCCCGCCCTCCAGCCCTACCTCGGCACAGATCGCATCACAGCCCCTGCCCATGTGCCCCTCCGGTACATCGGCCCCAACCAGCCCCGGACACCCAGCTCCCAGACCAGCCTGTCTTGAGCTGAGAAGCTGCTGTCCACACCCACCAGGGGGGCTGTCTGTGTCTCCTGGAGATCGAGGACCCTGGATGCCCAGGACCTGTTGTCCCGAGTCCATCCTGACGTCTGCATTCCTCATGTTGGTTCCACCCCCAGGGTCCTGGACTCCCAGGGTCCACCTCTCCTGACTCCCTACCCCCAGCCTCAGAGCCAGCAGTGACCCATGGTCCCTGGGCCCCGGCCTGCACTGGGGATGGTTGTCTGGGATTATTCTCCCTTCTTCCCCTCTCCCTCCTTCTTTCTTCCCTCCCTCTGGTTCCAGCAGTGCTGAGCATAAAGTCCTCAATAAATGGTCAGGACAAAGGGCTTTATGATCTGTGGGCAGTGGGGATGGGCCTGCCCAACCTCCCAGGAGGTGCTGGGCAATAGAGGTACTGAGTCATCAGAGGGCCGTGGCTGCAGGAACTGTGCCTGGAAGTGTCCGGCAATCCCCAGAGTTCACGGAGGGTGGCTCAGGGAACGCAGGGGCAACTGAGTGTGCTGAGCCCTCTCTCTTCCTTGGGGACAAGTCAAGGCAGTCACCCTCCAATGGCTCCTTTGCTCTGACCCTGCCTTCCACTCCCCGCTTCGCCCCCAGCCCCTCAGCCAGCTGTCCCTTCCCCAGCTCCAGGGAGGGGCCCAGGAGGCATCACAAGCCCAGTGAGGCCCAGAGAGAGCCTCTGACATTGTCACCAAGACTCACTCTTCTAGGTGTCTCCATCTGAAGCCACCGTCGCAGTGCC
The DNA here is from genome assembly GCF_000298275.1 of Orycteropus afer afer. NCBI lineage: Eukaryota > Metazoa > Chordata > Mammalia > Tubulidentata > Orycteropodidae > Orycteropus > Orycteropus afer. The sequence continues at coordinate 1,448,355 of NW_006922094.1, read as the reverse complement.
TCAGGCCACAGCCCCCCGAGTTACCCTCTTTTCTTCCCTCACACCCATATCCAGTCCATTGGCAAATCCTGGAAACTCCACCTTCAGAATACTTCCAGAATCTGCCCACTTCTCTCTTCCAAGTCCTCCGCCTGAGTCCTGTCCGACATTGTCTCCCATTTGGATCAGCAGCCCTTCACTGCCTCCCTGTTTGCACACACAGCTGGAGGGCGCTGTGGACACCTGAGTCCCATCATGGCCCTTCCCCACTCAGAGCCTTCCCATGGGTAAAGGGAAGAGGTATGGCTTGTGCCATGTGCCCCTTGCCTCCTCACCCCAGCTTGTCTCTCTTGCTCTGGCCAGCCCTGACCTGCTTTGCTGCTATAACACTCCATACTCCTTCCTGACTTGGATGGACCTCTGCACTTGCTAGTCCTCCTACCAAGGAGCTCTGGTGGGGCAGTGCCTAAGGCATTTGACTGCTAACCAGAAGGTTGGTGGTTCAAACCCACAGCTACAGTGCATAGGAAGATGGGGCGGTCTACTTCTGTAAAGATTCACCACCTTGGAAACCCAGTCAGGGTGACTATGAATTGGAATCAATTTGATGGCAGTGAGTTTGGTTTGGTTTGCTACTGGAACTGCTTTTCTCCAGATCTGGTGTGACTGGCTGCGTATTATCCATCAGGCCTCAGGCAAATGCCATCTCCTCAGAGAGAACTTCCCTGACCATCCTGGCCAAAGTAAAAAAGCTCAGTCACTCGGAACCCACATCCATACTCTTGTTTGATGTGCCACGGTCATTTCCTCATGTATATCTGAGGCTTGTCTGTCTTCCCTACTTAAGAGAGAAGAGATGTTTATCAGTTCATTCACTGTTGTAACCCCAGGGTCCAGGAGTGGGCCTGGCGTGTAGTAGGTGCTCAGTAAACATTGTTGGATGAATAAACGTGCCGGGAATGCTGCAGTTCCCAATGTCAGGCGCTGTCCTAAGCACGGCACACATTGATCCTCACCTTCCACTTGTAGAGGAGGTTGTCATCAGCCTTCTTACAAAGGAAACTGAGGTCTTAACGGTGAAGAGGCATTGGTAGTTGTCACTGAGCTGCTCATGAGAGACTTGAGGCATATATCACAACTTTAACAAGTACAGCATTGGTGGTTCGGTTGTAGAATTCTTACCATCCATGCTCGAGACCCGGCTGCATTCCCAGCTGGCACAGCTCGTGTGCAGGCACCACCTGTCCATCAGTGGAGGCCTGCATGTTGCTGGGATGCCGGAAAGGTGTCGGCAGAGCTCCCAGCCTGAGATGGACCAGGAAGAAAGGCCTGGCAGTCGCCTTCTGACAGTCGGCCAGCACAAACTACGGATCACAGCAGTGCAGCCCACTGGTCATGGGGTGGTGCGGGGCTGGGCAGTTTGCTCCATTGGGCCTGGGGTCATCATGGGTCAGGGACGACAACACCAGGGCTAATAAATGTTAAGCAGCTGGCCCAGGGTTGAACGGGGGAACTGGGAATAAGGCCAGAACTCAGCCTCTGAGGAAGAAGGTTTAGGAAGCCCACTTGTCAGATGAGAACACTGAGGCTCGGGAAGGGGAAGGAGTTACCTGAGGTCATCATGGAAGTGGCTGTGGCTAGGGTAGAACCCAGGTCAGCCTCCCAATGCAGCTGCTGAAGAAAGAAGACCGTGTTTCTCTGAGAAGCCCCCACCCTCCACGCTGGCGCTCAGGTGCCCGGAGCCTCGAGGGACAGCGGGTGCAGGGCGTGGACCTCCATGAATAATTGAGGGTCTCAAGCACTTAGTCGGCCGCCCCGCAGCTGTCGCCCCGCCGCGGGCGAGGAGGGGGCGGCATTGACGTCACTTCCGGCCCTGCGGGGGCCCGCAGGCGCGGGTTATAAGGCGCTGCCTTCCCGGGCCCGCACAGCGCCGAGGACCCCCAGGCCGGACGCCCACCATGAAGCGCCGCGGGTCCGCCTCCGTGCTACTGCTGCTGCCGCCGCTGCTGAAGCTGCTGGTAGGGACAGGTGAGCACTTAAACCGCGAGGGACCTCGGCGTGACTCGGGTGGTGGGGCGCGAGGACGACGCGCCAAGCGGGGGCTGAGCTCGAGGTGGGACGGTGCGCCTGGGGGTGGGCTGGGGAGGCGACTTGTGTGTCACTGAGAGGCCCACTGAGCTGCGATCAGCACCAGGGACAGCGCGTGGGGCGCCTGAGCTCGGCACCCATTTTCCTCTCCTTTCTCTGCAGCCACAGCGGCTCCGCTGACGCTCAGACCCTCCAGGGAGGAGGTGAGGACTGTGTGGACTCCAGTGCTCCGCCCTGCCCAGCCTCCTGCACGCCCTCATCTCCCACCTGACCTTCCCAGTACTCACTCCAGCCCCATCTCCCCTGCCCGCAACCTGCTCTCTGACCCTTGGCCTCTGCTCCCTAGCTGACCCGCTGTCTGGCAGAGGTGGTCACAGAGGTGCTGACACTGGGCCAGCCCCAGAGAGGACCCTGCATGGTTCTCCTCCACAAAGGTAAGGAGGCTTCAGATCCTCTCCAGAGCCCCCGCTCACCCAGGGTTCTGCCCACCTTCGCTTTGGTAGCCCTGTGCCCTGTGAGGGTTGCCTGGAGGAAGGGTGACCCTTTCTCATCCCCAGAGAGGTTCCGTATGGGCTAGCTGGCTGTGCCTGGCCTTCCCAGCCCCACCCTCGGGGCTCTCTGCAAAGGTACCTGGTGGGTCACAGAACGCCCTCCAGCCCCTGAACTGCTCTCCCAGTTCTGAGCAGTTCCCATGGAAACTCAGGCCTAAGTCCCAGAACAGTTCTAGGTCTGTTTCCCAATTTGATGCAGAGATCTCTCTCTCTTCCCACCAGAGATGTGCAAGACAGAGCCCTACGGCTGTGTGTCTGCTGAGGAGAAAGGTCTGCTGGGCAAGGATTTCAAGGAGGAGGAGGCTGGCAAGACAAGGTCCAGCCAGGAGGTGAGGGACAAGGAAGAGGAGGAAGAGGAGGCAGCAGCAGAGAGCACCCACAAGTCTGAGGTCCGGGAGCAGGCCATCCACGAGCAGCTCCACAGCCTGCTCCGCCAGGAAGACGAGGAGGAGGAAAAGAAGAGGAGGGGGCCCATGGAAGCCTTAGAGGACATGAGGAAGCAGCCGCGTGTAGAGAGCGGAGGGAACCCCCAGAAACGGGTGGCGGAGAAAGCTAGCGACAAGGAGACGGTCCAGTTTGAGGCAGAGGAGAAGGGGGTGCAGGTGCTGGGCAGGGGCCGCAGCCTGTGGCAGGGGGGGGCCGGCAGAGGTGAAGGAGAGAGGCACCAGGACTCGCTGTACCACCACCACCACCACCAACTCCAGCCGGAAGCTGAGCCCAAGGAGAAGGAAGAGGCTTCCGAGAGGGAGGTGAGCAGAGGACGGTAGGCAGCAACCAAACTGCCATCACACCAAGGCGATGGGGGAATGGGGTCGACTAGGTGGTCAGGGGGTTTACATCTAAGCAGTACCAGTGTTGGATTATTAACAGCAAGGTCCATCATGAATGGATCAGAGTAAACAAGACTGAGACCAGAGGTAGCAATGTCCATGTGAGGCCTCTCCTTAACCAAGATGGCCGTATTGAGATTTCAGTAATCAAGATGGCCCAGAAACATCCAAGTTAATGGCCACTGGTAGTCCATAATGTCCACAGACAATAGCCATGCCTGGTTCACTGGGTTAGATATGGGCACCATTTTCCTGGGTCATGGAAAGTTAAGATGTCACCATGATGGTGGCAGGAACCAGAATAGCCATGAAATCGCAAATGAGTCATGCAGGGCACTTTTGCTAATCCAGTATCCACTGCTGTTGGCTGTGGAAGTCTACGCAGACCTTGCTGCTGGGCCGTGCTGGACAACCTAACTCTTCCAGAGTCATGGCAACCAATATGGTCATCACTGCAGGTCCAGGATGACTAGAATGACCACTGCTGGCTGCCCTGTAAGAACACGGCCCACCCACATTCATGAGCAACCACTCAGGTGGCTTGCCTTTGAAGGTGGGTACCGAGCACTCCATTTTTTATCCTATCAGGAACATGACGTGGAGCGCCTGGAGCAGTTGAGAGATGAGCTGAAGAAGGCGACGGAGATGCTAGGGGAGGAACTCAGGAAGGAGGGCTGACTCCTCACCTCATGCCCTCCTTCTTCCCAACACACCCTTATGGCTTAGGACTGTTGACCCCTACACCCCCTCCTCACCTGGCACCCCACTCCACTCCCCAAGCTGGCAGGAGTGGGCATAAGGGTATACCTTGGAACCAGGCCTGAGGGAACAACTCTGAGCTGGGTAAGGGAGCTGGCTTAGACCTGACTCAGGAAAAGGGACCACCTACCCAACACCCATCTGATCTACTCCAACCCCTCTGAGTGAATAAAGCACAAAGAAAACCATCATGTCTTACTGTGTAGCACATGACCTTAGAGGGATGGGGACACAGGGATCTGGAGGACTGGGAAGAGACCCCTCTGGTGGTCAGACTGGGATTTTATTAAATTTGAAATTATATTAACAAACAAATTAGACAGGGTCATCAGGAAGAGGATTTGAGGCTGGGGTTAGAGGTAGCTGGTCTTGGCTCCGGCCACTGTGGACCACGATGTCGTCATATTCATCCTGGGGACAGAAAGCAGCCAGGCAGAGGGACTCAGGCACCTTGCCTGCTGCCCAAGTTCTTCCACGCCCACCCTGAGAACTTGATCTTTCCATGGAAGCCCAAGTCCCCCTGCTCCTAGTTCTCAAACCACTGTTTCAAGCTCATTTCTCTCCAAGCTTGAGTTCTCCCACCACTGCTACTTGAATTCTATTCCTGCAGATGCCCCTCTTCTTCAAATGTTCTGCCACCTGAGTTCTCTCCCCTCCACAGCTCAACATCTCCTCTTGCTCAAGGTCGTATCTCGGTTGCCTGGGTTCTCCAACTGAACCTCTCCGTTGCTAGCTAAGGTCCTTCCCCACCTCTGCCAGTTTTCAGGTGATTCCTGCTGACAGTCAGCTGCCACAGCCTCACATCTCCAACCGTTGCTCCCCGGAATCACTCCCCACGCTATCACCCACCACTGCCTATGTTCACCAGTATGACCAAGGTCTTGGCCATGGCCTTCATTTTCAATAACCACTGCCCATGTTCTCTCAACTGCTACCCAGCATCACTTGCACTGCTGCCTGGGTTCTACCATGGCAACCAAGGCTGGGCTCAACGCACTCTCTAATTTCTCTTTTCCTCCTTCCCACCTATCAGCTTATCCTGATGCCCCCCCCCCCAGCAGGGCCATTCAGTCCTTCCTCCTGACTCACGCCCTCATCTCCACTGTCACTGCTGCTGCTGCTACTGCTGCTGCTCCTGCAGGGGCCAGGCCTGTCATCCTCGTCCTCGGGCTCAGGGGCTCCGTGGGCACGGAGGAGGCGGGCGAGGATGGGGTTGGGCCGGAGTGTGGCGCTGCCCAGTGGAGTGCGGCCGCCATACATGCGGGCAGCAGGGTCTGCACCCCCTCTCAGGAGAAGCCCCAGAACATCAGCCGCTTGAGCCTCCACGGCCAAGTGCAAGGGGCTCCGGCCACACGTGGGCTCCTGGCAGGGGCAGAGGGCAAAAGAGGGGTCAGGGGGCCGAGGAGAGGGATGGAGCACGGAGGCCCTGGCCCACTCCGGAGCAAGCCCCTCTCCCTCACAGCCTTCCCTAGGGCGGCTCACCGGCTTGTTGAGGTCAGCTCCAGCCTCCCAGAGCAGCTGCACCATCGCAGCATCTTTGTGGATGACAGCCACGTGTAGTGGGGTGTGGCCTGGGGACAGAGTGATGAGAATGAGGAGCCTAGAATAGGGTTTTGTGCCTGGGGGTGAGCAGGCGTGGGGTCTGGCACTAGAATTCCTGGGTACACCAAAGAGGCACACGGGTCCCAGATGCTTATGTCTGATGGTCTGGGGCTTGAGGGTCTCGATGCCTGGGTTGTGGGATGTCTGGGGACTAGGGAGGGACTGGAGTCTTTGGATGGGAGGCCTGGTCTTACTTCACAAAGCACCTGGGGCCCAAATTCCTGGATCCTGAGTAGCTGAGGGGCCTGTGAGCTTGGGGAGTGGATGGGTCCAAACACTAGGTAGAGAGGTGTGGTCCCTGGTAGTTGGGAGTAGAGGTGGGGGACCTGAGACTCAAATGCCAGGGCCCAGGGTAGACAAGTCCTTTTTCCCCATGACACCTGGCCAAGGAGGGCTGTCCCTGATGCCTATCTCTGGGGACCTAGGATGCCAGAGTTTCATAGAAGCCTTGGGCTTTGAATTCCTCAGGCCTGGGTGGGCTAGGGCTTGCAGGTGGAGACAGGTGTCCTAGCTGGATTGTACCTTCCAGGTAGACCCTGGGTCCCTATAACTGGATTCTAGTAGCTCTGGGCCTGGGTGCCTACTTGTCTGGGGCCTCCAGAGTGTGGTCCTGGGTCCCACATGTCCAGTTCTCAGTGCTCTGGGACCCCTGAAGCCTAGGTTTTATTTGCCAACTGGCTGGGTCTTGAGTATGGAAAACTGAGACCAGAGCTGGGTGCTCTGGCCCAGAAGGGGGCCCGACGCCCTCCCAGTCACTGAGGACCTCACCCTCATAGTTTTCAGCTTCTAGCTGCAGCTTCCAGTTCTCCTCACTCTCCTCCTCTTCCTTCTCCAAGCTGGGATCAGGGTATAAGGCAACAGGGGCATGGTCGGTGTCAGGGGTGTGATCGGGGCCCTGGGTATGGTAGGTGTTGGGGGCTCCCCTGGGGCGCCGGGGACGAGGCTGTAACAGCACGTGTGCACAGGCGTGTGCCCCCATGCGGCAAGCCAGGTGCAGCGCTGTTTGGCCCCCACGCTCTGCCACGAGCAACCCAGCTCCCGCCGTGTACAACTTCTCCACCGTGGATGCCTCCCCCAGGATGGCTGCCAGGTGCAGGGCCGTCTGCAGGAACAGAGGGCAAGGTTTAGGGTCACACTGAGATCCTGGGCCCCTCAGCCTTATACTGGCCCCAGGTGGCTCACCTGGCCCAGGTCATTCTGTAGGTCTAGGTACTCAGTACCAGCTGCAAAGCTCAGGAGGAAATCCAGGAAGGGCTCATGCTGATGAATCACTGCCAAGTGCAATGCCCTGAGGACAAAGGCAGGGGTCAGAGGGCAGAGGTCAAGTACTCTTGCATTCCTTCACTCAACAAACCTGAAGCATCTACAAGGTGCTAAGCATTGTGACCAAAGTACTGGAACTAGCTGTTTGGTGTCTGGGAGGTCAGAGGCCAGAGTTAACTCAGTAATGTTTACTAAGCAGCCCTTCCACTTCCACCCAAGATTAACTGACATAGACCAGATTTCCCTCCCACTTGCAACAACCAAAAGAAATGAGACAAAACACAAGAAACAACAGTTCTGAAGACACTAGATATTACGCAACAAATGATTGTCACCCTGAGAATGGAAAACAAACAAGGTGAACCCTACAGTCGAATGGCACCACTTACTGTCCTGAGAGCTTCCAGGCCACAGGCAGAGCCCACCAGACTGTCTGAATTGAAGAGATGGAGCTGAACCCTTGCGGAGATGAAGGCAGCTGGGGTTCACAGGGCAGAGTACCCAAGAGGAGAGGGCACCCCAGAAAAAGAGAACCCTGGAAATCTGCAGAGGGTCCGCCAGCTACTGAGCAGAACACTGATCATATATGCGTGTAAGTGAGTGAGTAAAGAAAAATATCCCAAAGGCCTAAAGACCAGTGTCCTTGTCACTCACAGGGCCAGAAGAGTGCCTGTTCACACAGATCAGAAAAACTCATAATTCATAGGCATTTGAGTAGAGTATTGAAGAAGGGTTTGACTTGAAAATGGGACATAATTTTATCCCTATACTAAGCACTGCCCTAGACCCACTTCACAAATCATAAAAGAATAACCTAAGAAAGTCAAACTGCTCCCAGGTAACTTAATGGGATCCCAGGAAAAAAAAAACAAACTCAAGAATAAAGTATTTATAGGAATACAAAAATACCCAGCGCCTAACAAGGCAAAATTCACAATGTCTGGCATCTAATCAAAGATTACCAGGCATGCAAAGAAGCAGGAAAACACGACCCATAATAAAAATCATCAATCAATTGAGACTGGCCCAGAAATGACACAGATGTTAGAAGCAGCAAATAAAAACACCAAAAGTTATCATATCTGTATTCCATAGGTTCAAAAAGTTAAGCAGAGACATGGAAGATGGAATGCAAATCAACATGCTAGAGATGAAATCCACAGCATCTAAGCTGAAAAGTACACTGGGATTAAGAATAGATTAGACACTGGAGAAGAAAGATTGGTGAATTTGAAGACATAGCAATGGAAATTTTCCAGGAGAAAACAAAAAGTCAAAAAAAAAAAAAAGAAAAAGAAAAGTACACCAGTAAGCTGCAGGAAAATTTCAGGTGGCCTAATATACGTGTAACTGAAGTCCCTACAGAAGGGAGGGCAGAAAATATATTTGAATTTTTTTTTTCCAAATTTTATTAAAATGATACACCCGCAGATGCAAGAAGTTCAATGAACCCCAAGCACAAGAAATTTGAAGAAAACTACACCAACCAAGGTCCATCATGAACAAATTGCTCAAGACCAGTAATAAACATGAAATATTAAAAGCAGTCAGAAGGGAAGAAAAAAAAAGACACCTTAAATATAGTGGAAGAACAGAGTAGACAGCAGATTTCACGTAGGAAATAATGCAAGAGGAGATGGTAGAACAGGATATTTAAAGTACTGAAAGAAAAAGACTTTCAATCTAGAATTTTCCACCCAGGGAAAATATCTTTTAAAAAGTGAATGCAAAATAAAGATGTTTTCAGACATACAAGAGTTGAAAGAATTAATTTCCAGCAGATCCACACTATAAAAAATGTTAAGTCTTTCAAACAAAAGGAAAAATGTTATCAAATGGAAATAGAGATCTACACAAAGGAATGAGAGGCACCAAAAACAGTAACTATACATACGTAAGAAATTTTGTGGAGTTTATAACATATGTATAAGTAAAATGTCTAACAACAGCATACAGGCCAGGAGGGACAACGGAAATATGCCCACTCCTCATTATCAAGGTGGTTGGGTTCCAAAGACCTGGTCATTAGGCAAAAAGTTGTGTTATGTGAAATTGGAAGATGACCACATCAGATCACAAAATAGAGGATTACTATATATTATGACCTAACTGCCAAATGACATCATTATATAATTGCCAAACCACTGAGAATCATGGCCCCGCCAAGTTGACACAAACCCTTAACTGTCACAGACAGTGTTACTCTTGCCTCGTACCTCCACATTCGTTAATGCCAGACATATATCATTAATATGCAAGATAACAGGACAGCAGATCTTTTACTATTGTAGTAAATGCAGAATGTTGCGTAATGAGATAGTTGATAAGTGAGGAGTAGCAGACCATTGTATATTGCCTATGAAGTCCCTGGGTCCCTGAGTACAGACAGTGAAGCACTCGACTGCCAGCCCACATATTGGCAGTCTGAACCCACGCAGAGGCAGCTCGGGGACAAGCTTGGTGATCTGCCCCTGAAAGGTCACGCCTTGAAAACCCTATGGAGCAGGTCTACTGTGCACACTCGGGGTCACCATGGTGAGAACTGCCTGGCCAGCCGCTAACAACAATACCACATGAGGTCCTTGGAGGGCAAAGCAGCTTAGCTGCCAGCAGGAAGACTGGCGGCTTGGGCCCACCAGAAGCACCTCAGAAGAAAGGTCTGGTGATCTACTTCTAAAAATACCAGCCACCGACAATCATTTGGAGCACAGGTCTACTCTGACACACACAGGGTCGCGACGGGTCAGAATCGCCTCAACACAATTTGTATGTATTATAGAAATGGTTCTTTTACTACATGTAAAGTGGCATAGTATCACTTGAAGTAGACCACAATAACTCACAAGTTCTATTCTATAAACCCTGAAACAAGATTCAGCAAACTTTCTCTATAAATTAGGGCCAAGTGTTTTAGGCTTTTCAGGCCGTTGTGGTGCAAAAGCTGCCACAGATAATAGGTAAACAAACCAGGTTGGCCGTGTTCCAATAAAACTTTATTTATAGGCACTGAAACTTGAATGTCATTTAATTTTCACTTATCATGAAATATTATCATTCTTCATGTTTTTCTTTAACCATTTAAAAGTGTGAAAACCATACGCCACCAAAGCTCCCTCTTTATGTTATAGCCATAGAAAAACAGACAGCTGACCAGATTTTGCCTACAGGCCATAGTTTGACAACCCCTGCCTTAAATCAACCACTAAAGTAACAAAGGAGCTCTGGTAGCGTAGTGCCTAAGGCATCTGACTGCTAACCAGAAAGCTGGTGGTTCAAACCTACCAGCCACTCCTCAGAAGGAAGGTTGGGCAATCTACTTCTGTAAACCCAAGGAGGGGTCGCCATGAGTTGGGTCCAACTTGACAGCACATAACAACAATAACAACAACAAAGTAACAAAGAGTTACAGCTAATAAGCCAACAAAAGAAATAAAATGGAATTACACAAAATACTCAGTTATTCTAAAAGGAGGCAGAAAAAGAGGGAAAAAGAAACAAAGAACAGATGAGACAAGTAGAAAACTAATAGCAAAGTGATATATTTCAATAAAACCTTATTAATAATTACACTACATATAAATGATCTAAATACCCCCCATTAAAAGGCAGAGATTGTCAGGTTGAATAACAAAGCAAAAGCCAACTATAGGCTGTCTACAAGAAATGGTCTTTAAATACAAAGACACAGATAGGTAAAAAATAAAAGAATGGAAAAAGATAGATCATGCTAACATTAGTCACAAGAGAGCTGGAGCAAGTATTTTAATATTAGACTAGAACCCTAATATCAGAGCTTCAAAATATACAAAGCAAAACCTGATAGAATTATGAAGAAAACCAGACAAAACCACAATTATAGTTGGAGATTCCAGTACTCTCTGAATAATCGGTAGAAGAAGCAGGCAGAAAATTGGCAAAGAATTTCTAGACCACCACTATAACCCAACTGGACCCCACTAACCTTTAGAAAACGCTTCATCTGACAACAGCATATTGCACATTCTTCACCAGTGCACAACATTTACCAAGACATTTCACCTTCTGGGCCATAAAACGAGTGTCAAGAAATTTAAAAGGATTCAAATCATACAAAATATGTTTTCTGACCACACAAAATGAAACTAAAAGAATCAGTAACAGAAAGGTATCTGGAAAACCTTCTGAATATTTGGAAATAACATAGTTTAAAATAGCCCATGGGTTAAATAAATCAAAAGAAAAATTAGAAAGTACACGGAATGAAATGAAAATGAAAACATGACATAACTGAATTTGTGAACTATTGCTAGAGAGCTGTTCAGGGGGAAATTTGTAGAGATGTCCACCCGTATCAGAGAAAAAAGAAAAATCTCAAATTAATAACCTCAGCCCCTCCCTTAAGAAATTACAGAAAGAATAAAATAAATTCAAAGGAAGAAGAAAGAAAATAATAATGATCAGAATAGAAATCAATGAAATAGAAAGCAGAAAAACAGAGAAAATTAATGAAACCAAAACCTGGTTCTTTGAGGTCAATGCTCATCAAGGGCCTATGGGTCGAGGAAAAGACAGTCCTGGAGATCTCCTCCCAAAACACCAGCCACTGAAAACGCTACGAAACACAGTTCTACCCTGACACACATTAGGGCACCGCGAGCTGGAACTGACTTGAAGGCAACTAGTTGGTATGGGTCAAGGAGATGGTGAGTGGTGGAAATCGTCAATGTGCTTGGCTGCTAGCCAAAAACTTGGAGCTTCAGATTCAACTAGAAGCACCTAGGCAGAAAGGCCTGGAGACCTACTCCCGAAAAAATCAGCCACTGAAAACCCCATGGAATACAGTTTCCCTTTGATACATATGGTGTTGACATAACTCCACAGCACCTGGTTGGTTACCGTGGGTCAGGCACTGTTCAAGTCACAGCAATAAACAAAACAAAGACCGCAGCCTTTACAACTGCTGTTCCTTCTGCCTGGAATGCTCTTCTCCCTGGATAGCTACTTGTATCATTTTCCTGCCACTTCTCCATAACACTTGCTACCTTCTGATAATGTATTTATTTCCTCCTTTTCTGTCTTTCTAGCCACCCCCATCCCCACCAGAATGTATGCTCTGTAAGGACAGAAGTCTTTGTTTTCTTCATAGACCTATTGTTAGGTACCGTCAAGTTGGTTCTGACTCATAGTGACCCTATGCCCTGAACAAAGCATTGCCAGTTCTGCACCATCTTCACAATAGCCTTATTACCAGGGCCTGGCATATGGTGGGGTTCAATAAACATTTAATAAATGGATGAATCCCTACTCCGACGAACCTTACATTCTCTCTTTGAATGGAAGAATTGAAAATTCAGGATCAAAAGGCAGGACCTTAGAGTCAAGGGTCAAGCATAATTTCAGAAATCAAAGTTGAGGTTCATAAATCATGAATGAAGGATCATGTTTGATCCTTCATATTTGGATCATATTTGGATCATATTTGGAGGTTGGAGGTCAGGAGGACCTGAGACAGAGGTCCCAGGCCCAGATCAGGTCAAATCAGGTCTTGGGATCAGTGGGTTAGGGATATTCATATCCAGGACTGAGAATGAAGAGTTAAGAGAAGAGTCAGAAATGATTGAGTTTAAAAAAAATTTTATGAAATTACTGGACTAAGATCAAAGATGGATAGAAGGTTGATTGACAAAAGATTAGGATTTGTGGGTTAAAGGTCAGGAAGTCAAGGATCAGAGGTCAGATTTAGGGATAATGGTTAGGAAGCCGATCAGACCACTGGGGAAGCTGATCCTATCAGAGGTGGGATCCTTGGGGCCAGTCTGGGAATCTAAGGTTCACTCACGTGTCCCCATCTTCAGTGACGTATCCGAAGACGAGGGGCACCCACGACAGCCCCGGACCCAGCTCTGAGCCCAGCCCTGGTCCTGCCGGGGCCGCTGCGTCCGGACCCAACGAACCCAGGCCGCTGTCGCACCACTCGTCCGCATCTGAAGCCTTCCCCAAGCAAGCGACCCCAGCCATGGTCCCCTCTGCCACCGGGGCCCTCAGAGGCCGCCCGCCGCCAGCCTGTCGCTGGGCTCTGCCGAGAGCTCTGGAGCTTCCGCCCTGCGGGGAATTCCCAAACACGCCCCCTAGAATGTCCAATGAGAGTGCGCTAAATCTGCCGCGTCCCGCCCCATCTTAAACCCCGACCAATCACAGTGTTCAAGTGGACTACAGCTCTCGATCCGTCTCCACATTTTCCGGGAACCCTTTACCAATATGGCTGCCAGCGCGCGTCCCTGTGGAACTCGTAGTCCAGCCCTTGGGTCCTCATCCGGAGAGACGCGCTCGGGTCACTGATCTCGCTTGTCTGTGGGCTGCTGTGCCTTCTGGGAGTTGTAGTTCTCTGTCCTTTCCCTGTCCCTCCTCTTCCAGTGCCGTCACGGGACAGAGCAGTCGGTGACAGCCCCGAGGGCCCCGGCCCCGCACCCATGGCCGAGCCGGACCGTGAGTCGGGGCCCCGGTGGGAGGGCCGGGCCGCGTCGGGGCCTGGTTGCGTGATACAGGCACCGGGGCCCGAGAGAGGGCCTGGTGGGGCGGGAGGTAGGGTCTGCATGGGGCCGTGGCATTTGAAGGGCCATTGCCAAATGATCCATTTTGCTAGATGGGTGCGTTTCTGGGTCACGGGGTCTTAAGGGCCACTTTACTACGTTATTGACGATCGCATGTTTTTTGACCCTCGTTGCTAAGGACCCTCATTGCTGCGATCCCGGTTGCTAAGTGTACCTGGTTGTTAGGAGCAACTGTAGGATGCTAAGGGACCCCTGGTGTTCCCTTTTAACTCTTCCCTCTAGTTCCTGTGCCTCTCCTAAACCTACCACCCTCACTGCACCTCCTCTCCCAAACCCGGCCCCCGGCCATGGTGTCCCTTCCCTTCCCATCTCCTTTCTTCCTAAATTTCCCTCCACTCTAAAGCTAACACCACACACACACACACCTTTTTAACTCCTGCTGACTCTTCCTCCATACCCTGTATCCCTTACTTTCTCCTCTTTCTTCCTAAACCTTCCGCTCCCTTGCCTCTCTGTCCCTCACTAGCCACCTCCCCTCCCAATAATCCCCACTCTGATAACATCTGCTTTTCCTCCTTTCTACTCTTCACCCCAGTGTAGCTAGGTTGGTGGGTCTTCTTGGTCCCTTCACTCCCGCTTTGAACCCCTTCATTCCCCTTTAACCGTCCCCCCCACTGTAACCATGTCTGCTCCCCCTCCTCCCCCAGCCTCTGACCCACTGGAGACCCAGGCAGGGAAGGTGCAGGAGGCTCAGGTGAGATGCCGGAAACGGGTGGACTGGAGGGAAGGAGAGAGATGGACCTGTTCCCACATCCTGCACTGGGGGAGGCGGAAGAGGGGAGGCAGTTCCCCCGGGGCCCCTCCCTAGCTTACTGCCCCGATCCCTCTCCCTGGCCCAGGGTGCAGCCTCCTGGGGACTATCAGAGAAGGCTGTGTTGCCTCAATCCCAGGCCTGCCCTTCAAGGTCCCCTGCATCCTTGTCCCCCACTGCCCTCATCCCTCTGAACCTCATTTTGCTGGGCCTGGGAAAGATAGACATCAGATTTGGCCCCTGAACTCATGGCTCTCACAGAGATGTCACTGGAAAATAACTCTACAAGGAAATGGGGGAGGTACCTTTGGGCCCTGTGGGAGCCCAGCCTGAGCTTTATGGGGTCACAGATTCCACATAGCCCCTTCCTTGGAGGAATCCACAGGCTGGGCTAGGAATCAGATTGAGATACAGACAGAGTGTAGTCAGTGAAGAGTGACTTAGAATGTCCCCACACGAGATGATGAATGGTGTCCCAAGCAGAGAACACAGTTGTCTTGAAAGTCTGTGATGTGTTCAGTAGTTTGGTGGCTGGGGATTGTTCTTGTTGTTAGGTGCCATGAGGTTGACGCCACCTCATGGTGACCCCCTGTAACAGTAGAACTGCCTCAGAGGGTTGTTTGGGCTGTAATCTTTGCAGGAGCAGGTTGCCCGTTTTTTCTCCTAGGGAGCCGCTTGGTGGGTTCCAATTCCCAACCTTTCAGTTAGCAGCCTAGTGTTTCCAGGTGCGCCACTAGGGCTCCTTCGGCTGGGAATGGAAGGATAGTTATATTCATACCAAAGCCACACTTGTTGCTGTCAAGTTGATTTTGACTCACAGTGACCCTATAGGACAAGGTAGAGCTGCCCCATGGGATCTCCAAGACTGTAATCTTTATGGGAGCAGACTGCCTCAGCTTTCTCCCATGGAGCACCTGGTGGGTTTGAACCAGTGACCTTTTTGGTTAGCAGCCCAACAGCTAGCATTTATTGAATTCTTACTCGGTGCCAGGCCCTCTGCTTAGTGCTTTATCTGATTTCACCTTCCTAGTGTCCCTGACAGTTCCCCTGACAGAGGAATTTGAGGCAAAGGCAATAAGCCCTTGTCTTCTGTCTCTTGGCCAGAAGAGCAGGGAAGGGTTTGAAACTCAAGGCTTCAGCATACGGCCTTCAAGACACTGAGGGGGGATGGGAAGCTAGGAGGCATCGCCAGCACCTCCGCCACCCCTGTAGGCAGAGCTGCCCCATGGGCTGGGCAGGGCCCTGGAGTCTTTCCACAGAGCCTCTTTGTGTCCAGCCCACCCACAGTCGCGAGATCATCGCCTTGCAGATGTAGGTCAGTATAGTTGCTGTGACTAAAGTACCTCACAGAGGCATGGCAGAGTGACAGTGAGGGTATAAGGAGGTCCTCTCAGGCCAGCCTTTCACGCTCCCCTGGCTCCCAGAGCACCACGGCTGTCATGCGGGGTCCAGAGAGAAAGGTTTAATGTTAAGAAGGGACCCTCCGTTCCAGAGAGTGAGATCTCAGATGTAAATCATAGCATTGTCTACAATGGGGCAAAACTGGAAACAGCCCAAGTGGCTGTCAGTAGATGGATTCAATGAACTGTGGTTTGTCAGCAATGGAATACTAGGCAGTTGCTTAAAAGAAGGAGGCGGGTCTGTGGTATACTGTTCTCTGAAAAACACAAGGTGCAACCTCAGGCTGTGGTATGACCCACTTCTATAAACATGATGAATGTCTGCAAGTAGAGGAAAAGGCTGGCGCAATTAATCTCCAACATCAAGTAGTTATGTCGGTGGGCATGGGCGAGGCAGCTATGAGGCAATGCCCCAAGTCAGATGTTCTCTAGCATTCGAAGTGTCTGCAAAGCTAGTGTTATCTTAAAAAGTGTCAAAGAAAAAATGGCGCCGGACAATGTTAAAACACGGCAAGGATGACTTTGATTCAAAAGGAAGTTGCGAAGGAGGGGAGAGGAATAAGAGGAGGGAAGCAGGGAGCGCTGTCATGGGAAGAGGCGGACCACTGAGTGGGGAGAGGCCCCAGGACTGTGTCTGAGGTGCCAAACTGTGAGTTTTTTAAAATAAAATTTTAAAAAAAACAACCCTCAAGCCTACTGCCATCGAGTCAATTCCAACTCATAGCAACCCTATGGGACAGAGTAGAACTGCCCCATAGGGTTTCTAAAACTGTACATTTTTACGGAAGCAGGCCACCTCACCCTTCTCCCACAGAGTGGCTGGTGGGTCTGAACTGCCAACCTTTTGGTTAGCAACCAAATGCTTTAACCAGTACGTGAAGAAAGTTCAGGAGGGTATAAAAATGACCAGTCTTATTGGACCGATTGAGACTGGAGAAACCCCTGAGACCAAGGGCAGGTTGCCCAGCAGACAAGGTAATCACAAGCTTACTTGTGCTTACTTACTTACCTTTCATGAATGGTTTCACATTTTTTTCACCACATTAAAGATGTTTGCTTCTAGGTATGGCTGGCATCTGTCTTCCAACCCCACAGCACTTTTCTACAGAATCAAAGCCTCTTTTCAAATGTACAGTCCCTGAGAGGGACAGATTACCCAATAAGCAAGGTACACACAGGCTTACTTGTGCTTATTTACTAATCAATCTGTTTATTGGGTAATCTGCCCCTGTTGGAAGCTATAGCCCTAAAACATCCATTTAACCTGGAACTGAAGCTACTCCTGGAGGCCACCTTGTAGCCAGGTTATCGATTGGCCTGTAAATAAACAGTACCACCTGTGAGGAAAGTGCATAAAACAACTCACTGAGACCAAATGGGCAACATTTGCCCAAAAGCAAGTGAGATGGCAAGCAGAGCAGGGAAGGTGGAACGGGGAAGGCTGGGTGGAGACGGGCAGGGGGCTGACACATTGTGGGGGGACGGCAACCAGTGTCAAGGAACAGTTTATATATAAATTTGTCAAATGAGAAAGTAATTGACTGTGTAATCTTTTACCTGAAACACAAGAAAATGTTCACAAAAAGGAAAAGAAAGTTAAGGGGCATGTTGGGGACTCCTTGGGCGGTATAGATGATTAATACACCTGGCTGCTGACTGAAGGTTGGCAGTTCGAGTCCATGCAGAGGTCCCTTGGAAGACAGTCCTGGCAACCAGGACTGAAAAATCAGCCATCTAAGACCCTGTGGCAAGAGGTGTCCTCTAACGCACACGGGGTCACCACGAGTTGGAATCAGCTCAACAGCAACTGGTTTGGGGTGAATGGTGAATGGTGTACTCTGGCCTGGTGTTGGGGTGAATGGTGTCCTCTGGCCTGGTTTGGGGTGAATGGTGTACTCTGGCCTGGTGTTGGGGTGAA
>NW_006922094.1:1396805-1430524 GCF_000298275.1 Orycteropus afer afer | reverse complement strand
TTGGGGTGAATGGTGTCCTCTGGCCTGGTTTGGGGTGAATGGTGTACTCTGGCCTGGTGTTGGGGTGAATGGTGTCCTCTGGCCTGGTTTGGGGTAAATGGTGTACTCTGGCCTGATGTTGAGGTGAATCGTGTCCTCTTGCCTGGTATTGGGGTGAATGGTGTACTCTGGCCTGCTGTTGGGGTGAATGGTGTACTCTGGCCTGGTTTGGGGTGAATGGTGTACTCTGGCCTGGTGTTGGGGTAAATGGTGGACCGTGGCTGCAGTCAGAGCCAGCTGGCTGTGAATGTTTCCTTGTTTAATGTAAGGCACGTGGCTCTAGGGGGACCCAGGAATATGCACTGGGAGAGATAAGGAAAGGGAAGTGAAATCACTGTTGTGATTTAGCTCCTAGCAGTAAGCCCTGCCACGTGGAAGGGGAGGCTCCAATTCAAAAAAGCTTAGAACCAGGGTAGTGAGTGATGGGAGAGAGGGTTGTCAAAAGAGTTTTAAAATGGGGAGTGAGGTGGTCAGCTTTGCGTTTTTGTGAGATCATCGTAGGGCCCAGCCCTGGTCTAGCACACAGTAGGCATTCATCCAGTGGTGGATGGTTCTGGCACTCTTGCCAGATACCAGGTCCCCTAGACCTTGTTCTAGGGGAACATGAGTTGCCATCAAGGCATCATGGCAGACTCCATAGATATTCATGGCTGAATGCTTAAAGCCTAAGAGAAGGGCCTTTGAAGTAGCAGGGAGTGGGCCAGGGCCATCACATGGAGGGTGCGTGGGAGGCAGAGACTGCAGCTAGGAGTTCGGGAGGAGGTGGGGCAAAGCTTGGGCCAGTTAGACTAGATGGAGCTATGGGGAAGCAAGGAGGGCATTCAGGAAGCCAAGTGGGGTTCATGGCTGTGGCAGGAAGCAGGGGAGACAGGCAGGAGGTGCCCAGGACGAGGCCAGGGACTGGGTGAGGCCTCCTGAGTTGAGCTCCGAGAGGAGGAGCAGATCTGGGGAGGTGCTGAGGCCTCTGGGATACGGTGGAAGTGAGGGTTCTGGGAGTCATCCATGGGGAGGTGTCCAGGAGGCCACAGAGCCTTGGATCTGGGGATAGAGAGGTAACATCACCCATGCCTGGGTTGAGGCCACGGGCATGGGTGAGGTAGGTACCACAGGTAGGGTGACGAGAGAAAGCACAGAGCCCAGAGGCCTGCTGTGTCGGAGCCTGGGCAAGGGGGACATTGATAAAGGAGGCTGGAGGGTCCAAAGTGGGGGGAGTCTGAGGCTTTGCGGAGGAGCCCAGCAGTGTGGGGTGAGGACTGTTATTCACAAAAGTGACTTCAATGAGGACAGCTGCAGGGCTGTTGGTAAGGGGTGGTGGGCCTAAGCTGCAGGGGACAAAAGGGGAACAATGCCGTGAGGATGTGAGCACAGGCCTGTGGTGATAGGAGGAGCCAGCACTTGACCCACCCCCACCCCCACCCCGTGCTGTTCTAAACGCCTTACACACGTTAACTCTGTGCATCCACCCATGATGCACTGGGCTCCATTTCACAGATATGGAGCACCGAGGTGCGGAAAAGCCACTCACTCACAGGAGACCGTGCTCCTAGGGAGGAGCCGTGCTAGGTTCCCAGCCCAGAGCGTGCACACTGCCCCCCAGGGGGTCGCTCCACTGCCCTTCACTTCCTCAGGCCTCCCTAGCCAGAGCCTGTCCCCCAAGCTCCACTGTCACCCCCACCTCTTCTCTCCCTCCCTGACCCCACTTCTCTGGCCTGGCCTCCCACCCTCACCCCTTCCAGGACTCAGATTCCGATTCCGACGCTGAGGAAGGAGCCACTGGTGGAGAAGCAGAGAGTGAGTATCTTCCTGGGGGCACCGAGAGCGGGGTTCCCGGTGCAGGATCTCAGGGCAGGGGTCTGGGTGACACCCCCTCGCCTCCACCAGGAGTGACACTCCGAGTTTCTAACAGCAGAGTTGGTACCGGTGCCTTCAGCTGTGGGGAGGCTGGGGGCTTCCAGGGCCAGGGCCCCCTGTGTGCTCCAGTTGAGTGCCTGCCACACCGGCTCTTTCCTCCTTTTGATCAGTGGACTTCCTACGGAATTTCTTCTCCCAGACACTGGGCCTGGGCAGCAAGAAGGAGCGTCTGCTGGACGAGCTGACCCTGGAAGGGGTGACCCGCTACATGCAGAGCGAGCGCTGTGAGTCACCTGCCCACACTGGACCACTAACCCTCCTCTTGGCCCCAAGGGTCTTCTCACCCTCAGCACCCCGAATCAGTCACACCTTTTGTTTGTGAGTAATAAGAAACCCAACTCAAACTGGCTTCAGCCAAATAAACGGATAAAGTATCTTGGCTCTGTAACTAAAGCCAGCGTTAGGCACGGCTGGATCCGGGTGCTTCCCTGTCGTTGTTGGGACTCTCTAAATTTCTGTCTATCTAGCAGCTCCCACAGAGAGAGCACCCCTTTCCCAGTGGTTCAAGTAAAAGGGCAGAGATTGGCTTCTGTGGGCCCAACTTAGGTCACATGCCTACTTCTGACCCACTCACCACGTCTCTGATTGGCCAGACCTGGATCACATCTGCAATGCTGAACTACTGACTGTGCTCTGACTGGGCACACCATATCACGAAAAGATGACCATAACCATAGGGTTGTTGATGGGTTAAATAAGTTAATACAGATGTCAGTGCCTAGAACAGGGCCTTGATGGGTGTTTGATATGAAGATTATTACAGGAAATGTGCTTCAGAGTTGGGTGCCTAGGTGCGCGTTTACTGGATCACCCTGTGATTTGTATCTCTTGCCGGGAGTCGAGGTCACCAAAGTCTGAGAAACCAGGCCGTCAGCAGTCCTCTGCTGGAACAACAGATCCTTTCAGTGTCCTGGACAAGCTTTTGTTGAGGCCGTCTCCTCCGGTTTCCCTGTCCTCCTCGGGCAGCCAGGCCTGCTGCTCTGAGCTCCCTCCCCCAGGGCAGACCAGGCAGCTGTCTGCAGTTCTGGCCACAGTGGATCCCAGAGACAGTGCGGGCAGTGGCTACAAAGCGTTTGCTGCCCCCTGTCCTGGTCCACAGTTTCAGGGCCATTGGCTCCAGAGGATCCCTGGGAGAGAAACCAGTAATCGCACTTAGTGGAGCCTGACTGTATTCTGGCTGCTGGGCTGAGCGTTCAACGGGCGTCCTCCCATTTGATCTTCTCATCAGACCTGTGAGGTCATTACAGGAGTGACCTGGGCAGGGGAGGAAACTGAGGCACAGAGAGGTGTAACTTGGTACAGGCCCACACAGCTAGCAACTGGCAGGTTTAGGATTCGAAGCCCGGCCACCTAAATCCAGAGCGCGTGTTCTTACCCTGCAGCCTCCTGCAGGATGCCCACTGAGCCTGACTCACTGGCAGCCCAGAGACAAAGCTGTGAAGCCGTGGCAGGCCTCACCTTAGTTCCCTCTCCTGTCCTCCCGGTTCACGGGCGTCCAGGCTTGCATCTGGGCATCAGCTGACAGGCAGAGGCCAGAGTATCATGTGGCGGGGTGGTCTGCCAGCCCCCAGCTGAGGTGGTAGCAGGGCTGTTTCCCAGTGTGCTTGGAAACAGTTTCAACTTCCTACCCTCTCTCCCCATCTTCCTTTTGTGGGGAGCAAAGTACTTAGAGCTGCATGAATCCTGGGTCTCAAGAAATTTATTTTAATACAATTGACTCAGTGAATAATTGTTGTTGTTGTTGTGCCATCCAGTTGATTCCAATTCGTAGCAACCACGAAGCAGAAATTACACTGCCCCATAGGGTGTCCTAGCCTGAAATCTTTACAGGCAAATCACCAGGACTTTTCTCCCGTGGAACCAACCACTGGTGGGTTTGAACCGCCAGCTTCTGGTTAGCAGACAAGCACCCAGCCGTTGCACTACCAGGGCCCCTCCAAAGAATAACAGCCATGCGGATATGGTGGCTGCATGGTGCCAGGTGCTGGTCTAAGCTTATATGAATTCATTCATTCTGCTGTCGGCGGTTCCACCAGGCCAGGTTAGGGAGTAGGCCATTTTACAGAAGAGGAGACTGATGGTACCCAGCTGCCGCCATCAACCCCTTGGAAAGGGGTCAGCGCCAGAGATCCTGGATAGAGTCGGGGAAGAATGTGGAACATAGCTCAAAAGCATAAAAAAAGACCAGGTTTACTGGTCCGATAGAGCTTGGTGAGACCCCCACGACTATGGCCCCTAGTTACCCTTCAGGCCTGGAATTGAACTCACTCCCATGGCTTCCAGGCATATGGAGTGAACATTTACGTCAGGTAGATACACCCCTGAGAACACGCAGTCATGGGAGAACGGAAAGGCAGTGTTTGCACAGGGAGACAGCTCAGAAGGCGGGATGCGTAGGACAGAAGGGCACAGGGAACTACAGGAGGAAGTGGGAAGAGGGCTGTTACACTGCAGGGATTGCAGTCAGTGTCATGAAACAAAATGTGGATGAGCTGCTGTGTGCAAAATGACTTTGCTCTGTAAACTGTCACCCAGATCACAAGAGAAATTAAGAAAGAAGAGGTGAGTGATGTCGAGAGTTGTGTCTTAACACAACTCTTAAGAGTTTTAACACAACTCTTAAGCTGTCTAAGGTCACACTGGCATGAGCGAGGAGCAGGTTCAAATTGTGGGCAGTAGGCTCTAGAATGCCTTATCCACTGACGGTCCATTGGGCGTAGGCTGAGAGCAGCCACTCTTTAGTTTTCGCCTTTGGAATATCAGGCCCTGGTATCTGAGGTGTGTTTGATTATGAAGGAAAGTAATACGATGAAGGAATGTGTCTAATGTGCTAGAAACAGAAGGTCCTCCAAGATTGGGTCTGAAAACTACGGTGTTGCCAGAGATTTTTGTAATAACCTGCAGTTCTTCTCGGAGAACGCCCCCACCTGCCCACCCATGCCTTCTCACTGAGCATTTTTGTCTAGACCGCATCAGGAGGGGAAGCTTCTCCCCAAGTGGCCTTTTCCTGAGTCTTCTTGTCACTTGCGTGCCTTTGAGTTGATTCTGACTCCTAGCGACCCTGTATGACAGAGCTGCCCCATAGGGTGTCCTGGGCTGTGATCTTTATAGGCAGGGGCTCTGGTGGTGTAGTGGGTAAGGCGTCTCTGGCTGCTAACCAGGTCAGCGGGTCAAACCCACCATCTGCTCCATGGGGGAAGATGAGGCAGTCTACTTCTGTGAAGATTTACTGCCTTGGAAACCCAGCAGGGGCACTGTGAGTTGGAATCGACTGATGGCAGTGGCTTTGGTTTTGGTTTGGAATTTTCACAGGAGCAGATTGCAAGGTCTTTTTTGCTGAAGAGTAGCAGTGGGTTCAAGCCACTGACCTTTGGGTTAGCAGCCAAGTGCTTAGCCAGTGTGCCACCAGGGCTCCTTGGAATCATCTTCGTTGGTAGAATTTCAGACAGCTCTCCACCCCGTGCTGGCCCTTCCACCAGTTGGCTGTGTGACCCCTTTCCCTATCTGAGCCTCAGTTTCCTCATTAGTGAAATGGGCATGCGCGGAGCACCAGCAGCCTTTCCCCGAGTAGGTTGCAGGGAGGACTCCGTGAGACCTGGCCTAACCCCAGCAGGGGCCATGAAGGGCGGTGAACTGCGCAGAGCAGGGCAACTGAAGCCTCAACTCCTCTCCCCAGGTCGCAGAGTCATCTGTCTGGTGGGAGCCGGAATCTCCACGTGTAAGTGCCCCCCTCCCAAAGCAGCCACCCCCAGGACATGGGGGAGCCCCTCCTAGGGGCTGGGGAGAAGGCTGGGACCTGTCTAGGCCTCGCAGGGGAGGCTCGGTGTGGCCTAGGGAGGCCAGCCATCTCTGATGGCGTCTCCTCGCCTCCCAGCTGCCGGCATTCCTGACTTCCGCTCCCCGTCCACCGGCCTCTACGCCAACTTGGAGAAGTATCACCTTCCCTATCCAGAGGCCATTTTTGAGATTGGCTACTTTAAGGTATGTGCGCCCCTAGGGAGGAATGTCCATAACACCCCTGGGGGAGGGCATGGGGTCACTTGGCTCCAGCCTCATCTCACAGGCCGTCTGGGTGCCTGTCTACCATCTGCTGTCTCTCCTACAGAAACACCCAGAGCCCTTCTTTGCCCTCGCCAAGGAGCTGTATCCTGGGCAGTTTAAGGTGAGGTCTTATTTGGAGGGGAACAGGAAAGGTTGGGGGAGAGCAGGCATGGGAAGACCCCCCTCCAAGACCTTTACAGACAAGTATAGCTCAGTGGTTAAGTGTGTGGGCTCTGGGCCCAGACTGCCTGGGGTCCACTTCTGGTTTTGTGACTTTGAATCTCAGTTTTCTCATCTGTGAAATGGGACTGATAACAATACTGACCTCAAAGGCTCATTTTGAGGCTTAAATGAAATTAGTAATGTAAGTGGGAACGCAGGAGCTCTGGTGACATAGTGCCTAAGGCATTTTTGACTGCTAACCAGAAGGTTGGTGGTTCAAACCCACCAGTTGCTCTGCGGAAGGAAGATGAGGCAATCTACTTTTGCAAAGATTTACCACCTTGGAAACCCAATGGGTCTGCTCTGAGTTGGAATCGACTCAATGGTAGTGGGTTGGGTTTGGTTTTTGGTGAGAACCCAGACTCTGGAACCAGTCTGCCTGGGTGCGAATCCCAACTCTGCAGTTTACCGGCTGTGTGACAGTGGATGAGATGGCCGAGCTCCCTACGCCTCAGTTTCCTTACCTGTGACACAGGGAGAATGGTGGTCTCTCCCTCACGTCGTAGTGATGATTCCCTGGGGTAGAGCAGGCTTAGTGCCCGGAACAGTTGCTGGCACAGTCGCGTGCGTTCTCATTGTTGGCGTTGTGCTCACTCCCTCCAGCCGACCATCTGCCACTACTTCATCCGCCTCCTGAAGGAGAAAGGGCTGCTGCTGCGTTGCTACACACAGGTAGGCGAGGCTGCAGCCTGCCGGGAGGAAGCAGGCAGGCTGGGCGGGTCCCGGCACTGAGGGGCTAAGCCTCAGGCTGTGCCTCCGTGGGCTTGGCCCACTGCTTCGTTGCTGTGTGCCCTGGAGTGAGCTACTGCCCCTCCCTCAGCCTCAGTTTCCCCTTCTGTGAAACAGAGCCAGCACAGTGTTGCCCTGGGCTGAGTTGGCGGTGGGCCCCCGGCTGAGCCCGCACGGTCTTGCCCTGGGCCGAGTTGGCGGTGGGCCCCGGCAGAGCTGGCACGGTCTTGCCCTGGGCTGAGTTGGCAATGGCTCCCCGCAGAGCCGCCTATGTGCAGAAGACAGCCTAGACTTTGTCCGTTATGGTGGCTTTCCAGCAGATGACACCAAGTGACTCAATCTAGCAAAATAGTACGCTGTGACACTTCCCAACAGATGGTGTGGTATCTTTCAGAATTGGGCATCACATGTGGGCCATGGCTCATCCAAGTCAGTGCTTAGCTGAGGGCCTCTCCCACAGGGTTCCAGGGAAGGACGGCTCACAGTGTTGGCTTCTGGACTAGTTGTCAGACATTTGGGGCCTGGCGCCCCATCAGTGAGAGTTGTCTGTGCAGCCACTGTTGTTATATGAGTATGTGTTGAAATTTCATGGTGTATTGTTGCAGCAATACCACGTATGTTATAAATCATGTCTCAGAGCCCACAGTTATGAAGCTGGGGCTAACACAGCAAAGTACCTAATATTTTCATCCTGCAGCCTTGGAAGTGGCCAGGAGGGGAGGAGGCTGAGTTCTTATTTATTGATTTATTTTTTCATTGTGATTTGGGTGAAAGTTTACAGAGCAAATTCATTTTCCACACAGCAGTTCATACACATTTAGTCTCGTGCCACTGGCTGCAATCCACGTAAGGTAACAGCTCTCTTCCCCCTTCCTCCCTGTGGTTACCCGTCCTCTGTGTCCTTCCCTATGCATCCTGCCCCCTGAGCTAGCTCCCTGTGCAAATGCTGCCCTTCTGATCTCCCCTGGTTGATTGTTTCAAGGAGTGTACCTACCTGGTGTAAATGTTCACCTTATATGCCTGTCTGTTGTTTGGCTGGAGCCATGGAAGTTCAATTCCAGGCCCAAAGGGTGACTCGTCGCCACAGTCTCAGGGGTCTCACCAGGCTCTGTCAGATCAGTAAGCCTGGTTTTTTTTTATGAGTTTGACTTTTGTTCCACATTGTTCTCTCACTCTATCCAGGATCTCCTGGAGTGTTGACAGTGGTAGCTGGGTACCGTCTAGTTCTTCTGGTCTCAGGCTCATGTATGCAGAGGTTCATATGGTCTGTTAGTCCCTTGGACTAACTGTTTCCATGTGTCTTTGGTCTTCTTCACTCTTCTTTGTTTTGGATGAGGAGGGACCAAGGGGACTTAATTCTTTTGAAGCTCAGATTTTTCAAATGGGGGCTGGTGGTCTGCTGTTGGGCTGAGTGTGGAGGGTGTGGGATGGGAGAGGTGCCCTCCTCGCTCTTGGAGAAGCCTGGGTCTTGACCCATCTTCCCAGAGAGTTGGTTTTATTCATGGACGTGGCTCAGACTCAATGATGATAGTGCTTTCCCTTCATGCTTTCATGAAGGCCTCACCTGCCCTGCTGGACCCTCATGTGACAGCTCTGTCACCACAAAGGCTCACAAGTGCCAGCCAAATGCAGACCCAGCCAGCAGGCAGCAGGACTGACAAGCAGCACTGCCCTCATGGCACTGACTCTGCGATGTAGGGAGAGGGGCAGTGGATGAGATGGATAAAGGAGCACATCTAGGGTGTCAGATGGCAGTAGGTCCACAGTTAAGCAGGGAAGGAGGATCAGAGGCCCTGCGAGAAGTGAGAGGCATTTTAGAATTTCATAGAGGCCAGTGAGAGAAGGCTCACTGAGAAGGTGACATGTGACATCTGAGCAAAGACCTGGAGGAGGAGAGGGAGGGAGCCATGGGTTATCTGGGGGAAGAGTGTGTATAGGAAGAGGGAACAGCCAGTGCAAAGGCCCGGGGGTGAGATCATTTTTGGCATGCTCAAAAGAATTCCAAGAAGCTAGATCTTGAGAAGCTGGATCTGAGTGATTGAGAAGGAATGTAGGAAGGAAGAGTGGAGGAGATGAGGGCAGGGTAGTGAAGGGGGCAGCCTTGTGGGGCCTTGTGGGCCACAGGGAGGACCTTGCCTGTGGCTGTGATGACATGGATCCCCAGGAGGGCTCTGAGCTGGAGAAGAACATGGCCTGGCCCAGGTGTTCATAGGCTCCCTTGGGAACAGACTGGAGCCAGGAAACCAGGGAGGAGACTGCCATGATGGCCCAGGGGGAGACAAGGGCAGACAGAAGTTTGCATCTGTTGTGAAGATGGACCTAACAGGACTTGCTAGTGGACTGGACGTGGCCGTGGAGAAAGAGGGGTCCCAAGGACACCTCGGCAGGTTTTCCCCTTGAGCACCCACTGCTTTTTATCAAGATGGTGGGCAGTGTGGGGGGCAGAGGTTTCAGAGACGAGTTTGGCTGAGGCACGTTGAGTTGGAGATGCGTATTAAGATGAGCCACAAGGTCCAAGCAGCCATAGATCACATTGAAGCTCATGGGATGAGATCACAAGGCATCGCCACGTGAGAGACCAAGGCCCAGGACTAAGTAACTCACCAGGGCTACTCAGAGCGTTCACGGCCCAGCTCTGTCTGAGGCAGAATCTCCTGTCCTTACCCATGACGGTGCACCAGTGCTATGATTTTTTTTTTTTTTAAGTCAACATTAGTACATTCTAGGGCCAATGTGAAAGGCGTGTAGTCGGTAAAGGCATTTGGCTGCTAACCAGAAGGTCAGTGGCTCAAACCCACTTCTACTTCCATAAATCGACTTCTGTACAGAGTTACAGCCTTAGAACCCCAGTGGTGGGTGTCACCTATGAGTCAGAATCGACTCCATGGCAGAGGGCTTGTTGTTTTTTTGGGGGGTGGGGGGAGTCAGTGTGAAGTGTATGGGCCTTTCTCCCCTCACTTCGCAGAGCTAACTACACTTACATGTTTAACATCTTACATAAACTACATTAAAGTAGAGGAAATTTTTCCACTTTCACATGTCATGAAACTGTTTTATTCATGTTTTCACCCTTTTCTTCAACGTCAGCCGTGTTTTGAGTCACTGACCCAGTTTTCTGGAACACATTGTCTTCACCCCTTTCTGAATTGTGACGAGGCAGCACTTTCGGATTTGCTTATGCTCCTATTTTTATCTCAAGACACAAGTATCCATTCAAACGTCAGGACAGTTGTCTTGTTCATCCAAATTGCTGTGATCTCTACAGCAAAAGGGCTGTAAACACAAGCTATAAACATATGCTTTTATATATATATACACAGTCAGTCCATGGGTTATGAGTAAGCTGTGTTCCTAAGTCTTTCTTTAAGATGAATTTGTATGTAAGTCAGAACCATTAGGCACAGTGAGTATCTAACAGGACTGAGTTAAATGTTTGTCTTAGTAGGTAGTGAACAGTGTACCTTTTACACATAGGAAACATTAAAGAAACACTTCCAGGTACACTAAAACATCTTTAACATAATAATACAGTAATAACAATAATGTTTTCATGCGTGTCACAAGATGGCACCTGTTTGTTACTACGAACCGTTATATGTACCTCAAATTTTTAATATAATAGGCTTTACAGGGGTTGGTTCGTAACTACAGGTTTTACATAAGTCAGGTGTTCAGAACCCGGGGACTGCCTGTATATGATATTTATACGTAGGGTTCTGTCCTTGGCTTTTTTTACTTAACCTCTATCTGGAGGGCCCTATGTATATCGATACCCACATAGCACCTTCATGCTTTTTTAAATCTGTGACTTATCCCATTGTAAGCACTTTGCCTTCTTTTGTATTGAATTTAAATGTAAACTTCAGTATGTTTTAAATATACCTTAACATGCTTATATTAATAATGGTAAATGGTATAAATTTGTCGTCATTCGTTGCTGTTGAGGCAGTTCTGACTCATGGTGATGCCTCATGAGCTCAGCAGAGCCGCTCCGCAAGGTTGACTCGGCGGTGGCCGCTCGGAAGCAAGCAGTCAGGCCCGCCTTCTGAGGTGCCTCGGAGTGGCTCTGCACCGCCACCACGTCTCTCTGCTCAGCCTTAAAGACAGTTCAGTGGAAGGAAAACATTGAGAGTATTGTTTGAGGGGAACATGGACATGCCTCCTCCTCCCTTATTGACGTGGGTAGTTTCCAAGACCCAGGCTGTTATGTGAAATTGGTGTTACGTGAAAGTGGAGGATGACCCCACCCCCTCACCCTCACCTGTGCTGTGAACGTCCTGCTGAGGCCACCTGCCACGCAGCCTCCCATGTCACCTAAGGAGAGCTCGGCTCCCTCTGCCGCCCTCAGGGGAGGGCCGCCCATTCCCAGGGTCCCCTCCGTCTCCTGCCCTCACTATATTTTCAGGATGAGTGGCCCCAGCTCATCCCCTCAGTGACTGTAAGAGATCCTTGGTGGCTTTTCAGGGGCAGAGGCCTCCCTGTCTGTGGGTAGGAGGTCCTGGGTGCTGCGGGGGGTCCACTGCCCACTGGGTTCCCCTACCAGCCCTTCACCTAAGTATCCCCTGCCTCTCGCTGGGTGGCCCTACCCACCTTGCCCCCATGTGTCCATGATGATCTGCCGGCCAGAGCTTCCTCTGAGGCCATGACAGCCAGGCCCGCCCTCCACCCTTGACCTTAAACTGCAGCTACGCCTGGCCACTCACTTGCTGACCCTACCCCAACCCAGGTAGCCTGGGGGGCATCAAGGAAGCGTAAGGTGCTGCACAGGTGTTAGTCAGCTGACGAGGGGTCCTGTGGGCCCTGGGTACCCGGCTGCCCCATCTCAGGGTTCCTTCTAATCACAGCCTGGCTTGGTCCTTGGGGCTGGCAGCTGAGGCCATTCCCCAGGGTCCCACGTCCTCCCCAGCCCTGAGGGTGGCTCACCTTCAGGACACCAGTTGCTGTTGCCCCAGCTTCAGCGCCCTGTGGGCATCCAGGATCCACCAGGCACTGGGCAGTGTCCTGTCACCACCAGCCCCCCCTCCACTCCACCCAGCACCCTACTGACTTGGGGAGACCGTGCCCCGTCTCTTCACCCAGGCAGTGAAATTCTACGCAATATGAACTTCCTTTCTACATGTATACGGGGTCCCCAGTCAGGGACCCCGTCAGGGACTTTGGCATTCATTCCAGCCAGACATGTATCATTAATGCACAATATGGTCTAATAGTTGATTTTTTACTGTTGTCATAAATGGGGAAAGTTGGATAACGAGATAGTCAGTAAGTGGAGGTGTATTTTCAAAACCTTTAAGCCACACCTCCCCTGGAGGTCATTATTGCTGTTTGAGAGCTACCAAGGGCTGCGCAGGCCCGGTCAGAGGGCACCCAGCTGGAGTCAAGCACCGAAGCCCCGGCCCAGCTCGCCTGGCTCACTGGCTGAGTGGGTGCCAAGCTCGCCCAGGGAAGGCGGCATCTTCCCGAGTTTGCACCGACATACTGTGTGAGCTGCCACTGATGCCATTTCCCTGCGGTGATGTTTAGAGGGAAAAGAGTGGGTCCAGGTTAAAAAACCAGAAGATTCCACATGAAAGTCTACACTTCTCACTTACAAAAATTCAGAAGGAGCTGGCTGCACCTGGGGCGCATTCCAGGTGGCAGTGATTGGCTGGAGGTGAGTGGCCCCTGCCCAATCAGGAGTGCTGTGCTTTGCCCAGGCCCCCACCACCACACCCTCTTCCTGTGGGACCAGAGTGTTAGTTGCCACTTACTATCAAGCCTACGTTGTTGCTTTTGTTTTAGTCCAGCACTACTTCCTTTAGCCATCTTCCCCAGCAGTGCTCACTAGCAGTCGGTACTGTCACCTGTCTCTTGTGTCTCCTTCGGGAGATACCTAATACTAGGCAAGGAGCTCTAGTGGCGTAGTGTCTGAGGCATTTGACTGCTAACCAGAAGGCTGGTGGTTCTAACCCACCAGCCACTCTGCGGAAGGAAGACTGGGCAATCTACTTTGTAAAGATTTACTACCTCACAAACCCAGTGAGGGTTGCTATGAGTTAGAATCGACTTAATGGCAGTGAGTTTGGCTTTTTCTTTTCTTTTTTTTTTTTGAGGCAAGCAAATACACAAAGTCATGTGTGTGCCCCCCCCCATCCTATACACACTGCCTTCGTTCATCTGCACCTTATAACGTATCTGAGAGATCATTTCATATCAACACATTCATATCTGCCTCATTCTTTCCCATTAGCTTGTGGTTTCAGATTTGTTTGTATCTTCAAAGAAACACACAGCCCGCATACAGGGTCAGCAAGAGTCAGAATCTACTCAAAGGCAATTGGCTTTTTAATTAGTTCCTTATTTCTCATGCTATTCAGTAATTTGCATGCAAATTGCTTCCTCTCGTGGCATTCGGTACACTGAGTCAAGTCACAAAGACAAAACCAGGATTTATAACAAAGAAGGGAGTGGGGAAAGCTGCTGAGAGCCTAGGAACAGTGGATCTTGTCTGTACGTTCGGGGGATGAGCTGAGAGCTGGCAGAGAACAGAAAGGTCAGTTGGGGCTGTCTGGCCTTGAAAGGAGACCCTCTCAGCTGTTTGTGGAGTGTCTGGGAGACCTTGGTCCCGCTGGGGGCCCTGTGTGATGGGCCCCATCTGTGTGTCCCATTTGCCAATGCCCGCCATCAGCACCTGCCTCCGTGCCATCCCTCAGTGGGCACGCAGAGCTGCCGCACAGGCAGTGGCTGTTTTCGGAGAAATGAGAGGACACGTGTGTCTCATCTGCTTAATATAGAAAGCATTTCTGTCTTAGAAGAACACACGTCCATAGAAAGATTGCATGGGAAATTCATGGGGTGGTGAGTTTGTGTCAAAGAGAGGAGCAACTCAGAGGAGCAAGGTGAGAATGGTCGCACAGTGTTACAGTGTGATCACCGTGACCGGAGTGTACACGTAGAGATGGTGCAATTGGTGTGTGTCTTGTGTGTATTCTCAACAACGACAAAATTAAATCATTAAAAAACCATACGTAACTCATATTTCAAAATCAATAAAGCAAGTAGTTACTTTGTGGTGATCAGAAGTATACATCCATAAAATGAATTAAAAGAAAAGAAAGGAAAAAAAAAAAAAGCCCACGTTAATATGGCATCTGTAAAACAGACCACAGTAGGAACTCCGGCCGATCAGTGGGTGTAATTTAAACCAGACAGACCCTCCAGATTCACTGTTATGTTAATGGTTGGCCAGGGCTGCCGCAGACAGCTGGGCAGGGCAGGTGCTGCACAAGGTGGTGGGTCTGAGGGGGCTCCATTCCCAGTGGAGACGTTGTAGATTTATGCATTTATTTGAACAAATTCAAGTGTCTGGATTTTCCTGAAAATGGAAGCAAAATGGCCCGAATTTACAAAAGGACAGCATCTGTAGTTGGCTGGTGATGGCCATGGGACTGGCCTCACAGACATTCGACTTTGGGTCCCTACCTTCAAGCAACCATGACTTTTACCTCCATAATGATGACACCATGAAGGCCCTCTGTGGTGTGGTAGTTAAAGCATTTGCTAGCCACAAGGTCAGTGGCTCAACCCCACCAGCTGCTCTAGCAGGCTGAGGCAGTCTGCTTTTGTAGAGATTTACAGCCTTGGAAACCCAGTGGGGGTCACCGTGAGTTGGAATTGACTGGATGGCAGTGGGTTTGGTTTTTTGAGTGGCACCATTGGAATGAAGCACTACCGTTTTCATACACACCCTGCCCCAGCCATTCCACTTGCTTTTCTTGTCTTCAGCTCCCTGCTCTGTCTCCTGGCCCATGAGGCGCATGGTTCACTCCTCACCCCTCCTTTCCCTCCATCTTCACCTCCAGAACATAGACACCCTGGAGCGAGTGGCGGGGCTGGAGCCTGAGGACCTGGTGGAAGCCCATGGTACTTTCTACACGTCTCACTGCGTCAGCCCCCTCTGCCGGCAGGAGTACGCCCTAAGCTGGATGAAAGGTGAGGGTCTACAGGGCCTCCCTGAGCTCACTGTCTGCTTCCCAGACCAGGAACAGTGTCTGCATCGAGTAGGTGACCGAAGCCACTTGTGTCCTGCACAGCTCTCTGGCTCTACTTAGCAGGTAATGGTAGTTCCCAGAGAATCAAGGTGGTGGGGATTCCCTGCTCCCCACACCACCTCACCACCAGGTTGTCACGGATGCAAGTTCCAGACTACTTCTGCCACACACACAAATGGCCCCCAGCCGGTCATGCAGTCTTTTCTGGGAGCTCATGAAACCCCAGTTCCTTGTCCTGTTAAGTGCCCTGGCCCCATCATGCAGGAAAGCCTTGTCAGAGCGAGTGCCACCACTTCCTGGAGCAGCGCCATCCAGTGGCACTTTCTGAGGTGATGGCAATGTTTCCTGTGTGCACCGTCCAGTATGGTAGCCACCTGCCATGTGTGGGGGACGTCCACGGGCCCCCGACGCAGCATCAGACCCAGAAGTGGCTCAGAATAGGGGAGACCAGGCCTGGACACACTCGGCCACCACTGGAGGCGGGTGGCAGCTGTTCAGGAGTTGAAATGTAGCTGGCGTGTCTGAGGAACTCAACTTCTGATTTTAATTCTTTTTTCTTCATTCAAATTGAAAAGACCACATGTGGCTCTGGCTACCGTATCAGACAGCGCAGCTCCCGAGACATGGGATCCAGTTAGCCCATTCGTTGGTTCAGGCCAGCAGAATCTACTGTAGCATTTGAAGCTGGTCAGTGGCTGGTTAGGGATGGAGGCTGGGGCATCTCTAGAGCTGCAGATGACAAGACTTACCAGAGCCGTGGTCCCTGTTCATGTAAAGGAGGTGTGTCAAGGAAAAAAAAAAACTCACCCAGTCCACATACCTTGAATGTCATGAGACCCTTTTTCTGACATTCATTGTACTGAGTAAGTGGCCATTTCTTTCACCCGTGGACACCGTTTCTGGCCTCCTTTATGCTGAGTTAACAAAGCCTCTGGTGTTCCTGCAAGATAAGGACAGCTGCAGCACTTGCAGTAGGGCCTCTGGAGTGTAGCCTTTCTGATAAAATGCCAGCTGACCGCCCTGGGGTGAGGATTCCCGAACAGCCCCAGTGCACACAGCTGGGGGTACTTTACAATTAACATTGCCTCTATTATGTTTCAGTCACAGCATCGTCACATACATCACTCACAAAAGATCACGTGTCAATGCAGAACTATTTGAAAGTAACTGACAGGCATTAAAGCAGTGCTCTATAAATGTTTCCTGTATGAGTGAACAGTTGGACTTGTGAGTTAGGATTCTGTGGGTTGCAAGTGACAGAAATGCTTTCATAATTAATAAGCAATAAGGAGAATGCTTGTCCTAAGGAGGGTGTGTAGGGATCTTTTGTAAACCCAAGGGCAGAAGGCAGCTGGCCTGAGGTTTCTCCCCACCCCAGTCATCTACATGTTTCTTCTCTGTCTCTGTCTCTGTTTCTATCTCTCTCTGACACCAGGCGTCTCTGACCTGCGGTGAAATAGGGTTGCCCTCAGAGACCTACTGGAAGACCTTTACACCTAATCCAGTTACCCAGGAGGGGAGTTGGTAGAATCCAGTTGCCCCTTGGGGTCAGGGGTCTGCTCCTTCATTTGCTCCTTCATTTATTCTCTATAGATGTGGTGCTGGGAGCCATTCCTTAGGATTCTGGAAGTTGGGGGATAGAGACAGGTTTTTTTTTTTTTTTTTAATTATTATTGTGATTTGGGTGAAAGTTTACAGAGCAAATTCATTTTCCATACAGCAGTTCATACACATGTTGTCTCGTGACGTTAACTGCATTTCCCCACAACGTAACAGCTCTCTTCCCACCTTCTCCCCATAGTTACCTCTTCCCCTGAGCTGCTCCCTGTGCAAGTACTGCCCTTCTGCTCTCCCATGATTCATTGTTCCAAGGAGTGTATCAACGTGATGCAAATGTTCACCCCATCTGCCTGTCTGTTGTTTGGCTGCAAGCCACAGGAGTGACTTCAGTTCCAGACCTGAAGGCTAACTAGGGATGGAGACAGTTCTTTAGAAGGGAGGTCCTTTCTGGGCAGGGCAGACACCTCCAGGAAATCGCTGGTGGCTGAGAGTGTATTGTGTTGACAGTGGAGGAAGGGACACGCAGGGAGGGGCCAGGGAAGACTGCAGCCCCCAGGTCCTGGCTGGAGCTTCTGACACCTTCTCTCCCTTCCCCCTCCCTCCGCCCAGAGAAGATCTTCTCCGAGGTGACTCCCAAGTGTGAGAAATGTCAGAGCGTGGTGAAGCCTGGTGAGCTCTGGGGCTGCCCACCCCCATGACCCCTTCCCAGCCAGGCTGTGCTCCCCACCCCACCTCTGGCCACCTGTGTCTCCCTGACCAGCACCCCGAACCCACCCTGGGGAGAGTGGGGTACTGTGTACGCAGGCAATGCTGCTCCTCCTCAACTCCCACCCAGCCTTCACGCCTGCCTTCTACTCCCTGTGCTGTCTCCCCGTCCCTGTCTCCCCATTTCACTGTCTCTTTCCGTCTCTCTGTCTGTCTGTCCATCTGTCTCCACCTCA
Source organism: Orycteropus afer afer (assembly GCF_000298275.1). Classification (NCBI taxonomy): domain Eukaryota; kingdom Metazoa; phylum Chordata; class Mammalia; order Tubulidentata; family Orycteropodidae; genus Orycteropus; species Orycteropus afer. The sequence goes on along the minus strand of NW_006922094.1, from coordinate 1,413,051 downwards.
GACATCGTGTTCTTCGGCGAGAGCCTCCCAGCGCGCTTCTTCTCCTGTATGCAGTCAGTAAGTGTCCCCTGCACCCCGTGCCAGGACCAGCTGGGCCCTGGCTGCAGGTGTAGGCTTGCAGTGGTGGGCAGGGGGTGGCACAGACACTCTGAAGGTCCCAGAGCCCTCACTGGCCACTCCCCCATTGTAGGACTTCCTGAAGGTGGACCTCCTTATCATCATGGGCACCTCCCTGCAAGTGCAGCCCTTTGCATCCCTCATCAGCAAGTAGGTTAAAATCGGGGCTGGGTGGTGGGAACGGGGCAGGGCCAGAACCGGCCCTCACCACTCAGCTTGCCATCTCCCCAGGGCACCCCTCTCTACCCCGCGCCTGCTTATCAACAAGGAGAAGACAGGCCAGGTGAGTCAGCCTTTAATCACATAAACACACATGCCCTCTGTCCTCCCTTCCTCCTCCTCACACTTGTCCCAACATTCCTTCCAATTGACTTCATCCGGGACTAGGATACAGGTGTCTGAGAAAATCCCAACTGGGAAATCCCAACACTTTTGAGTCCAAAGCTCAGAGTCTAGAATTCAGAAAGGCCTCTAAGCTGCTTTGACTCTAAGACTCATTCCAGGAGTTCCTGGGTGGGGCAAACGGTTGTCAACTGTCAGCCAGAAGATTGGCATTGAACCCACCCAGAGGTCCTCAGAAGACAGGCCTGGTGACCTCCTTCCGGAAGTCCAGGGTCTTGAAAACCCTGTGGAGCAGAGTTTTACTCTGTACACCTGATGTTGCCATGGTTACAATTGACTCCACAGCAGCTGACCCTTTCAGGCACCGGATCCAGGCCTCCACAGTGCCCCCTGGAGTCTGCCTGCTCTCTCTCTCTCCACTCTCTTTTTCCTGGTGGTGGCCCCACTCTTAGGTGCTCCCTCCTGAGGGGCCCAGCTCTCCGGCTCTGCGGCCTGGCAGCCCTTGGAAAAGAGAGGCCTTTGTTCTCGCCTAACCCCAGGGTTTGCTCTGATTGGTTACACTGGAGTCACATGACCTCCCTGAACACAGCAATCCCTACACCTGTGTCCAGGAGGCTTGGCTACTGTGAGTGGCCAGGCCTGCGTCCCAGGACTGCCCACCCTTGGACCTGGGTTGGGGTCTGCACCACCTGAACCCTGTAGTCTGAGAGCAGGGGACAAAGTTTCCCAAAAAGGGAAATCAAGGCATGGAAGTGGGGCCAGCAAGACAGAGCGTGTGCCAGTGTCTTAGTTATCTAGCTGATATAAGTCCACAGGCAGGTGGCTTGAACAAAGAAGTTCATTTTCTCACGGTTTGAAGGCTGGACGTCTGAATTCAGGGTGCCAGCTGTAGGGAAAGGCTTTCTCACTCTGCCGGCGACAGGGGAAGGTCCTTGTCTCTTCAGCCTGTTTCCTGGTTCCTTGGCGATCTCCATGTGGCTTGGCGTCTGTGTTGCCTCATTTTGTTCTCCTTCAGCTTGCTTTGGTGGCGCCGTGATTAAGGCATTTGGCTGTTAACCAGAAGGCTGGCGATACAAACCAACCAGCCACTCTGCGGGAGAAAGACGAGGCAGTCTGCTTCTGTAAAGATTGACAGGCTTAGAAACCCTATGAGGCAGTTCTGCTCTGTCCTATAGGGTCACTATGAGTTGAAACGACTCCATGGCAGTGGGTTGGGTTTGGGCTTTGCTTCCATAAGATTGACAGCCTTGGAAACCCTATGGACAGTTCTACTCTGTCGTCTAGGGGCGCTGTGAGTCGGAACCGACTCCATGGCAGTGGGTTGGGTTGGGTTAACTTGCTTGTTTAATCTTGTTTATATCTCAGAACAGATTGACTTAAGATACACGCTACACTGATCCTGTCTCATTAACATAACAAAGACAACCCATTCCCAAATGGGATCCTAACCACAGGCATAGAGGTGAGGATTTCCTACACACATTTCTGGGGGACACAGTTGAGTCCATGACAGCCAGGCATAATTTAAGCATTTGATGTGTTAATTCACTGACATTCCAAGCCTGTAAGAGGGTGCAATGGTTATCCCCCATTCTACAGCTAAGGAAACTGAGGCACAGAGAAGCCAAGTCACTTGATCAAAGTCAGACCTGGGAGACAAAGGCAGGTCACCTGGCTTCTGAGTCTATAGTCTTGATGCCCCCACTGCTGCCCCACCACCCTTCTCTCCCTCACAGACTGACCCTTTCCTGGGCATGATGATGGGCCTCGGAGGAGGCATGGACTTCGACTCCAAGAAGGCCTACAGGTGAGGCCTGGGTCTAGGGTGAGGGTGGACCTGGAAGTGACTGGGTCACGGTGGGAGGGAGTTTCCAGGGTGGGAACACCCGTGAAGGGCTGGCTGTAGCACCAGAGAAGGCTGGGGCTCTGACTTCTGCCCACTCCCGCAGGGATGTGGCCTGGCTGGGTGACTGTGACCAGGGCTGCCTGGCCCTTGCCGACCTCCTCGGATGGAAGGTGAGGAGCCTGGGGACCCCAGCCCAACCTGAGCCCAGGACCTGCCCCACAGGCACTGTGACCCTATGACCCACTCCATGACCCCTCTAACTTCTCAACTTTGCACCTTGCAGAAGGAGCTGGAGGATCTTGTCCGGAAGGAGCATGCTACCATAGACGCCCAGTCAACACGGGGGGACTCCAACCCCGGCGTTTCCGCTTCCCCCAGGAAGTCTCCGTCACCTGCCAAGGAGGAAGCCAGAAGCCAGGAGGAGGAGAAACCCCAGTGACACCACGTCTCCCTGCCAGGACGCCCAGCTTCTCTGGGGACAGCTGAGCCCCAGCCAGCCCCAGCCCCTCTCTACCTTGCGGCTCTAGTGTGTGAGCTAAGAACAGCTTTCCAAACTCTTAACCACTCCTTCCCCTATCTGGGGTCCCAGCCCCTCAACCCAGCACGGTTCTAACATTTCCCAGGGGCCTGGCTTGAGCAGCCCCTCTCTCTTAACAGCCCCAACCTCTAACCACTCCCCGGAGCAAGGATCAGCCTCTAATCTCTAACTGCTTCCCGGGGCTGGGGGTGCCCCCATACGTCTAACTGTCCCAGAACTGGGGTCTGAGGGCCCCATTCTCTACTCCTGGGGCCAGGTGGGCCAAGCCTAACCTCCTGTGGGCTGGAGCTGAGCCTGAAGGCCTTCCAGGCCCCTGCCTCCAACTTCAAAGTGGGTGCTGTGTTCCCTTCATCTGGGACTCACTTCCTACACGGGGATGGGTAGAAGATGTTGCTTATTGGAAAGAAATAAAAAAAAAAAAACACCAGCACTCAGCTGTCTGGCCTGGATGTTTCTTGCTGTGGACACACAGGGGAGCAGCTGGGGGGAGAGGATTGATCTCAGCCTGCCAGGGTCCCTTCCTCCATAGCCCAAGGGTCACCTAAGACCTGAGCCCCCGGAAAAAGAGAGGAAGGTTGATTTCAAATACCCCCCAGCTCCGCCCCTTCCCCCCGTCACTCAGCTTCCTCTCTCTGCAAGGAACACTTTCACTTCCTACTGCACGGGCCTCCTCCCGGAGAACAGGTAGGAGCCCCCAGGGACCCAAGCATCCGGCATCCCTGCCCCCCACTGCCTTACTTTGGTAGCAGGCAGCTACCCCCATCCTGCCCTGGCCAGCACCACCCATTTCTTCCTCTCCCTGGCCCTAGGGCCCAGGCGGACAGATGGCTGCCCCCTCTTCCCCACTTCCCCCACCCACCTCTGGACACATGCCTTCAGCCCTTCCCCTACCTAACACCCAGGCATCTGGTCAGGGAGCTAATCTGTTTCTTTAGCTGTGGATTATCCATCTTCTGCATCCACCTCAAGCAAGAATGGAAACCCCTGAGAGCAAGGGCCTGTCTTGTCCACCCCAGGGCACCAGCCCCTAATTCGAGGCCTGTACTTAATTATTTGTTGGATGGATGGATGGATGAAGCCTCCTTCTCAGATCCAACTGTTTTCCACTGCTGCAGGGAAAATGACTTAAAAATGCCCACGACACAGTGATATCCCACATGGAACTCTGTACCTGGTTAAGAGTTGAGGTCCAATGGATGGAGGGATAGAGGGACTGATGGGTGACAGAGCAAAAAGAGTGAAAAGTGTTTAGAGTCAAAGTGGTGGCCAGTCAGGTGTCTCCTGTAAAATTCTTTCAGCTTTTCTATATGTGTGAAATTTTTCGTAATAAAACTTTGGGGGCGGGGGGAATTCAAGGGACACTCCAGGGTCTGGGAAAGAGGAAGAGAGGGTGTCTTATGACATTGGGCCGACTGATGGTGTGCTTACTATGGCAGAGACCTCTTCTAGACACTGGGTTTGGGCAAATGTTACTCAGTGAGTCACATTGGTACAGCTGTGTCCATTGTTAAAATCTTGAAATAATTTCCCACCAGTTGGTAAATAGCTGTTGTTTTTGCCCCCTTACCGCTCATCATAGCCTCTCTGCTGGTGTCCCCAGATCTCCCCACCATTTAGCAACTAAAGAAGTAACACCTGGCCTAGGAAGGGGCCTCTGGGCTCCTGATTGGCCAGGGTCTCTGCCATGTTGGCTGTAGACACTGTTCTGGGCTGGAGCAGCCTAGAGTGCCATCATCCCCCTAGCAGGGACCAGATCATGCCCCACTGGCTTCCTGCATCCTGAGGATGGCCCAGCTGGAAGACAAGGCCTCTGCCACCCCCACTGAAGGGGAGAGGTAATGGCTGCTGGGGCTGGGGTCTCAATCTCCTGCCCCGATCCAGAAACTTCACCCCGTGCCCACCCCACCCCAAAGGAACCCCAAACTCACTCTCTCACCCCTCATCCCTGGGATGCCCCTTCCTGCACTTTGACCCCTCCTAAGTGTCCACCTCTGGCCCCTGACCACCTGGATCCTGCACATCCCAGGCTGGCCACCTCACAGGTGAATGGAGCAGGCGAGACCCTTCTAGGAGTGCCAAGGTCCCGAGAGCCACTCATTCGCCTTCAGAGGACATGGGGGGTGTGGCAGATCCCAGAGCTGGATACCCAGGATGCAAAGGCCCTGCTGGAGCTGTGGCCACTGGGGGTGAGTGCTCACAGCTGGGGACCTGCTCTGACCTGCCCGTGATGCCCTGATGAGTCAGGTCTTGGCTGGTTGCTAGAGACAAACCTAACGCAAACTGGGCAAACCAAAAGGCTGTGTTCTTCTTTTCCTCCTTCCGTGGACTGTTGGGGGTGAGTCAACAGGCATCTTTTCTCTGTGAAAGAAAAGGTTCTAGCATACATGGCACTTGTTGTTGTTCCTAGATGTCATAGATCAATTCTGACTCATATTGAATCTCTTTACAGGGGTGTAAATTCATACAAGCACCTGTTTCTCAGGACTTTTTTGTTTTGTTTTGTTTTTACACACAGAGATAGATTGGTTTAGATTTATTTGTTTGTTTTTAAAGCATTAACTGTCCACCACCCCTTCTCTGCCAGCCCCTGGTAACCACTTTGGTCTCTAGGCATCTGCCCATTCTAGGTATTTTATATAAGCAGGACCAGTCAATGTTTGTCCTTTTGTGCCAGTGTATTTGATGTAGCATAATGTTTTCAAGATTCATCCACATCCTAGCATGTATCAGAACTTAATTTTTCTTTATGGCTGAGTAATATTCCATTGTGTGTATGGACCACATTTTGTTTGCCCATTCATCTGTTGATGGGCACTTGAGTTGTTTCCACCTTGTGGCTATTGTGAATAATACTACAGTGAACATTGGTGTACAGTTATCTTTTTAAGTCCTTGCTCTTTGGTGGTGTAGTGGTTAAGGCATTTGAGTGCTAACCAAACGGTCAGTGGTTCAAACCCACCATAAGAAAGATGAGGCAGTCTGCAGCCTTGGAAATTGACTCAATGGCAGTGAGTTTGTGTTTTGGTCTAGTGCCTCTCTAACAGAAAATACCACAAGTGGTGGCTTTAACAAACAGTAGCTTATTCTCTTATGGTTTAGGAGGCTAGAAGTCCAAGTTTAAGTGCCAGCTCTAGGGGCTGGGTGAAGGTCCCTGGACCTTTGGCTTCAGCTCTGCCCCTTGCTCCTGGCCCATTGAAGCTGGAGGCTTCTCTTAACTCAGGCAGCTGCTGCCTGCTGAGGCTGACAAACCCAAGATCGACAAGTAATATGGTGCAGTCCCAAAACTGTCAAGTAACACAGCAGGGCATTAGTTCAAATCCAGAAACTCCTAAGATTGGCAGACCATGGCAGGCTACTGAAGGAAGACTTGGCTACATGCAGGGTCCAAGCATGCCAAAAACTCTGAGACCTTTCTCAAAGCTGTCTTCTTGTATACTAGAAGCAGACCACATCGCTAAGGCAGCTACTCAGCTGCTCACAGTAGGTTCCACTATGGAACTGATCACCAGTCTCATCATGGGGAATCACTACATCCAGCCACCCAGCCACTCCAAACAAACCAGGCACAGCCAAGTTGACATATAACCTTAACTATCATAGTCTGGTAGGAGCTCTGGTAGCATAGTGCCTAAGGCATTTGACTACTAACCAGAAAGCTGGCGGTTCAAACCCACCAGTCACTGCCTCGGAAACCTAAGAAGGGGTTGCTGTGAGCCACGGCCAACTTGACGGCACATAACAACATCACAGTCTGGTGTTTGTTTTAAGTTCAGTTCTTTCGGATATATACCTATGGATCTCTAAATATATGGTAATTCTGTTTAACTTTTTGAAGAACCACAAAAATGCTGTCCCCACACACACAAAAAGCCTCACTGCTATCGAGTCAATTCAACTCATAGCGACCCCTCCTTGGGTTTCCGAGGCAGTATCACTATGGAAGTAGATTGCCCCATCTTCCTTCCAAGGAGTGGCTGGTGGGTTTGAACCACCAGCCTTCTGGTTAGCAGTCAAGTGCCTTAGGCACTACGTCACCAGAGCTCCCACAGCAGCTGTAATATTTTACAGTCCCACCAGGAATGGATGAAGGTTCCAATTTCTCCACATCCTCACCAACATCTGTTGCTTTCCCTTTTTGTAATCATAGCCCTTCCATGTGTATAAAGTGGTATCTCATTGTGGTTTTGATTTGAATTTCCCTGATGGCTAATGATGTTGCCCATCTTTTCTTGTACTTGTTGGCCATCTGTGTTTCCTCTTTGCTGAAATACCTATTCAAGTCCTTTGCCCATTGTTTTAATCCGGTTCCTCCTTTCTGTTGTTAAGCTGTAAGATTTCTTCATATATCCTGGTCCTAAGAGCCAAACCCACCTCCATCAAGTCAATTTTGACTCCTAGTAACCCTATAAGACAGACTAGAACTTTCCCCATAGGATTTTGAAGGCTATAAATCTTTACAGAAGAAGACAGGCTCATCTTTTTTCCCACAGAGCAGCTGGTGGGTTTGAGCTGCTGACCTTTTGGTTAGCGGCTGAATGCTTTAACCGCTATACCACCAGAGCTTCTTATATTCTGGACACTGAACACTTATTGATATATGGTTTCAAAAACTTTCTCTCGGTCTATAGGTTGTCCCTACTTTCTTGATAAAGTCCTATGATGAACACAAGTTTTTCATTTTGATGAGGTCCTTCTATCTATTTTGTCTTTTGCTGCTTGTGTTTTTGGTACCATATCTGAGAATCCATTGTTAAAAATTAGATCCCAAAGCATTACCCCTATGCTCTCTTCTAAGAATTCCCTACATTGAGTTTTGTATGTGGGTCCAGGTTCATTCTTTTGCTTGTGGAGATTCAGTTGTTCCAGTACCACTTATCAAAGAGACTATTCATTCCCCTTTTGGATGGACTTACCACCCTTACCAAAAATCAACTGACCATATATGTACAGATTTATTTCTAGACTCTTAACTCTATTCCATTGGTCTATATGTGTATCATATACCAGGACCCAACTGTTTTGATTATCGTAGCTTTATTATATGTTTTAAGATTCTTCTTTTTTTTTTTTTCAAGATGGCTTTGACTATTCAAGTCCCCTTGAAGTTCCATTTAAATTTGTGGATTGGCTTTTCCATTTCTGCAAAGAAGGCTATTGGACTTTTGATGGAAAGTGTATTGAATGTGTAGATTGCTTTAGATAGTACTGACAGCTCAACAACATTGAATCTTCTGATTTCAAAGTGCCCTTTACCAGATTGAGGAATTTTCTTTCTATTCCTACTTTATTGAGCTTTTTTTTTTTTTTTTTCTTTGTCCAGTGGCTATCCCTGGCCCAAGCATGTGTGTGCATTTCAGGCAGCAAGAAAGGGAGAAGGGAACCGTCAGATTATTTTATCAACAAAAAAATTTTCACAATCGAAATTGAATAAAATGTGGGATGGGGCCCTTTTACTACTGTAAAAGGTCATCTAGCAATTATAATATACAGTCAGAGGTGAAGGGCACTACCTTTATCAATCATTATCCATGTTCTAGAGCTAGGAATATTAATGGCTTAAACAAAGTTGCAGTTCTGTAAGGAATAAGGGGATAGGTTTGGATAAGGCAACTAACAGTATCTGCCATAGTTTCTTCTTCAGAAATGCTCTCTTTTTGTGGTGGGAAAGATGGTTGTCCTCAGCTCAGATCTATATTCTACCAGTTTAGCAACATTGATGGAAATAGGAACCTTTTTCTGAAGAGCTCCAAAGTCCTGTAGAAGACAGAAGATTTTCATTGGCTGAGCTTGGTTCACATGTTTATCCCTGAACAAGTCACATCGTCAGACAGCAGGACCATCCCATTGGCTAAATTAGGTCATGATCCCACTCCTGGAATTTGGGAGGAGTCAGTCCCACCGACATGGACTGAAAGTAGGGAGGGGACTAACCTAAAGGAAATTTGGGATGTGAGACCCAAATTAAGGAAGATGGATGCCAAGCAGGCAAAAGTAACAGATTCCTCTTTAAACTGACTTTTCCCTCTACCCTCCAGAGTTTCCTTGTCACAGGACATGGCTCCAGCCAGGTCCTGGTGCTGAGGACAGGACCTTCACGTGGGGAAATAAACACGTACCAGATCAAGAAGATTCCTGGAGGTGAGGAACCTACTCCTGAGATTCCAGTCCAAAGCAAATTTATCACCAAGACTTGTCAGCTTTACTTCTAAAATATCTCCTGAATCTTCCTTATCCTCTCACTTCCATCACCATAGCCTGAGCGACCATCACCTCTTGTCAGACTAGTACACTATCTCCTTAGTCTCCCTGCTTCCACGCCTTCTCTCCTGCAATTCATTCTGAGCACAGTAGCAGCCAGATTGGTATTTTCAAACATCCATCAGATGTTACACACCTGGGCCAAATCCTGCAGAGGTTTGTAACATTCTTAAATAACAATTTAAACTCCTCACCATGGCTTACAAGGTGCTGCATGATCTAGCTCCTGCCTGCCCATCCTCATTCACTGTGCTGCAGCCACAGTTGTTCTCCTTTCTGTTCCTTGAACATGCTAGGTGTGGTCCAGCTTCAGAGACTGCATTTGCAGTTCTCTCTGCACAAGCACTCTTCCTTGAATGCTTTCTTTAGTCTCTCCAACCATCAGGTGTCTCCTGACATGTAACCGTCCTTGACTACCACAGCAACTATGGCCCCCAGTCATTTTCAATCACTTAATTTTTTCATAGCACTCACTACAATCTATGCTTATCTTTGCTTACTCATTTATTTTCTCTTTCCTCCTACTAAAATGTAAGTTATAAGAAGGCTGCAAACTTGTCTGCCTTTTTACAACTATATTGCCATTGCCTAGAGATGATAGGTGCTCAGAAATATTTGTCTAATGAATGAACCCTATATGGTGGCATAAGTGGGATATAAGAAAAAATGAGGACTCCAAGTGCTGAAAATGTCTCTGTTCAGAAGGTCCCTGGGGGAGCTGCAGGAATGGGGAAGGAAGAGTGCTCAGGGAGAGGAAGCTGCCACCCTTCAAGTTTTCTTCCTCCCCACTCTTTGCCCCTCCCCCAGGTGTGTCTCTGGAATCCTCTAATCTCTGCATGCCAGACCTGCCCCATCTCCTGGCCTTCCTATCGGCCAGCAGGTACAGGATACCCATCAAATTGGCCAAGAGGGACCCTTCTCTAAGATACCCAATCCATACCATGACTCCCCTTTTCCTTTTTTCTCAGGGATGTTTTGCCCAGAACACTGCTTTTGCCCCCTGCAACTCTAGGGCCTGGGAACAAACATACAAGTGAGTCACAGTCCTCCCAAGGCAGGTAGAGGCCAACTTTTCAACCTCCTTGATCCAGAGGAGTGTTACTTGGGGAACCAGACTGAGTTTGAGAGTTGGAGGGAGTTGGAGCCTGAACTTTAGGGTCCCTGAGAGAGCAGGGGATAGAAACCCAACAGACTCCTTGGTCTGTGAGAGGAGGGAGATGGGAACCTGGACTCCTGGGTCTGAAGGAGGAGACTAGGAGCCCAGACTCCTGGATCCTGGAGATGTGGGGGCTGGTAGCCCAGATCCCTGGGTCCTAGGAGAAGAGGAGTCTTAGGGCCTTAGTTTTCCTGAATCTGAGGGAGGAAGGGGCTGCAAGCCTGGACTCCTGGATCTGAGGAAGGAGAGGATTGGGGGCCTGTACTCTTGGGTCCTTAGTGAGGAGGGGTCAGGGGCCAAGTCTCAGAGCCCTTTTAGTAGTAAGGCTGGGCACTAAGTGTCCTAGTGCCTTGAAGGGACCAGGGCTGACCCCTAGGACATCTCCCTTTATCTCCCTTTTGCTGGCCCCCAGATCCTCTGCAGATTGGCAGGGTCCAACGTGACACCGCAGGAAAGGCCCTCTCTGTGGTGAACCAACTCTACCTGAAGACACACAAAGAACAGGGGATGGAGCAGTCCCTTCCAGAGACCACGCCAGAGACTATCCAGAAAAACAGTCCAGGTTAGCTGGGCAGGGCCCTGGACCGCTGAGGGAAGAGGGATCTGTAGTATTATTCTGTGAGACCAAACCTTCTCCTCACACTCCAGCCCCCAGCAACCCTGTCCCTCACCGAGTCTCCTGGATCGAAGGCCCTCTCAGCCCGGAAGTGCGCTACGCTGGGCCTGCTCTGGCCAACCTGGTGGAAGAGGAGGATGAGGAGGTGGAGGACACCTACAAGGAGGATGAGGAGGGACCTGAGGATGCTCTCACGCTTCACGTCCGGGCTCTAGCCAGAGGCTGGGGCAACCACGTGGCCAAACAGTTCCGAGGCCTTCGGATCCGCCTCACCCTAGCGGCAGGGGGCTCCCACAGGCCTGGGGACCCAGCCACAGAGCTGCTTCAGGATGTGAGGCACCTCCTTACTGACCTCCAAGATTACCTCGTGAAGGATCCTGAAGTCAGGGCTGTCTTTGAGAGCAGGGGGCCTGGGGCAGCCCAGAATGACCAGGATCTTGGTAATGAAGAGAATTGGAAGGGGACTTATGGCCTCTTCATGATCTCCCATGGGTTCAGGTTCATCCAACTTCTTCCTCTCCTGTCGTGTGTGTACCCATTCGCTTTTCCATTTAGGCATCCTTTCCTCATATAAAGGAGCTCTGGTAGCATAGTGGCTAAAGCACTTGACTGCTAACCAGAAGGCTGGCGGTTCAGACCCGCCAGCCACTCCTCGGAAGGAAGGTTGGGCAATCCTACTTCCGTAGTGATACTGCCTCGGAAACCCAAGGAGGGGTCGCTATGAGTCGGGGCCGACTGGACGGCAAAACAACAACAACAACAACATTCCTCATATAAAAACCAAACAGTCCTTGTGCAGTTGATATGGACTCATCGCGACCCATGTGTTTCTACATAGAATAACACTCAGTCTTTTCACCACTTCCTCTAGCTCACACACTTGTGTTGACAGCCACACTCCTTCCATGTATGTTCACACCATGCACCTTTTCCCATACGTGTTCACCTCATGTCTCCACTTGTGAGTGGCCAAAGGAGGGATGGCGTCTGCAAGGGTGGGTCGGTGGACCTGGTGGGTGGCTGTGGGTCTGCCTGGTGACCCTTCCTTCACTCGTTTCGCATTCCCTCAGGCCCCGCGGTGGAGGCGGCCTTATGCCGGGCAGTGCTGGCGCCCCTGAAGCCTGTCCTGTGGACTCAACTCCGCACACTCCGCGCCCCCGAGCTGAAGCGATTGCGGCGGCGACAAATAGCCCTAAGGGCGGAGGCGGGGCCTCTGGGCGCTCGGGAGGCGGAGCCCGGCGGGCTGGGCTCCGCCCCTGACCTGCGGAGCCGCATCCACGGGCGCTTAGCGCGTCTCCACGCCGCCTGCGCCCCACGCCGCAAGGTGGAGCTCCTGCTGGCAGTATGCAGGGATATCTATGAGGGCCTGACCCGCGGTGGGAATCAAGGTAAGGGCGGGTTGGCGGCTACGTAAGATAGACCGGCTTGGGTTTGAGCGAATCGTCCACTTGGCCTGGGAAACCAGCTAGGAGGTGTGTGTGCGCACGACTAGGGTAGAGGGTAGCATGTGCTGATGGGAGGCCTGGGGGTCCTAGTAGGAGACGTGTGCGTGCCCAGCGAGGTGGAAGGGCAGCCAGCTATCGCGGTCCTGGGAATCGGCTGGAAGGTGTTTGCATGCCCCCACCAAGCCCAGGGCCTGCCCCGTGCTTCCCCAGAGCCCCAGGGCGCCGACGCTTTCCTGCCGGCGCTGACGGAGGAACTGATCTGGAGTCCTCACCTTGGAGAGACGCAGCTGGATGTGGAGTTCCTTATGGAGCTCCTGGATCCCGACGAGCTGCGGGGAGAAGGTGAGGACCCCCCAAAAAAAAACACACATAGACACCGCTCGAATGCTGGGATCCAACGGGGGGCGCTCTAGGGTCACGGCCCCAGACGCCTCTCCTGGAAGCAGGCAGGAAGCGGGGTGAACTCAGGGCACTCAGGGCCGCAAAGGAAGCCCGGAAGACTGACTTCCCTCCGTTGGCCCCCCAGCCGGGTACTACTTGACGACGTGGTTTGGAGCGCTGCATCACATTGCCCACTCCCAGCCTGAGGCAGGCCGCGCTCCCCAGGGCCTCAGCTCCGAGGCCCGCGCCTCCCTGCGCCAGTGGCACCGCAGGCGGACTCTGCACAGACAGGACCATGCCGGTCCCCAGGTGACCACCAGCCAGGGCTGCCAGTGGAGGGTAGGGCGAAACGAGTTGCCCTTCTGACCCAAGCTTCACCCTCTTCCCCCAGGCTGACCTGCCCTTTGAGGAGCCATGGGCAGTGGGGACAGAACCCGGGAACCACTAATGGTTAGGGATCTGAAACCACCCAGATCTTCAAGCAAGATGGAGGAGGGGTCTTGAGACAGCACCAAATTCTGACCCCTGTGGTTTAGGGGCAGCAAGGAGGAAAGGCAGTACTGAGGTCCCAAGAAAAGGGAATGTCCTCATTCTGGGCCTTTGTACTGGCTGTTGCCTCTTCCTGGAATGCCCTTCCCTGATATCCACACTGCTCCTTCCCTCTCTTCCGTTGGGTCTTTACAAAGATGTGCAGACAAAGCCTTCATGGGAGTTCCTCCCAGACCACCCTGTCTAAAACTTCAGTTCTTCTCACTTTCCCATGGTAGGCAAAATAACTGTCCCCCAAATGCCCATGATCATGAAGGGCCTTTGCAGCTGTGGTTAAATTCAACATCTTGGGATGAAGAGATTAGCCTGCGTTATCCAGGTAGGCCCAGTGTCATAACAAATGTTCTAAAAGAGGGAGGCAGGAGGCTCAGAGTCAGAGGAGGTGTGAGCATGAAAGCAGAGGTTGGAGTGATGTGGCCAGGAGCCAAGGAAGGCCAGCAGACAGTGGAAGCTGGGAAAGACAAGGAATGGATGCTCCCTAGAGCCTCCAGAAGGAACACAGCCTTTCATTTCAGTTCCATAAGACCCATTTCAGGAGCTCTGGTAGCTTAGTGCCTAAGGCACTTGACTGCTAACCAGAAGGCTGGCAGTTCAAACCCACCAGCCACTCCTTGGAAGGAAGATGGGGCAATCTACTTCCGTAGTGATACTGCCTCAGAAACCCAAGGGGGGGTCGCTATGAGTCAGGTCTCACTCGACGGCACACAACAACAACAAGACCCATTTCAGACATCTGATCTCCAGCCCTGTAAGATAATACACTTGTGTTATTTTAAGCCACCACCTTTGGGGTAATATGTTACAAGAGCCACAGGAAACTAATACGGCTTCTCAGTGCTTCCTCTGTAGAGGAAAAGAACAGAAGTGGAATTAATGCCCAACACAGGTGACACTCAGCCACAGATAAAAGAATTTACTGGAAAAGTAGGAAACTCCCTACTTTTTGGGCAATTGTTTTTGGAAGCAAGCCAGCGTGAGGACAGCCATGCTGGGCGGTGAAGCAGGAAGCAGAGATTAGGGGAACTGCAGGACTCAACTCTGAACTAATGTTCATCTAGAATGGAAGGGGGCAGCCACATGCCAGGCCCTTTCTGGTATCGAGCTCCTCCTTCAAGGAAGAACCAAGCCCAAACCAAAAAACCAAACTCACTGCCGTTGAGTCAGATCCAACTCATAGTGACCCCTCCTTGGGTTTCCGAGGCAGTATCACTATGGAAGTAGATTGCCCAACCTTCCTTCCGAGGAAAGAACCACCAGCCTTCTGGTTAGCAGTCAAGTGCCTTAGGCACTTCACCACCAGAGCTTCTAGCTGGGCACCCAACATTTGTGTTTCTTTTTCCCCATTGTTTCAGTTACATATTATGTATGGTCCAAAGTCAAATTGCTCCATGTTTCCCCAAATAACTTTTACTGTCTAATCTACAATCGAATCTAGGATCATATACAGCACTTGGTTGCTTTGTCTTCAGTCTCGTTTGATCTGGAACAGGCCCTTCACTTTTGTTTTGTCCTGACATTGGCTTTAAAGAGCCAGTGTCTTGTTGACCATCCCACTTCCTGGAATCCATCATGATTAGATTCAGATCCTGCATTCCGGGCAGAATACTGTGGAGGTGAGTGTCCTTCTCGGTACCTCACATCAGGGACCCTGGGAGCAGTAATGCTGAACTTGATCCTTAAGGAAGTGACTGCCAGGTCTCTCCACTGCAAAGTTGCCTTCTCCCCTTTAAATTATCATGTTGTCTGGGGTGACACCTTGGCACCCTGTGAATAACCTGTTCCCCAACAAAGCTTTCACTTGATACTTTGGGAGCCTTTTCCTGAATTTTGCTGACTCCCTGATTTACTTGTCCTGTTATATGCTATCTATGGCAGTTAGTTGACTTTGGTTTTCTACTTCCTCGTCCTGTTCAAATAAATATGTTAGAATAATGATCTTTTATTAAGGTGAATTGATTTAAAGTATTTAGCAGATAAGTGTTCAGAGGATGTGTGGATGCTTGGCAGAGTGAGAGATGGTGAAAGTCAAATGGCAGAAGTTTGGGCTGTCAGTGGTTTGGGGCTCTGGGGTCATACTCAGCCTCTATTTGCGCAGGAGCCCTGGGCCTCCAGCTGGATGCCTCCCGCTGGGTGCTAACTTCTACCACTTTCCACACTGGCCTCAGTGTCTCTCCTAAGCCTACTCCTCCTCCAGGTTTCCCGATCCCCAAGCCGGTGCCCTGAGCCTTGTCCTGGGTACCTCCCTTCTGCTTGCTCCCAACCATCAGCCCCAGGTTGTGAAGTCAGGGTCCTAAGCATCCTCCCTCCCACCCGTCACCTTCCTCCCTCCATAGCCCCATCCTGTCAGCCCCAACTACCCCTGGTGAGTACCACCATTTACACTCATACATACACATAACCCATGCCAACCAGAAGGATCTTTTAAAGACAGGTTGCAGGTCCATCCCTCAGGCCAAAACTTGAGTTTGCAAGAAGTGCAATTTTGTCGCAAAAGGACAAATATTGTATGATCCCACTTATATGAAATGTCAGGAACTGCAGATTTTGTATTCATTGGCTCTTGCTACCACATGAGTCAGGAGAAGCCTCCAGCCTGCCACTGACCCACAGATTTGAGACTTGCCTGCCTCCACAATTGCATGAGCCGTTTTTTTTTTTTGTGATTTGGGTGACCGTTTACAGAGCAAATTCACCTTCCATACAGCAGTTTACACACACGTTGTCTCATGACATTGGCTACAGTTTACCCCAATGCAACAGCTCCCCTCACACTTCCTCCCGATAGTTACCTTTTCCCTGTGTCCATCCCTCCATGCACTCCTGTCCCCTGAGCTGTCTCCCTGTGAATACACAGACCTTCTTTCTCCCATGATTGATCTCTCCAAGGAATGTATCTACTTCAGGTAAATGTTCAACTCATATGCCTGTCTTTTGTTTGGCTGGAAGCCACAGGTGTGGGTTCAGTTCCAGACCTGAAGGGCAGCTAGGGGCCATAGTC
>NW_006922094.1:1393281-1396449 GCF_000298275.1 Orycteropus afer afer | reverse complement strand
CCAAAGTAGGAGGTGGAACAATGTTTTGTGTAGTATGTTATGCCAATGGAGCTTGAGGTCCCCTGCGACTATGGTCCCGAGCCCACAGGTTCAGCTGATTGCTCCCTCTGGGTTGCTGGCTGTGACCAAGAAGTGACTACAACCTGTCCCTTGTCAGCTGCGTGAGCCATTTTCTTGAACTGGTTTTGTTTCTATAGATAAATCAGCCTAAGACAAGTGGTTTATTAAGAAAACAGCAGGGTATGTCATGGGCTGAGTTCTGGAATAATGACTAGAAAGTCAGCTTTAGGTCAGAGAGAAATTTAACAAGAGGATAATAACCTTGCAGGGTGGAAACACACTGGGGCTAGAGGCAACGTTGTGTGTGTTTCCCCGAGCCTTACAGGCTAGGAGTTTTTATAGCAGTTTTTAAGGCCGTGGGGTACATGATTTCCAAAGACCTTATGCAGGCAGATATTCATGAAATCCTGACCCTTTTGCAAAAGTCAGGAAGCTGAACAAGACTGTGGTGGATTCCTAAGATACACCTCAACTTCCTTCAGGCTAGGTACATGAGCAGTCTCTTTCTAAGATGGAGTCCGTGTGTTCCAGCATGGATGCCGCGACTTCTTCCGTGCAGGTGTATTTACTCTTGGTTTGAGTCTTGGTCTTATCTTGTATCAGCCATCTTAGTTCATCAGGCAGTAAAGGAGGACAGGGATGTACACTTTCCAAAACTAATTAAGGCTGACCACAGGTAGTAGGCTAGAAAATATCTCAAGAATGACCTGTTACCGAGTAGCGACTGGGATCTTAAAAGCTTGCAAGGTGCCATCTAGATGCAACAATGGGTCTCTCCTCATCCAGAGCAAAGAAGAATGAAGAAAACCAAAAATTCATGGAAACAATTAGTCCTAGCGACTGGTACACCATCCGATCTGTAGCCTATACAACTATGTGACCAGAAGAACTAGATGGTGCCCATCTACCACTGTCAACCACTCGGAGGGGGATCCATGTAGGAAATCCTGGATAGAGAGGGAGAACAATGTGGAACAAAACTCAAAATCATTTGGAGAAAAAAAAAAGGGGGACCAGGTTTGCTGGTTCAGTAGAGCCTGGTGGAACCATTGAGACTATGGCCCCTAGCTGCCCTTCAGGTCTGGAATTGAACCCATGCCTGTGGCTTCCAGCCAAACAATAGACAGGCATATGAGTTGAACATTTACCTGAGGTAGATACACTCCTTGGAGAGAACAATCATGGGAGAGAGAAGGGCTGCTTATGCACAGGGAGACAGCTCAGGGGGCAGGAGTGCGTGGAGGGATGGACACTGGGAGGAGGTAACTATGGAGAGTAAGTGGGAGGGGAGCTGTTGCATTGTGGTAAATTGTGGTCAATGTCATGAGACAAAGTGTGTGTGAACTCCTGTATGGGAAGTGAATTTGCTGTGTAAATTTTCACCCAAATAACACACACACACACACACACACACAAACCTCTAAAAAAAAAAAAGAATGGCCTGTTATCAGGAAGTGCCATCTAAGCAGTAAATTTATATTTGTGTTATTTCTTTTGCAGTGTCCCTTCTTAGTTTCAGGATCTGAAGAATGCAACTGTCCTGCCTTGTGAGCGGTTCCTATCTTGGTTTTATGATCTTAGGAATGTGGTTGCAGGGGCAGGATTCTTATGTGATTATGGCTACAAGTAGTAGAATAACGCAGTGTTTAAATTGAACAAGATTAATGTGGAGCTCAGGTTATGAAGTTAGAACACGTCTTCATCTCCCAGAAATTCAAATCTGTCTGTGCTATTACAGGTACAACTCAGGATCAGGAAGCACACAGGCCAAGTCTGGAAGCTCCCCCAGAGTGGAGAGTGCATCCCTCTCCTCTTCATTGCAGGACAGCTCTCCTAGCTCCTCAGCAAGCAGACCCCTCTCAGCCTGTAGGGCTTCTCTCTCTCTGCCTCCCTCTTCTTGCCACTCTTGTCTTTTCTTCTTTCTTCTCTTTCTGTGTGCCAACCTCTGTGGGATTGCTTCATATATAAGCAAACTCCTCATCAATTGCAAGGTATAGCTTTCCTACCAGGGCCATGAATGACCAACCCCCTATTGGTAGGCCACAGATACTTCATTTGCATAATAGGCTATAGTAACTTAATTTGCATAGTCAGCAGTCACTTCATTTGCATAATGTATTGACCAGTCTGTGCAAAGTGCATTCCAATCACAGGGCAGGCTGCAGCCCAGGGCCAGACAAAAAGTATCAAACCAAACCACAAGTAGTTTATACCTCACTCAGGAAATGTCAGTCAACCTGAACGGAAGTAACAAACCCCCTGGGGTAGAAAACTAGGGCAAAGGTAACTCCTTAGGGTTTAGGGGAAATATCTCTCAGATTATTTTTCCAAAAAATCAAGCAAAAGAGCATGTGAAGAAACTCATTTTACCACAGTTACCCATGTATTTACCACAATTAGAAGAAAAAAGAAATACGATTTTATTTTTGTTCTTTAATTACTAGTTGAGTCCTTATTCCACAGTGGTGGGAAGAAATTTAAGCTGGTACTTTTTACCGCTATAAATCCCCTAACCATCCTGGTTTGTCATAGGGACTTTTCAGAGCAGTCACCTGAAGATAATTCACCCTGCTGGCCTCGAGGCCCCTTCTCACCCTGCAGTCCTATCTGTTTTCCCAGGCTGGGGTCACACAACTCCATCTCACTCCAGGTAAAAGCCAGAATCCTCCCCATGGCCCAGGAGATCACACGATCTGTGCCCTCACCTCTCTCCTCATCTCCCCTCATCATCCCTCGTCTCCTCACCTCTTCCCTCATCAGCCCTCGTGTCCTCACCTCTCCCTTCATCTCCCCTCATCATCCCTCATCTCCTCACCTCTCCCCTCATCTCCCCTCATCATCCCTCATCTCCTCACCTCTCCCCTCATCTCTCCCCATCCTTCATCTCCTCACCTCTCCCCTCATCTCTCCCCATCCCTCATCTCCTCACCTCTCCCCTCATCTCTCCCCATCCTTCGTCTCCTCACCTCTCCCCTCATCTCTCCCCATCCTTCGTCTCCTCACCTCTCCCCTCATCTCTCCCCATCCTTCGTCTCCTCACCTCTCCCTTCACCTCTCTCCTCAACCTTCATCTCCTCACCTCTCCCCTCATCTCTCCTCATCATCCCT
>NW_006922094.1:1390114-1392675 GCF_000298275.1 Orycteropus afer afer | reverse complement strand
CTCCTGGCTCACCACGCTCGAGCTGCACAGGCCTCCTGGCTTTTCCTCATACCTGCCAGGCACCCATCCACCTCATGGCCTGTGCCTGGCAGTTCCATCTACCTGGAGTGCTTGTCCCCAGATATGTGCGTGTCTGAGTCCCTCATCTCTATCAGGGTTTTGCTCAAGTGGCACCCTCTCTATGACCACCCCTTCTTGTTTCCTCTTTAATCTGATACTATATACCAATGGTTCTCAGCAGCAACTTGTCCAAAACGTGAATTCCTGGGCCCCACCCAAAACTTGAAGGAGCCTCAATGATGCAGGAGTTAAGCACTCAGCTGCTAACTGAAAGGTTAGTAGTTTGAACCCATCCAGCACTTCTGTAGGAGGAAGACCTGGTGATCTGCTCCCATAAAGATTCCAGCCAAGAAAACCCAATGGGACCAATGCCAGTCACTTGGAAATGGATCAAAATCAGAGAACCTAGACAGACTGGAAGAAAAGTGCAGAACAAAATTCAAAATCATTGAAAAAAAAGAAAGAGCAGGCTTACTGGTCTGATAGAGACTGCTGAAACTCCCAAGATTATGACCCCAAGTCACCCTTCGGGCCTGCAATTGAACTCACTCTTGTGGCTTAACTCTCAGCCAAACCATAGACAGTCCTATGAGCTGAACACCTGCACCAGGGAGATGCACTCCTTAGGACAATTTTTCTGGTTCCCTAGTGCTGCTCTGACAGGAAAATACCACAAATGGAATGGCCTTAACAAACAGGAGTTTATTCTTAAAATTTGGAGGCTTTAAGTCCAAGTTCAAAGTGCCAGGCTCTAGGGGTTCGGTGAAAGCCCTCAACCTTGGGGTCCAGCTCTGCCTCCTGCCCCTGACCCACTGGAGCTAGAGGCGTTTCTTCACTCAGACAGCTGCTGGCTGCTGAGGCTGAGAAGCCCAGGGTTGACAAGTAAAAAGGTACGGTCCTGATGTTACCAAACCACACGGCAGGCCATTAACTTAAGTCCGTTGTAAATCCCAAGGTCAGCAGAGCACAGCAGGCTGCTGAGCAACGACACGGCTACGTGCAGGGTCCAAGCGTGCCATAGGCTACAGACCATTCCCAAGGCTTCTCCTTATATACAGGAAACAGACCACAACCCAAAACAGCTACTCAGCTGTTTGTGGTAGATCCCACCATGGAGTTGATTGCCAGTCTCATCATGGGGAATAACTACCACTAACTGCCCAGCCACTCAACCAGGCCTAGCCAAGTTGACACACAAACATAACCACCACAACTATCAACCACAGGAGCTCAGAAGGGCAGTATTTGCACAGGGAGAAAAGTAGGGAGGGAGGAAGGACACAGGGAAAGGGTGACCACAGGGAGGAAGTGGAAGGACAGCTATTACACTGCAGGGAATATAACCAGTGTCACAAAACACAATGTGTATGAACTGTTGAATGTAAAAAGAATCTGCTTCGTAAAATTTCACCCAAATCACAATAAAAAGTTTTTTAAAAAAAGAAAACCCTATAGTTTTCATGTGGGGTTGTTAGGAGTTAAAAATCAACTGGACAGCACCAAACACCAACATCCCTAGACTTACTGAACTGTCACAGTCCCCCAGTAATCTGTGTCCTGTCACGCCCTGCTGGTGATTCTGACGCAGTCTCAGATTTGAGGAATACTGTGTGTTTTACCTGTTTATTCTCTGAGTTCTACAGCACAGATGATACCAAAAAAACAAACAAACCCACTGCCATCCAGTTGATTCCAACTCATATTATATGCTCTTTAGGTGAATGGATAAATAAACTGTGGTACATCCATAAGGAGCCCTGGTGGGCAATAGTTAAAGTGCTCAGTTGCTAACCAAAAAGGTTGGCGGTTCGAACCCACCAGCTGCTCCATCAGAGAAATATGTGGCAGTCTGCTTCTTAAAGATTACATCCTTAGAAATTCTATGGGGCAGGTCTTCTCTGTTCTACAGGGTCGCTGAAGGGCCATATAATAGGTGAATGGATAAACAAACTGTAGTACACCCATAAGGAGCCCTGGTGTGCAGTGGTTAAAGTGCTTGACTACTAACCTAAAGGTCAATGGTTCAAACCCACCAATCTGCTCCATGGGAGAAAGATGTGACAGTGTGCTTTGCAAAGATTTACAACCTTGGAAACCCTATGGGGCAGTTCTACTCTGTCCTACAGGGTAGCGATGAGTCACAATTGACTCTATGGCAACAGATTTTTTTGTTTTTTAAGTACATCCATGTAACAGAGTATATTTAGCAACAACAACAAAAGAATGAGTGATCAATCTATGAAAAGACATGGAGGAACCTTAAGTACATATTACCACTAAGTGATGGTTTGGCACAGTCACTGTGACAGTGGGCTCAAGCGTGGCAATAATTGTGAGATGGCACAGGACCAGGCAGTGTTTCTTTCTGTTGTGCCTAGAGTCGCTATAAGTCAAAACCAACTTGAAGAGCCATGACAAGAACAGATATGTGCACACCGATGTTCATCGCAGCACTATTTACAATAGCCAAAACATGGAAACAACCTAGATGTCCATCAGCT
>NW_006922094.1:1383162-1388926 GCF_000298275.1 Orycteropus afer afer | reverse complement strand
GACGCATACCCTGGAGAGAACGGTCATGGGAGAGGGAGGGGCTGCTTATGCACAGGGCGACAGCTCGGGGCGCAGGAGAGTATGGAGGGATGGACACTGGGAAGAGGTAACTATGGGGAGGAAGTGGGAGGGGAATTGTTGCATTGTAAATTTAGGTCAATGACATGAGACAAAGTATATGTGAACTGCTGTATGAAAGGTGAGTTTGCTCTGTGAATCTTCACCCAAATCAAAATAAAATTTAGAAAAAAAAACAAAACAACTTGACAGCACCTAACAACAACAACAAGTGAAAAAAAACAAACAAAAAAACAGCCTGAAAAAGCTACATCCTGCATGATTCCAACTAGATGACATTTTGGAAAAGGCAAAACTATAGAGATAGTCAGGAAGATCACTGGTTGCCAGGGACTCAGAAGGAGGAAGAGAGGGATGAATAGGGAAGCACAGGGCATTTGGAGGGCAGTGAAACTATTCTATGTGATATTATCATGGTGGACACATGACGTTATGCACTTGCCCAAACCCATGGGACCGACCACACAGAGTGGACCCTAATGTGAACTATGGGCTTTAATTACATAAAAGGATGGAGTCAGAACTCCTCCTCTAACTAAATTTACAAGAAGGAAAGAGAATCATCATCAACATCAGCCCAAAACTGGTTCCTATGAAGTGGAGGTCAGATACGCTTCCACTCTCCAACCTTTGTACCAATTCTGACACCAGTGTTTCCTTCCATGGCATTTCCTCCTTCTCTGCTGCATTCAATAGTTCATTGTAATGGCTACACAGAACTCACAGAGCATACTCACAATTATGAGGTTTAGTAGATAAGTAACAGGTTACAATTCAAGATCAGGATGAACCTGAAAGTAACAGAACAATCAGGATAGCTTCTTCTCTGCTGTGCCTGCAGGCAGACCTCCGTCACTGGTCCCTGCTCAGCCCAGCATCTGCCCTGCTTGGGCAGGCGTTACATCTCTTTAGCTCTCCAATAAGTGCCTGGCGGCAAGCCACCTGCCCAAAGGCCCACAGATCTCTGCTCTGTGGGTCAGCCATCCACTGTAGCTCCTCGCTCCATAGGTCAGGAAGCCCACTGCACTGTGTTCTGGTTCTGCTGCTGCCCTTTCTCTGCTTCTGGATGTTGGGCTCTGCCGTGTGAACTGCTGCTTCTCACCATCTCACACTGTCTCCAGTGTTACAGCTCTCTGTCTCTCGGATCTAGGAGGTTCTCAGCACAGGGACCCTGGATCCAAAGGGTGAGCTCCACTTCTAGTTCTTCTTGATAGGAGTGAAAGCTCTCCCTCAGCCTCTAAGATTGGCTCCCTACTAGAGTTCCATGCACCATGTTTGCATTAGCATATCGTCAAATCTCTGCAAGGGTTCTGTACACCTTATTTGCATAGACCTACCCAGTTATTTGGTGGGAGTTACAAGACCGTGGCTAGAAGGGCCATTTAACAGCAATTCACTGCATCACAAGTTAATGGTAATATATCAATATTGGTTCATTACTTGTACAAAATGTACCACATTAATGCAAGATGTTAACAATAGGAAAAACAGTATGTGGAGGAGAGGTGATACACAGGAACTGTCTCCATTCTGAGCAATTTTTCTGTAAATCTAATACTGCTCTAAAAAATAAAGTTTATTTTTTAAAAAGAAATCAGCATAAAACTTTTATAAAATGAAAACAGTTAGACATATATCTATGATATGATTTAGGCATTCCACTCCTGGGTGTCTGCTCTACAGAAATGGAAGCATTTGTTCACACAAAGACTTGTCTGTGAACAGTCATAACACTTTCATTTGAATTGCTGAAAACTGGAAATAATTGTAATGTCCATCAACAGGTGATTTGATAAATTGTGGTGCATCCATGCAATGGATAGTACTCAGGATAACAAATTATTGACATATGCCACAACGTTTATGAATCTCAAAATAATTAAGCTGAATGAAATATTTGTTGTTGTTGTTACATGGCGTCGAATTGGACCCGACTCATAGCGACTCCTCCTTGGGTTTCCGAGGCAGTATCACTACGGAAGTAGATTGCCCCGTCTTCCTTCCAAAGAGTGGCTGGTGGGTTTGAACCGCCAGCCTTCTGGTTAGCAGTCAAATGCCTTAGGCACTACGCTACCAGAGAGGACACATTATATAATTTCATCCTCAGAGATGCAAACTGATGATGACAGAAAGCAAACCAGTGGATGAGACGTTTACAAGGAGGCATGAAGAAGCTTTTTTGGGGTGATGGATAAGTTTATTATACAGTGAAACCTATGAGAGCCACCCAGAACTTGATGGGCCTGCCTTGTTTTCTCAGCTTTTGCAAATTTTCTGCCTTTGACAAGGTCCCATCTTACCCCTTTTCTATTGCTTGTTTTAGTGGAAAATATTTGACTTTTCCTTCTCTGACAGGTTTCCACTTTACATGGGTTCCACCTTTCACAGGTTTTACTGTATTATGTGTATTATCTCAATTGTGATGATAGTTACATGGTGGATACATTTGGGAAAAATCATCTATTTGTACCCTTAAATTTTTTTTAATGTAATTTGTACTTCGATATAATTTTTAATGATATTGTTCGATAATTTCCACATTCTGTGGGATCACCTTTCTTTGGAATGGGTACAAATATGGACCTCTTCCAGTCAGTTGGCCAGGTAGCTGTCTTCCAAATCTCTTGACATAGACAAGTGAGTGCCTCCAGCAGGGCATCCGTTGTTGAAACATCTCAATGGGTATTCCATCAATTCCTGGGGCCTTGTTCTTCACCAATTCCTTCAGTGCAGCTTCAACTTTTTTCTTCAGTACCACTGGTTCTTGAACATATGCCACCTCTTGAAATGGATGACAGTGGCTGCAGCAATGAGCTCAAGTACAGCAAGGATCTCTGAGCTGGTGCAGAACCAGACAGTGTTTGTTTCTGCTGTGCATGGGGTCGCTATGAGTCAGAGACGACTTGTCAGCACCTAATTACAACAACAATAACACTGCTTCAATAAATATGAAAAAGGGGTATATGTGTCTGCATGTGCAGTGTAGCTGAAGGTTTTTCCTTTACTGGGCTGGTTTTGCCCATCAGCCCCTGAGGGCATCTGAGTTTTCAATTTGAGGCCCAGTAGACCATGAAATTCTCTCTCCTCTGGAACCTGAGAGGCTTTGAAAAAAGAAGAAAAGAAAAAAGACAGCTGGTTTGTTTCCACTTTGGGGACCTGCAATGATTCTCTCCCGAGACCCTGAACCCATAGGAGACCAATGTCTTAAATAGGGGAAGGAAAAAATGAAAATATACATAGGGAAAAAAATCCCAGCAGATCAGAACAGGAGTGGCTCTCTCAGTCACAGGAGGGAAGGCACAGGTGTGACGGGAGGGTAGCTTTGGTTCTCTCAGGAGGCAGGAGGAAGGCCGCTGCTGAGTGAGAATGAGGGAGGAGCTGCTGGGAGTTTTGAGCAGAAGGTATGAAATGTCATCTGGGAGAGTGACGGGACCAGGGATATAGACTAAGATTGCTGGGCAGTGTTGTGGGACCACTTGAAGCTAGAGGGCATAAATTCAAGGGGAGACCAGTTAGCAAGGCTGCGTGTGTGTCTCCATCCATGTTGACCTGCATGGGGTGCAGATACCTAGTAGGCAGAGCTTTGGATTGAGTAATGATCAGGATTTTGCCAGGTGAATGTGGTGGAGAGACAAAAATGAATGGAGAATGTGTGCAGAGGTGTGATTGCAACGGTTGGTCATGGGATTCAATCTGTGTGAAGACATGAGGAGGGTGAGGGGCAATGGAGAGGTGGTAGGGCCCACAGATTGTTTGAGCTGAGGTTCTGGCGGGAATGAACCAGAAAGAGAAGTTGTGGGCAGAACAGAGATTCTCAAAAGGCTGCAGTTATTTAGACAAGGTGTAGATGTGACCTTAGGAAGGAGAGGAAGGAAGGACCACCAAAGCGCTGGAGGAAAGGTGGTCAGGGTAATGAGAGGCTGGGGTTAGGTGTCTAAGGATCATCTACTGGATATAAGAATCATCAAAAATTATGTGTGAGCTGGGAGCTCACTTAATTATGTAAGTGATGAGCAGTGATCTGTGTCAGATGATGTACAAGGTGGGGGAATGAACAGTCTAATGATACGAGATTCATAGTTGGAGGGTTTTGGTAGGGCAGAGGGAGAATGATCTGGAAGCAGCACCAATGAGCAAAAAGACCTATTACTTGAAGAACCATTGGAGAAGACATGTCTTCAGAGGAGAGTTGGATTCAGGTCAGCACAAGAAGATGGAGAGAATATTCAAAGAAGAAGGAAATAAGAGATTTTGCCAAAGATAGGCCATGAGTGCCAGGAGTTGGGAATTGAAATTATGGTGAAATAAGAGAGTGACTGTGGATGGATGTTGTAGATGTTGGCACTAATACAAATAGCAAAGAATTACCAATGTGCCAGGCACATTGATTCATTTAATCTTCCTAACCCTTTACGGTAGGTTATATTATTACACCGATTTTACAGTTGGAGAAACTGAGGCACACAAAGAGGAAACTGAGGCCCACAGAAACACAGTGGTTGAAATTAGAACTGGGATTCAAGCCCATGAGTTTTGGTGCCAGTGTCCATGTTCTTAACCATCACACTACACTCCTTACAACAGAAAAGGGTGTTCAATAAATATTTGTTAAATAAGTGAAAAGAGACATCTGCCACATAGAATCTGGGAGGTTTACTTCTAGGATGGCAAAGTAAGGATCTCTAAAAATTGGGTCTTTCATAAAAACAATAAGCAACATGGCAAAGAGTGTCAAGATCAATATTTTCAGAATTTTAGAAATTACAGGCTTGCAACAATCCAAGGAGAATTTATTCAACAAAAATAGCTGAATGTCAGTTAAAAGAGCAAGCTTTGTGACATTGAAACTTGTGCTGATTCTATCTCCCTCTCCCTGTTGTTGTTAGGTGCCCTTGAGTTGTCTCTGACTCATAGCGACCTTATGAACGACAGAACGAAACACTTCCCGGTCCTGTGCCAGCCTCACAATCCTTGCCATACCTGAGCCCATCATTGCAGCCATCTTGTTGAGGGCCTTCCCCTTCTTCGTGGACCCTCCACTTTACCAAGCATGATATCCCTCTCCAGGGAATGGTTCCTTCTGACAACATAACCAAAGTAGGTGAGACCAAGTCTGGCCAATCTTGCCTTCAAGGAGCATTCCAGCTGCACTTCTTCCAGGACAGATTTGTTAGTTCTTTCAGCAGTCCACGGCACTCTTGGCATTCTTTGCCAACACCACAACTCAAAAGCATCAACTCCTCTTTGGTCTTCCTTATTCACTGTCCAGCTACCACAAGCAGAAGAGGCGATTGAAAATACCATGGCTTGGGTCGGGCGCACCTTAATCTTCAAGGACACTTCTTTGCTCTTCATCACTTGAAAGAGGTCTTTTGCAGCTGATTTTCCCAGTGTAATATGTCTTCTGATGTCTTAACTGCTACTTCCATTGGTGTTGATTGTAGAACCAAGTAATATGTAGTCTTTGACAACTCAATTTTTTTTTTCCATTTATTGTGATGCTGTTTATTGGTCCAGTTGTGAGGATTTTGTTTTCTTTATATTGAGCGTAATCCATACTGCAGACAATAGTCTTCAATCTTCATCAGTAAACACTTCAAGTCATCCTCACTTTCAGCAAGCAAAGTTGTGTCGTCTGCGTATTGCAGGTTGTTAATGATCCTGATGCCACGTTCTTCTTCATATA
>NW_006922094.1:1366499-1382812 GCF_000298275.1 Orycteropus afer afer | reverse complement strand
ATTGTTTGGTTGGAAGTGAGTTCAGTTCCAGGAGTGAGTTCAGTGTCCCCTTGTTCTGTTTGAATGACAGCCTCCTGGTCTATGTACAGGTTCCTCATGAGCACAATTCAGTGTTCTGGAATTCCCATTCTTCTCAATATTATCCATAATTTGTTATGATCCACATAATCAAATGCTTTTGCACAGTCAATAAAACATAAGTAAACATCTTTGTGGTATTCTTTGCTTTGAGCCAAGATCCGTCTGCCATCAGCTATGATATCCCTCATTCCATGTCCTCTTCTGAATCCAGCCTGCATTTCTGGCAGTTCTCTGTCAATATACTGCTGCAGCTGTTTTTGAATTATCTGCAGTTAGATTTTACTTGCATGTGATATTAATGATATTGTTCAATAATTTCCATGTTCTGTGGGATCACCTTTCTTTGGAATGAGTACATTCCCTCTCCCTAGCTCCAATATATTTGAAAAACAACAGCTGCACTACTATGAGAGCTGTGAAACCCAGAAGATTAGCAGCAATTTGAGGAGGCACAAGGAGTCTGGAGCTCTCCAAATACCCCATCCCCAGAGAACTATCACTATTTGACTTGTCTGGAAGCATGCTGAAAGTTCAGCTCTTGGGGCTTGTCTGTATTTCCCCTGACTCAAGGCTCACTCTGTCCTACCCCCAGGGCATTTATCAAGAATAATCAGCAGCAATTGTCTAGCACTGCAGCTGCCTGAGATGACATTACTATTTGGGGCTATTCATGAAGTTGACCATAAAACTCAAAAAAGAAAAGAATTATGGAATAAGATGTTCATCAGGGCTTTGTAAGATTCTGTTGTATTCCTGGGCATCTAGATGGCCACCTGCATATGTAAGGCATGCCCAGGAAAGACCTGGAAAGGTCCCAGTATCTTAACTCTGACTGATATTGAGGCTCTGTGAAAGTAGGACGTGAAGGTTAAGGCAGAGTTTCAAATTTCATGTTGGACAAAGGATATAAACTTTAGAGAATTAGTGCAAGGCCTGAGACAAACAAAGAACAAATACAACCACATCAACAACAAAAAATCCCAGGGAGGAAGACAAATCTGATTTTCACAGTTGCAACATTATATTATTTTGAATGTCCAGTTGTAAAGAAAAATTACAAGACATACAGGAAAGTATCACCCATACACTAGAAAAAAAGCAGCAATAGAAACTATACCTGGGGAAGCCCAGACATTGAACATACTAGACAAAGACTTTAAATCAGCTGTTACAAATATGTTCAAAGAATTAAAGGAAACCATGTCTAAAAAATTAAGAGGACGTGTGAGAACAATAGCTCACTAAATAGAAAATACAAATAAAGAGATTGAAATTATAAGAAAGTCTGAACCTGAAAAGTTAATAATGGAAATGAAAAATTCAATAGAGGGGCTTAACAATAGATTTGAATTAGTGGAAGAAAGAATCAGGGACCTTAAAGGTTTAATTTAGATTATCTAGTCTGAAGAAAAGGAGCTCTGGTGATGCAGGGGTTAAAGCATTTGGCTGCTAACCAAAAGGTTGACAGTTTGAACCCACCACCCATTCCATGGGAGATAGATGAGGCAGTTTACTTTGGTAAAGATTTAAAACCTTGGAAACCCTATGAGGCATTTCTACTCTGTCCTATAGGGTTGCTATGAGTTGGAATTAACTCCATGGCAATGGACTTGGTTTTTTGGTTTCAGTCTGAGAAACAGATAGAGATTAAAGAAAATGAGCCTCAGACCTGTGGAACACTATCAAGGCCACCACATATGCATAATGGGAGTTCAGGAGAAAGAAAGGGGAAGAGAGGGTATTTGAAGCTAACTGTATCAAGCAACATATTAACAGGATTATACACCTTGACTAAGTAGTATTTATCTGAGAAATGTAAGACTGATTTAATATATTGAAATCAAAAGCAAAACACCACATTACTAGAATGAAGGACAAAAACCTCAGATCATTTGAACAGACAATGATTAAGTATTTGAAAAACTCCACCACCCTTTCATGTGAAAAATAATCAACAAATAGGAAAACAGAGAACTTCCTCAACGTGGTAAAAGGCATCTATGAAAAATACAACTAGCATCATACTTCATGATGAAAGACTGAGTGCTGTCCCCTAAGAGCAGAAACAAGACAAAGCTGTTCATTCTCACCAGTTCATTTCAATGTTGTGCTAGAGGTTCTAGGCAGTCCAATTAGGCAAGGTGTCATAACAGGCAACCATATGGAAAAGGAAGTAAAACTATATCACTTCACAGGTAACATGATTTTTTATATGGAAAACCCTACGGAATGCAAACACACACACACACACACACACACACAAGCCTATTCGAACTAATAAACAAGTTCAGCAAAGTTGCAGATCATTATACAAAAATTAACATTTTTATATACTAGAAACAATAATCCAAAAATGAAATGAAAAAAACAGTTACATCTACAACAGTGGGCAGCATTTCATTTCACTGCATGTGGGGTCTCTGTGAGTGAGGCCCACTTTGCAGCAGTGATAGTGGCAGCAGCCAAGGACATCAGGCCTGACAGCCATATTGTTTCCAGGGAGCCTCTTTCAAAGCCGTAGGGAAAGGTCAGGCACACTCAGATACCATTGCCACCAAGCAGTAAGGACAACCCCCTACAGTGCACGCCCAGCCCTGGATGGGTGGTCCTGAACACCATCTCTTAATGTAACAGAAGAGATGCAAAACTTATATACCAAAAACAAAAAAATATTACTGAAAGAAAATCTAAACAAATGGAAACAAATCCCATACTCATGGAGTCTAAGACTTAGAATTGTTAACATGGCAACTGTTACATATTGAACTGTGTCCCCCAAAAATAATTGTCAGTGCTAACCTAGCTGTGATTATAATCCCATTTGGGAATGGGTGGTCTTTTGTTATATTAATGAAATAAGATTAGTGTCAGCTGTGTCTTGAGTCAATCTCCTTTGAGATATGTTGTTGTTGTTGTTATGAGCTGTCGAGTCCACCCGACTGATTCATAGCCCTGACTCATAGCGACCCCTCCTTGGGTTTCCCAGGCAGTATCACTACTGAAGTAGATTGCCCAACCTTCCTTCCAGGAGTGGCTGGTGTGTTTGAACAGCCAGCCTTCTGGTTAGCAGTCAAGTGCCTCAGGCACTATGCTACCAGACTTCCTCCTTTGAGATATAGAAGAGATTAAACAATCAGGCAGAGAAGCAGAGATGAGGCAAGAGATAGCACGTCACATGAAGATGACTCAGAAGCAGGAGCTCAGAAGAGACAAGGACCTTTCTCCAGAGTCAACAGAAAACCTTCCCCTAGCACTTGCCTGCTAACCAGACGGCTGGCGGTTCAAACCCACCAGCCACTCCTCGGAAGGAAGGTTGGGCAATCCTACTTCCGTAGTGATACTGCCTTGGAAACCCAAGGAGGGGTCGCTATGAGTCGGGGCCGACTCGACGGCACATAACAACAACAACAACAGAGCACACTCTAAATTTGGACTTCTAGCCACTCCTCAGAAGGAAGCTTGGGCAATCTACTTCCAGTAGTGATACCACCTCAGAAGCCCAAGGAGGGGTCGCTATGAGTTGGATCCGACTCGATGGCAATGAGTTTGGTTTTGGTTTGGAGAGATTGGTGGAATAAAATGGAGAGTTGGGATATAAATCCTTACATTCATCATCAATTAATTGTTGATCATGGTGAAAAGACAATTCAATGGGAGACCAACTAGTCTTTTCAACAAAAAGTGCTGGAACAACTAAATATATATATGCAAAAGAATGAAGTTGGACCCTTACTTCACACTACGTACAAAAACTAACTCAAAATGGATCAGAAGCTTAAACTAAGAGTTAAAAACATTAAAAAGAATATATAGGAGTAAAAATTTGTGACTTTAAATTAAGAAATGATTTCTTAGGTATAACACCAAAAGTATAGGTAATAAAAGAAAAAAAAATAGATAAATTGGACCTTATCAAAATTTAAAACTTTTATGCTTCAAAGGACACCATGAAGAAGGTGAAAAGATAACCCATAAAGGAGATTTTCAAATATTTGCAAAACCTACTTCTGATAGGAACTTGTATCCAGTATGCATAAAGAATTTTCATGACTCAACAATTAAAAGACAAATAATTTTAAAAATCGGTAATGGATTTTAATAGACATGTCTCTGAAAAAGATACAAAGGGCCAATAAGCCCATGAAAAGATGATCAACATCATTAGTCATTAGGGAAATGTAGGTCAAAACCACAATGAGATACCTCACTAGAATGGCTATAATCAAAAAGAAAGATAATAATAAGTGTTGCCAAGGATGTGGGGATATGGAACTCTCATACACTGTTGGTGGGAATGCAAAATAGTGCAGCCACTTTTGAAAACAGGTTGGCAGTTCCTCAAAAAGTTAAACAGAGTTTCCATATGTTTCAGCTACTCCACTCCTAGGTCCATACACTAAGAGTATTGAAACAAATGTCCACATGAAAATTCATACATAAATGTGCATAGAAGCATTATTCACAATAGCCACAATGTTGA
Source organism: Orycteropus afer afer (assembly GCF_000298275.1). Classification (NCBI taxonomy): domain Eukaryota; kingdom Metazoa; phylum Chordata; class Mammalia; order Tubulidentata; family Orycteropodidae; genus Orycteropus; species Orycteropus afer. The sequence goes on along the minus strand of NW_006922094.1, from coordinate 1,378,251 downwards.
AAGAACCCAAATGTCCATCACCTGGGTTAATAAAATGTGCTGTATCCACACAGTGGAATATTACTCAGCCATCAAAAGCAATGAAGGGCTGATGCAATGAAGGGCATGATACAAGACAGTGAACTTGAAAAGCATGCAAGTGAAAGAAGTCAAATAGAAAAGGCCATCTATTGTATGATTCCATTCATATGAAATGTCCACAACAGGCAAATCCATAGACAGAATATAGATTAGTGGTTGTCATGGGCAAGGGTGGGAATCATGGAGTGACTGCTAATGGATATGAAATTTCCTATGAGGGTGATGAAAATGTTCTGGAATTAGTGATGTGGTTTCACAACTTTGTGACTATACTAAAAACTATTGAATAATACTCTTAAAACGAGTGAAGTTTATTGTATGGAGCTAGTCTCCTACTTGGGATCTCTGGTAGCATAGTGCCTAAGGCACTTGACTGCTAACCAGAAGGCTGGTGGTTCAAACCCACCAGCCACTCCTCGGAAGGAAGGTCGGGCAATCTACTTCCATAGTGATACTGCCTCAGAAACCCAAGGAGGGGTCACTATGAGTCAGGTCTGACTCAATGGCATATAACAACAACAACAACAATCTCCTACTTACACTGGGGTTCCATTCCAACAACTCAGTAGTAAGTTGATTCTGACAAAAGTCAAGTATCTCACTTTTTATTTCTTTTTTAGTTTTCATTATTATTTCCACAATAATGACAACTGAAATGGAAATAATTAAAATGATCATTTTCTTTAAAAAGAAAATCTGGTCTTGTCATTTGGATTTTATACTCAATGAAAAAGCCAAAGTCCTCATCCTCACCCCATCCCATGAGGCTTCAGACAACATGCCCCTTCACCTCTCTAACCTTGTCTCCTCTCACTCAGCCCATAGCTCTCTCACCCCGCCGCACTGGCCTCTCTTCAGTTCTCATTTCAGGCTTTATCATCTGCCGTTTCCTCTGTCTGGAGTGCTTTCCCCCCAGGTCTCCCCACGGCAATTGAATACACACACACACACATATATACCTACCTGCATCCAGAGTCCCTGCGTGGTGCAAATGGTTATTAAGAGCTTCAGATGAGTTTGAAATGGTTCAGTCGTGGCCAACGGAAACAAAGGCAGTGTGTGTGTTGCATAGCAACCAAATCGCTTGTGCAACGGATTTTGACCTGAGGAAGAGAACAAGCCGCGGTGTCCCACTCAAAGATGGCGGTGCCTATTGCCAGGACTGTGGAGAGAGATGCACATGCAAAGCAGTATGGGCGGCTGCCATCTTTGAGCAGGGCAACAGCCTGTTTCCTACTCGGGTCAAAATCTAACATACAAAAGATTTGGTTGCTATGCAATGTACATGTACTTCTTTCCCTGAGCCCTGACTGAACTGTTTAGAAAGAGTTGAAAGCCTGTGATTAACACAGTCAGCTGATGTATTAAGAATGGAGGTTAGAGTCTACCCAGAGGCCACCAAAGGAGGTCTATCTAGCCTCTGCTTCTGAAAAATCAACCAATGGAACCCTTAGTGGCCGCCATGAGTCAGAAAGGTCTCAGTGGCAAACTGGTGATGATGATGGTAACAAACATACCACATGTTCTGGTTACCTAGTGCCACTCAGACAAGAAATATACCACAAATTGGGTTGCCTTCGGCATTAATCGGCAGAAGCGGGGAGACCAAGGAAATGGAAGCAGAGCTGCCTCAGCCTTAAGGTAGGACCATGGACTTTGGGGGTGGAATGACGACAGCGCCTAGGTTTCAGAGCCAGGACTTCACCAACTTGGTTCTGGAGTGTGGGGCTGCTTGTTCATGTGACCCAGAGGGATGGAGCCATAGCCGCTGCCCAAGAGTGAGGGGGCGGGGCTGCCATGCCCAAGAGGGAGAGGAACGGGCCCGCCAGGCCAAGTGGGTGAGGTCTCCATTTAGAGGAACTAGGGCACTGGAGCCACCCAGTGGAGGAGATCTGTACAGATGCCAAGTTGACGAGGGTTGAAATTGTGGTAGTTATGTTTGTGTGTCAACTTGGCTGGGCCTGGTTGAGTGGCTGGGCAGCTGGTGGTAGTTAATCCCCATGAGGAGAATGACAATCAGTTCCATGGTGGGATCTACCACGAGCAGCTGGGTAGCTGCCTTTGGGATGTGGTCTGCTTCCTATATTTAAGGAGAAGCCTTGGGAATGGTCTCTAGCCTATGGCACGTTTGGACCCTGCATATAGCCGTGTCATTGCTCAGCAGCCTGCTATGCTCTGCCGACCTTGAGACTTACCATGGACTTAGTTTAATGGCCTGCCATGTGGATTGGTAACATCGGGACTGTGCGTTTTTACTTGTCAACCTTGGGGCTTCTCAGCCTCAGCAGCCAGCAGCTGTCTGAGTGAAGAAATGCCTCTAGCTCCAGTGGGCCGGGAGCAGGAGGCAGAGCTGGACCCCAAGGTTGAGGGGCTTTCACCCAGCCCCTAGAGCCTGGCACTTCGAACTTGAACTTAAAGCCTCCAAATTGTAAGAATAAACTCCTGTTTGTTAAGGCATCCCATTGGTGGTATGTTTCCTGTCAGAGTGGCACTTGTTGTTGTTGTTGTTATGTGCCGTCGAGTCAGCCCTGACTCATAGCGACCCCTCCTTGGGTTTCCGAGGCAGTATCACTACGGAAGTAGGATTGCCCAACCTTCCTTCCGAGGAGTGGCTGGTGGGTTTGAACCGCCAGCCTTCTGGTTAGCAGTCAAGTGCCTTAGCCACTATGCTACCAGAGCTCCCACTAGGTAACCAGAATACCACATACAGATAGATGCTAGACTTACTATCAACTAGGAAAATGCGAATTAAAACCAGTTTTTACCCCTTAGATTGACAAACATAAAAAATATTTGCAGTGTTTTTTATGTTGGGAAATAGATATTTCTATATAAGAAGGCTGAAAATTAAAATAGTTACAGACACTAATGAAGGAAAATTTGGTGCAATCTTTCAAAATACAAAAAAATGTACACATGGAATTATTTGGGGAATCCATAGGAGCTCCAATGGCCTAGTGCCTAATGCATTTGGCTGCTAACCAGAAGGATGGCGGTTCAAACCCACCAGCCACTCCTCGGAAGGAAGATGGGGCAATCTACTTCCATAGAGATGGCTCCTCGGAAACTCAAGGAGTGATCCTTATGAGTTGAATCAATTCTACAGGCAGTGAGCTTGCTTTTTGGTATAACAAAAAGATAACTGAAACACCCTTATATGTTTCAAAGAAATTATAATGGAAATTAGAGACTATTTAAAGCTCTACAGTGCAGCTAAATCAGCATTGGAGAAAGAAATTAATTACCTCACGTGTTTACTGTGTTTTTTACAAATAGCACGTCCACATCAATAACATGCATATGTATATGTATATGTTGTTGTTGTTATGTGCTGTCGAGTCAGACCTGACTCATAGTGACCCCTCCTTGGGTTTCTGAGGTGGTATCACTATGGAAGTAGATTGCCCAGTCTTCCTTCCAAGGAGTGGCTGGTGGGTTTGAACTGCCAGCCTTCTGGTTAGCAGTCAAATGCTTTAGGCACTATGCTACCAGAGCTCCTGCATACATATATAACAGGGGGAAATGATGAAATTATGTGAAAAAAGTGCTGGCAGAGCATGCCAAGCATACACCCCATGCACATCTCGTGACATTTCCAGAAGTGAATTTTGGTGGAATTCCTTGTAGCTGATCTGTGCCCAGATATGTCTTCCCCCAGAGAAGGCAGAGGGTCAGGTAGAGAGCTGTGCATGGGGCTGCCACAGCCCAAGCATGGGCTGGTCCTGTGGTGGTCAGGGGCCATGCATGACCAAGTCCCATGGTGCCTCATGTGAAGCCAGGTGGCAGAGTGGCACAGGTGCGAGCGCACACTGCTCTGGCCTCACAGGCTCCCCAGGTGGCTAGTTGGACCCATCTCATCTGAGCCAGGGATGCACAATCTCTCGCATACCCGGCCCATGGCATCCACATGGATGGAAGATTCAAACGGCCCAAGCATGGCAGCCAGCCAGCGCACACCAGATACAGCTGCCTCACACCGGCCTTGCCTGCCTGAGTGGTATCTCTGTCCCTGCAGACCTGTACATCTCCTGAACTGGGGCCGGCTGCCCCAGCAAGGGCTGCTTCCAGGGTGGAAAAAGTTATTTCTTCCTGCGTTGGAGACAGTGGTTTGCAGGGCAGAGAAGGAATCCTATAAGGAGAGGGGCTGCTTTAGAAACTCGAGGGCAGGCTGGTGGTGAGGGTCTGCTGCTGGGAGCAAACCTCTACATCCGCAGGCACCAAGATGAAGATGTAACATTAAATCCGTCAGAAAGGAAAGAAAATGGACATTGAAGTCAGCGGCATGTAAAAATATGTATTGCTATAGTGCGTCTATGACAGTGAGCAGGCAGTTGTGCAATATGCAAAAACATAAAATTGTGTGTTCCTTGTGTAAAAATACAGTGTACTGGCAAAAAGGAAGGCTTCAGATTAATGAACTCATCTAATTTTAAAAGTTTTAAAAATGAACAGCAGAATAAATCCAAAGAAAAAGGACATAATAATAGAATAATTAATGAAATAAAATGTACTCATTCTTTGAGACAATATTTTCAGGTATTTCTCTTTCAGAGGTATTGAAATATGTGGAAAATAATGTATAGTCCATTCTCATCATTCGTGGTAGTTACAGTCTGTAAAGTTGCCTCGAACACTGAATTAGGGAATATTGAAATCCAAGGAGGGGTCACTGTGAGTCGGACCTGACTCGGTGGCAGTGAGGTGGGTTTTTTTTTTTTTTTTTGGCTTGTAGAAGAATTACACAGTTAAGTTTCTATGCTTTTAGATTCTTGTGATTTTCATCAACCAATCAGTACACAATTTGTTTTATGTGTGTTTCTGTATAAAGGCACTTTATTTAATATATATTTCTTAAAATGATTAATTTTATGCAGTATTTTTCTTTAACATTTTCTGGACCCCGGATAACATGACTGTAAATTTCTTTGCTTTTCAGCCTCACAACAATGCTGTCCACTCTACTTTTTTAATTGGTCATCATCTTATGAACCCACAAATTTAGTCCCGTTTTCATCTTTCCTATAGCTTCATCACACATTATAAATAGTACTTTAGCACTTTCCGGAGCAGCCTCATGTGCAGATTAACAAATGTCCTGTTCTTTTGTCTGGATGTTCGTATTGTTGATCCTTAGCATTGAAGTCACAGCCAGCACACCTGAACCAAGCTGGTCTGGCACACATATCCCTCCCTGAGACACATCACCTCCTTGTTGCACTTAGGAACCCTACACATGACTTCAGCACTATACTTGGCGACCATTTTAAATACTGAAATCACAAATAACAAATACAAAAGCGTGGCACCAAACAGACCACGAAAAGGACACTTGTTTACAGTCTGAGAGCTAAAACAAGAGGGTAGAGTGTTCCCTTGCTCCACCTCAGCTGGGAACCTATCTGTCAGGTGACTCAAGATTTTCACTGCTTTTCTCAAGTCTGTAAATGACCGCCAAAGCGCTGTGAGCTTTGATTTGGGGGTTATAAATAAAGCAAAAATCCTCACAACTGGGCAAATAAGTAACATCATGACAAACAGAGAAAAGATTGAAGTTGTCAAGAATTTCATTTTACTTGGATCCACAATCAATGTCCCTGGAAGCAGCTGTCAAGAAATCAAATGACATATTGCATTGAGCAAATCTGCTGCGAAAGACCTCTTAAATGTGTTAAATACATACCCAATAATGCATTATCAGTAACAGCAAACACTAATCTATGGAGGGATACATGGGGAGACAGGTATGGATGGGGAAATGGGAATAAACCCACCACCTTACATAGGTTTGGCAGATGATATTCCTACATATGTATTTGTATGTGCTACAAAAATGTCCATGTTGTTGTTGTTGTTGTTATGTGCCATCGAGTCGGACCTGACTCATAGCAATCCCTCCTTGGGTTTCCGAGGCAGTATCACTATGGAAGTAGATTGCCCCATGTTACTTCCAAGGTAGGTTTGAACCGCCAGCCTTCTGGTTAGCAGTCAAGTGCCTTAGGCACTATGCTACCAGAGCTCCCAAAAATGTCCATATGCAGTTTAAACATAACAGGAGGCAAAGTTAAGAAAATTTCTTAGCAAGAAATAAGCACCTGGAGGGAATAAGTTGCAGGAGCCGTCAAGCTCAAATAATAATAATAAAGTGTTGAAAAGGAAAGACCTCACTTTGAGGACTAAGGTGCGCTTGCCCCAAGTCATGATATTTTCAATAGCCTCATAAGCATGCAAAAGCTAGAATGAATAAGGAGGACTGAAGAAGAATTGATGCCTTTGAATTATGGTATTGGTGAAGAATATGACTGCCATTGAATATGGACTGCCAGAAGAACAAACAAATCTGTTTTGGAAGAAGTACAGCCCAAATGCTCCTTAGGACGGTGAGAGTTTGTCTCATGTACTTTGGACATGTTATCCAGAGAGAGAGTCCTTGGAGAAGGACACCTGACTTGGTAAAGTAGAACCAAACAACAAACCTAACTCACTGCCATCAAGTTGATTCCAACTCATAGCGACCCCCTTTGGGTTTCCAAGGTGGTAAATCTTTATGGAAGTAGATTGCCCAGTCTTCCTTCCATGGAGTGGCTGGTGGGTTTGAACCACCAACCTTCTGGTTAGCAGTCAAATGCTTTAGGCACTACGCCACCAGAGCTCCCTTGGTAAAGTAGAGGGTAGGGTTTAAAGAACAGAAATTTATTTTCTCACAGTTCTGGAGGCCAGAAATCTGAAGTCAGGGCATAGGCAGGACTCTACCCTCTCTGTTGGTTCTGGGGGAAAATGGTTCCTGGACTCTGTCTTCCCTGTCTCCATGTTACTTCTTTCTGGGGCTTTGAGAGAGAGCTGCTCAATGCCTCTCTCCTAGCTCCTAGTGGCTGCCATAAACTTTGGCATTTCTTTTCTGCTTGTAGATGTAGCTTTATATAGTATAGTCCCTATTTTGGTGTCTCTTTTCCCCTTTTCTAGAATACCACTCAGAAGGGATTAGGATTAAAAACAAAAAACAAAATCCCACTGCCATCAAGTTGATTCCAGCTCATAGACATCCCTATCGAGTTTCAGAAGCAGTAAATCTTTATGGAAGTAGATTGCCCCATCTTTCTTCTGTGGAACAGCTGGTGGGTTTCACCCACCCAAATTCTGGTTACCAGTGCAATACCTTAGGCACTGTGCTACCAGAGTTCTTTAGGGATTAGGGTTAGGACTGTTAAATTGAGAAACCGAGGATCAGAAGAAGTGACAAATCTCTCTCAGTTCATAGGAATCTTCGCAAAGGTCACTGACCTTTGTGGAATATATTCAAAAACAGATAAAAGGAACTAATGTGGAGACACAGTGACCATGAAGTCACACACGTCCCCCTTTTTGATAAACTATAAACTAGTTGCAGCAGTACGTTGACAGAGAATGTCCAGAAATGCAAGCTGGATTCAGAGGATGTGGAACAAGGGATGTCATTGCTGATGTCAGATGGATCTTGGCTGAAAGCAAAGAATACTAGAAAGATGTATTCTTGTGTTTTATTGATTATGCAAAAGCACTCAACTGTGTGGATCATAGCAAATTATGGATGATATTGAGAAGAATGGGAATTCCAGAACACTGAATTGTGCTCATGAGGAACCTGTACATAGGCCAGAAGGCTGTCGTTCACACAGAACAAGGAGATACTGCATGGTTTAAAATCAGGAAAGGGATGCATCAGGATTGTATCCTTTCACCATACTTATTCAATCTGTATGCTGAACAAAAACCTGAGAAGCTGGACTATATGAAGAAGAGTGTGCTGTCAGGATTGGAGGAAGACTCATTAACAACCTGCAATATGCAGATGACACAACGTTGCTTGCTGAAAATGAAGATGACTTTAAGCACTTACTGATGAAGATTAAAGACTAAAATCTGTAGTATGGATTACATCTCAACATAAAGAAAAAAAATTCTCACATCTGCACCAATAAACAGTATCACGATGAATGGAGCAACGATTGAAGTTGTCAAGCATTTTGTGTTGGGCTGAGTTCTCTAGAGAAACAAAACCAGTAAATCTTATATATATATAGAGAGAGAGAGAAAAAAAAAGTTTATCTTAGGAAAATGGCTCACACACTTATAGAAGCTGGCAAGTCCAAAGTTCCTGGATCAAACATCAAGCTGGAGGTTTTTCCATGTCAAGCTGGAGGCTTTTCCCAACTCCTGCAACCACAGGGGCTGTGGAGCTCAAGGCTGGCAGGCAGTACACCGGCTGTTGACTCCAACAAATGAAAAATCCAAGATCTCCAGGCCGAACGGTGTACTGTTCACTCACGTACAGTTGTAGGCAGCACCACAGTATTCCGATCCACAGAAGAATGTCTCTCTTCCCAGGATGTCTTTGGATATACTGAAAGCAGGCCACACCCCTAGGGAAACTCCCTTTCAACGGGTTGCCTGCTCAAAACATAATCATCTGATCCCTCATGGGAATAACCACATCACAGCAGCTTAAACCACACAGAATTGTGGTCCAGCCAAGTTGACACACAGCTCTAACTATCACACATTTCTTATTACTTGGTTCCACAATCAACACCAACGGAAACAGCAGTTAAGAAATCAGGCAACATATTGCACTGGGCAAATCTGCCACAAAAGACCTCTTTAAAGTGCTGAAGGGCAAAATGTCTTTTTGAAGACTAAGGTACACCTAACCCAAGGCATGAGAGCCCTGGTGGCATAGTGCCTAAGGCATTTGACTGCTAACCAGAAGGCTGGCGGTTCAAACCCACCAGCCTCTCCTTGGAAGGAAAGTTGGGCAATCTACTTCCATAGTAATACTGCCTCAGAAACCCAAGGAGGGGTCGCTATGAGTCGGATCCGACACAATAGCAGTGGGTTTGGATTGGTTTTCTAACCCAAGCCATGGTATTCTCAATTGCCTCTTATGCATGTGAGAGCTGGACAATGAATAAGGAAGACTGAAGAAGAGTTGATGCCTTTCACTTGTGGTGTTGGTGAAGAATACCAAAAGTACCATGGACTGCCAGAAGAACTAACAAACCTATCCTGGAAGAAATGCAGCCGGAATGCTTCTTGGAAGTGAGAATGGCCAGACTTTGTCTCACCTACTTTGGTCGTATTGTAAGAAGGGACCATTCCTTGGAGAAGGATATCATGCTTGGTAATGTGTAGAGTCAGAAAAGGGGAAGGTCCTCAACGAGATGGATTGACATTGTGCTTGCAACGATGAACTCAGGTATAGCAAAGATTGTGAGGCTGGCACAGGACTGGGCATTGTTTCATTCTCTTGTACGTGGGGTCACAATGAGTCAGAGCTGACTAGATGGCACTTAACAACAACAACATAAACTAGTTCAGCATTTATCTCTTGCAAAGAATTCAACTGTAGGTAATTTCTCTTGCTTCCTGAGAAATGATTCTAAAACCAGAATATCCAGAGTAGTGGAGGTGCCTTTGTTATCTTAAAACGTCCTAACCATCCCTGAGGATTTGTGCCAATGAATGGGGAGCTGGCCAGGCCACAGAGACTTGCTAGTAACCTAATTTCAGGAAAGGGGCATGAGTCAATCAATCATGTTAATATTAGTTAAGTTCAGGAATGCTCTCAAGTGGCGAGGATGGCCAGATTTTTCTCGTATTCTGGACATGTTGACAGAAGGGACCAGTCTGTGGAGAAGGATTCGGAGAAAAAGGGGAGGACCCTCAATGAGATGGATTGACACAGTGGCTGCAATGATGGGTTCAAGTATAGCAGGGATTGTGAGGCTGGTGCAGGACCGGGCAGTGTTTCTTTCTGTTGTACATGGGGTCACTATGAGTTGGGTTGCTATGTGTCAGAATGGACTGGATGGTACCTAACAACAACTATTCCCTTCTTAGAAACTTACTGTGACTGGCCTAAGGTGAGCCTTTGTTTCCTGAGTGGAAAGGTCTCTCTGCATGCCTACAGATTTAACTGCTCAAATAAAATTATCGTCTAGAATTATTTGTGTTTTCATTATTTTGACAGATCCTACTCGGCTCTGTTATGATCTCATTTAACTTATAACAGAAGAAAAAAAGTATTTTCAAACCAGGTCATAATCACAGGGATAGGGGTTAGGATGTCAAAACAGCTTTCTGTCCATAACAGAGTGGTTGTTTTCTGGGAAGGGGATGGGGGTGAGGAGGGAGAGAGACTGTTCACTGCAAACTCTTTTATAGTGTTTGATGTTTGCCATCACGTTACACAATCAAAAGATTTTTTAAAATTAAATTAAATTTGTCTTCAAATAAAAAGGGATGGGCCTCAGGGGCAATGTTATGAAAACATCTTAGCTATATGCAAACACCTTGAGGGAATGAGTCACTGAGCCTGGGGGCTCAGGACCATAGTCTTGGAGGACATCAGTTGGTACAACATAGTCCATAAAGAAAAAGTTCCACATCTTACTCTGATGAGTAGCAACTGGGGTCTTAAAAGCTTGCAAGCGGCCATCTAAGATACAACTATTGGTTTCTCCTCATCCGAAGGAAAGAAGAGTAAAGAAAGTCATAGACACATAGAAACAATTGGTCTAAAGGAGTAATGGGCCACACAACCCCCAGCCTCCACAACCCTGAGAACAGAAGAACTAGATGGTGCCCAGCTACCACTGCTTACCGCTCTGGAAGATTATATTAGACGATCCTGGATGGAGTGGAAAAAGAATGTGGGATAAAACTCAAAATCACAAAAAAGACCTGGCTCGCTGGTGGGATAGAGTAGTAGAACCCCCAAGACTATTGCCGTTAATCACCCTTCAAGCTTGGACCTGAATTCACCCTGAGACTCAACTTTCAGTGAAATAACAGACAGGTCTATAAGGTGAATAAGGAGCTCTGGTGGTGCAGTGCCTAAGGCATTTGACCGTTAACCAGAAGTTTGGCAGTTCAAACCTACCAGCTGCTCCGAGGAAGGAAGATGGGGCAATCTACTTGTGTGAAGAGTTACCTCCTTGGAATCCCAGTGGGGGTCTCTATGAGTCAGAATCTGACGGCAGTGAGTTTATAAGGTGAACAACGCTAGGGAGATAGCACTCTCAGAAAAATCAACTCTTCGCGATCAGAGGGGCGGCATTTGCTCAAGGACTAAGTTCAAGTAAGAAGGATGAATGTAAACAGGAAACGGAGGAAGTTAGGCGAATGATGTGACACCGTGAGGTTACAATCAACGGCATGAACCAAAATGTGTATGAATTGTTGAAAACCGATTTGCTCTGTAAACCTTCATCCAAATCACAATAAAAGTTTTTAAAAAGGGGAAGTGTGAGGCTCTCACCTCCAGATGTGTGTAGCGGGGCTCTGCAGGTGTTTGAGGGTGACTTGGCATGTCCCAGGTGGTCACTGGTGTGAAAGCCTGATCCAAAGAGGCCCTAAGACAGACTTGCATCCAAGGAGAACTGGGGGGTGGCATGTGTGTGTGTGCAGGGGCATAGAAGAATAATGAGCACCCAGGATAATCTCTAAATTGCATCCACCCCCAGCACATAAGGGTAATGTCTAAATTGTGCCCACCCCTAATTTCAAGATAAATAGACATTGATAGCTGCTACCAAGCACTGGAGGCACTCACTCGGTTATGCCAAGAGATTTGGAAGACAGCTACCTGGCCAGCTGACTGGAAGAGATCCATATTTGTACCCATTCCAAAGAAAGG
>NW_006922094.1:1343559-1365909 GCF_000298275.1 Orycteropus afer afer | reverse complement strand
ATGGATTATGTCTCAATATAAAGAAAACAAAAATCCTCACAACTGGACCAATGAGCAGCATCACAATAAATGGAGAGAAGATTGAGGTTGTCGAAGAATTCACGTTGCTTTGTTCTACAATTGACGCCAATGGAAGTAGCAAGGAGGACATTAGACAATGTGTAGCACTGGGAAGGTCAACTGCGAAGGAACTCTTCCAAGTGCTGAGGAGCAAGGATGTCTCCTTGAGGACTAAGGTGCCCCTAACACAAACCATGATATTTCCAACCACTTCGTATGCATGTGAGAGCTGGACAATGAATAAGGAAGACCGAAGAAGAGTTGATACTTTTGAGTTGTGGTGCTGGTGAAGAATGCTGAAAGTATCATGGACTGTTAAAAGAACTAACAGATCTGTCCTGGAGGAAGTACAGCCGGAATGCTCCTTGGAAGCGAGAATGGCCAGACTTCGTCTCACCTACTTTGGTCATGTGGTTGTTGTTATTGTTATGTGCCATCAAGTTGGACCCGACTCATAGTGACCCCTCCTAGGGTTTCCAAGGCAGTATCACTACAGAAGTAGATTACCCAACCTTCCTTCTGAGGAGTGGCTGGTGGGTTTGAATCGCCAGCCTTCTGGTTAGCAAATGCTTTAGGCACTACACCACCAGAGCTCGTTGGTCATGTGGTTAGAAGGGACCATCTTCCGGAGAAGGATATCGTGCTTAGTCAAGTAGGGGATCAGTGAGAGAGGGAAGACTCTCAACGAGATGGACTGACACAGTGGCTGCAGTGATGGGCTCAAGCACAGCAAGGATCGTGAGGGTAGCGCAGTCCAGGGCAGCGTTTTGTTCTGTTGTACACAGGGCCACTGTGAGTTGACTTGATAGCACCTAACAACAACATAGTGGATAAAGCCCTGGGAGCGGTTTTGAGTCAGGGGATCCTTGACCTTTCAGCCCATCCTGTGTGCTCTACCTTTAAAACAGTTCCAGCACACAAAAACACTGTTCTACATCCTACTTTGGGCAGTAGCGACTGAGGTCTTAAAAGCTTGCAAGCAGAGCAGCCATCTAGAGGCAGCAACGGTTCTCTAGAGCAAAGAAGAATGAAGAAAACCAACGATGCATGGAAACAATTAGTCCAAGGGACTAGTAGACCATGCAATCCCCAGCCTATATGACCATGAGACCAGAAGAACTAGATGGTGCCCAGGTACTACAGTCAACCACTCAGAAAGGGGTCAGTTCAGGAGATCCTGGATAGAGTGTGAGAACAATGTGGAACATCAACATCATAAGAAAGAAAGACCAGCCTTACTGGTCTGATAGAGCCTGGTGAGACCCCTAAGACTATGGAGCCTAGTTACCCTTCAGGTCTGGAATTTAACTCACTCCCATGGCTTCCAGCCAAATAATAGACAGGCATATAGGGTGAAGATTTATACCAGGTAGATATATACTCCTTAGAACGATCAATTTTGGGAGAACAGAAGGACAATGTTTGCACAAGGAGCTAGCTCAGGGGGCAGGAATGCATAGGAAAGAAGGACAGGGAAGAGGTAACTATAGGTAGGAAGTGGGAAGAGAGCTGTCACTGTTGGGAATTGCAATCAATATCATGAAACAAAATGTGTATGAACTGATGTATGGAAAATGAATTTGTGCTGTAAACTTTCACCCAAATCACAATAAAAATAATAGTAAAAAAACACCTTCCAGCACCTGCCCTCCCAGGTCCTCACCCTAGCCCCATCCATCCTCTTCTCCCAGTTAGGCCATTCCAGAAGACTCCTCACTCATCTCCTTCCTGCTTTCTCCCCATCTCTCGGTCTGTTCTCCACAGCAACCAAAGGGACCCTGTGAACACCTGAGTCACACCAGGGCCTTCCTCTGCTAGAAATCCTTTCATGCCTTCATCTCAGATTGAAGTCAAAGTCCTGCCCTTGGCCCATGGAGCCCCACACAGTCATCCCCCATCACCTCCCTGACCTCATCTCTCACCACCCACCCCCTTGCTCACTCTTCTCCAGCCACCTAGGCCTCCCTGCTGTTCCTGGAGCACACTGGGCACATTTGAGCCTCAGGACCTTTGCACTGGCTGTTTCCTCTGCTTGGAATGCTCTTCCTTCAGTATCCAGGTGGCTCCCTTGCACCTTTCCTTCAGGTCTTTGCTCAAATGTCCACTTCTCAGTGAGGCCTTCCTCTCACCCTTTGGAGCACAGGAAACTGGTCTGTTTGACTTCACAGCAGTTATCCCTTCTGATTCCATATGTTTCCTTACCTTGTACATTGTCCATCTCTTTCACTAGAATGTCACCTCCAGAAGGGTGGAGATTTTTAGCATCTTGTTCACCATTTTATCCCAGCTTCCCTAAAAAATACTGGCTTAATAAATATCTATTGAATGAATGAACGACTACGGGGCAGGCCATTAAAGGGGCTAAGATTTACACACTTCCAATCCCTGAAGAGCCCAGATTTCAGTCAGGAGACTAAACAAATAAACTATTTTCACGTAGGAATAAGGGCAAAACCAAAAATTCACTGCCCTCCAGTCCATGCTGACTCATAGTGACCCCTCTAGGGTTTCCAAGGCAGTAAATCTTTATGGAAGCAGAGTACCTCTTCTTTCTTCTGTGGAGCAGCTGGTGGTTTTGAACTGCCAACCTTTTGGTTAGCAGCTGAATGACTTACCACAGCACCACCAGAACTCCTAATAAGGGCAATAAACAAACAAACCCACTGCCATGGAGTGAATTCTGACTCATGGTGACCCCCATTCGAGTTCCAAGGCTGTAAATCTTTATGGCAGTAGATTGGCTCATCTTCCTCCCGAAGAGCAGCTGGTGGGCTTGAACTTCCAGCCTTCTAGTTATCAGCCAAATGCCTTACCCATTATGCTACCAGAGCTCCTTAATAAGGGCAAAGAGGAAGCTAAACAAGGAACCAACTGTGGATGGGGGGTAACTTGGCTGCAATAATGAGGTGCCCTTTGCATCAAAGCCTGTTGGGTGAGAAGAAAAGATCTGAGAAAAGAGCCTTCTGGGAAGGAGGGAACAGGTGTGCAAAGGCCCAAAGCAGGAATGAGCTTCACATATTTAAGGAACAGAAGGAAAGTTAGTGTCTGCCATGTTAAGTGGAAAAGGGTAGGCAAGAGTTTTTAGAAGGGTCCGTAGGGTGTGCCTTCTGGGATGTTAAGGAGAGCAACATGTTTTTCAAAGGCTGCTCTGCTGTGGTGACTTTAAGCTGGTCTCTCCTCTGGCTTCCGTCCTACATCTGTCAAACGGGAGCAGGCCTTTGAGGTCCTCTGTTTCCCGACGTTCTGGGGACTCCTCGTGACATTTTGATGCTATCACCATCTCTCCCTTTTGGATGAACAAGGGTCCAGAAAGGCTAAATCACTTTTCCAAGCCCACAAAGCTAAGCTCCATACTTGAACCCAGGCAGTGTTCCCACACCTCATGCTCTTAATCGCCACTCTATACTGATGCTCGCATAGAGTCCGCTTTGACATCAGACAAATCCTACTGTCACTCAGATGAGTTGCCTGCGTCCCCTGAGCCCGTTTCCGCAAGCGTACAAGGTACATACCAACATTTGCCCCAACCCACAGAACACTTGACTACCAAGAGGAATGCACGCGTGATTCCTAACAAGTAGTTAACTTTCTGTCTGACATGGTTTTTCAGTTGCGAGGAGAGGGTTTTGGGGGAAAGGGGCGCAAGCCTTGTAACCTTTAGCATTGTTTCCTCCGTTTAATCTGTCTTCCTCCACCCCACCCTCGCTCCCCTCAACCACACACACTTCCCCCACCCCCCCGGGCTGAAAAGAGGTCGTGGTCCCTTTAAGGCCCGCCCCTCCCTCCCCCAAAACTTCCCAGTGTCTGCTCCCTTTTCGATCCGGGACGGCCGGCCAAGCTCGCCGCCGAGCTGGTAGGGGCTACGGGCGCGAGGTCGTGGAGGGGCGCGGGGGGTTTTCGGGGAGGTGCCACCCCTGGCTCGCGGCTGCCGCCAGAGTGATAAGGGTGGAGGAGGGGCGGGGCGCGGGGGTGCAGAGAGGGCTGCCGGCTGGTCGCCCGCCGCGGGCACGCGCGGGCGGGCGGGCGAACGGCCTGGAACGTGGCGCGCCGCAGACGGTTCCGCCGAGTTCCGTCCGCGCGCGCCGCCGCGAGGGGCGTCCGGGCCGGGCGCAGGGGCGGGGCCCCTCTTCCCCTCCCCCCACCGCATTCCCCTGACGTAGGGCCCTCGCGACCCCGCCCTTGAGAGGGACCGGCGCCACTTTACTCCCTTCACATGGATCACGTGTTTAAGACGTCGCGCCGCCCTCCATTGGTGCTTAACCCTCGTTGGGTTCTCCAAGTGTGACTAGGAGTTGATTTAGATCTGATCAGCCTCCGTAACTTTCATGTCTGCGCCTCAGCCGTTAGACTCAGCGCGTGTGTTGCGTCTTTTTAGCACCGTTGGCCCCATTTCCAGTTTAGTTTCCACGAGGGTCTCTATTTCAGGGATCCCCTTTTCACCTGGGTGGAAAGATTCCTGAGCACCTTTGGAGTTGTTTCCCCCATTTTCCAGGACTCTAGCCTGACTTTCTAAGTGCAGCGTCAGCTGCCTTCCCGCCACCCACCACCCTCTGCAGCGGAAATGAGCTGCCCGAATCCAGGTTCTGACTGTTCTTTGGGTCCTAGTGATTCTCTTAGGAAGAGCATTGGGTGCAGGTTAGTCCTGGTGGCCTGTCACCCCCGAGAAGGTTAGACCTCAACAATGACTGCCCTTGGCAGAGCGGCGGCATTGTTCCAGGCGCTGTGCCCAATACTTGTCAGGGCAAGGCGGAAACCACCGCTCCTTTGCCTGTGCAAGACGTCCAGACTGTGGGAAATAACACTCGTCACCAGTGGCGAGTTGCTTGCTTGTTAGTGCTGTGCCGTGGGACCGTAAGTCAGGGTGATCATAAGTCAGGTTATGGGGGAAGTCTGAGAATCTTCGCTGGTAAGGACAAGGAAGTCTTTTCAGGGAGGGGACGTATGGACTGAGTCCGCATCACAGAGGCAGGAAGAATTAGTCCTTAGCGCTGGCAGGAGGGGTAAAGTATCCTGGGAGGAAGAGGCTGCGGAAAGACCGAAAGTTGGGCTTAAGTCCTTTTCTTCTGCAAACGGAAACGAGTTACTAGGGCTGAATTTAGAAGTGGCGTGGTGAAATAAAGCCTGCGAACTGGAAAGGGCTCCGAACAGTCAGGGGCAGCAAATGGTTTTAAACTGAGAAAGATTTCACTTTGGGTTAGGAAACTGGCACTGTGAAGGTTGGAAGTGGAGTGCAATAGGGTACGGTGGTGGGGACAGAACTGCCCTGAGAGTTCCCCCTCTATCTTGGTCTAGGTTCTTGCGTTAAACACAGCATACAATCATTAAATACTGCAGGTACGCCAGGCCTTCGCTACCATAGTGGGTAGCTCTGACTAGAGGCAAAGGAAAGCACGTTGGCGCAAGCGTTCTTGCCCGCGACTCTTTCCTAGACTGCGCCAAAGGTGGTGGTTCCCTTTTTCATCCAATCAGCAACCAACATTACAGTTTGAGCAGGGAGGCTATCCACTCTCCATTGACCAATCGAGTAGAAATGCAGAAGATGAGCACCCGCTTGAACCACTTGAGACAGACAAGAGGGAGGGGTTTCCTGTTCTTGCAGAATGGGCGCAGGAAAGTAGAAGGCGGTCTGGAGACTAAGGGCTTTCGATTTGATGGATTATGCAGTAAACCAATGGGAGTGTGAAGGAGGCGGAGTTTCTCAGAGACGGGGTGGGGACATAGGCCCCCATCCGGTGTTCTTAGGGAGGCTAGGCTTAGGCGCTTTAGTGCCAGAAATTCAACCTATTAAATTCGAGTTTATTTTAAAGCGGCGGGTTCAGCGAAATGACTGGCAGAAAGCATTCGCCTATAAGGAGTGTCCCAGGCAAATGTGGGCGGGTCCTTCCGCAGAACGGCGTGGGCATTACCCAATAGGCATACAAGGCGTGAGGAAGCTTCCCCTCCCCCCGCGGCGGGACCAGTGGCTCCCCCTATCGGGTGGGGGCGGTGGGTGACGGGCGTGTCCCTCCCCCAATGGGAGGCGGGGGGAGGCGGGTTCTGAGCCGCCATGTCGCGGAGGCTGCTGCCCCGGGCGGAGAAGCGGCGGCGGCGTCTGGAGCAGAGGCAGCAGCCGGACGAGCAGCGGCGGCGGGCGGGAGCGATGGTGAAGATGGCGGCGGCGGGCGGCGGAGGCGGCGGTGGCCGCTACTACGGCGGCGGCAGTGAGGGCGGCCGGGCGCCTAAGCGGCTCAAGACTGACAACGCCGGCGACCAGCACGGAGGCGGTGGTGGCGGCGGTGGAGGAGCCGGGGCGGCGGGCGGCGGCGGAGGGGTGAGACCAGGACCAAAAGCGCCGGGAATAGTCGGAAAGGGAGAGAAATTTTCCCACTTTAGACGTATTTATTTTTTTGAAGGGGGGGGGGTTGTCGTTTGCGCACGCGCTCAGTCCCTCGCGCCGTTGACTGGGTGGGGGAGGGGCAGGCGTTGGGCAAACGGCGGGGTTTGCGCGAGGACAGGCGCTTGCGCGTGCGCGTAATCCTGAGCGAAAGGGGGGCGGCCGGAAGAGGCAGCGAGCGCTGCGGGTGGTGCACTGCGCAGGCGCAGCGGGCTGGTTTGTGGGGGGCCGGGCACACGCTCGGACCTTTTTTTTTTTTTCCCTTTACCATTATTTTCGCTGGCCCTCCTGCGCAGGCGCGTTTATCCCGCCAAGCCTCGTGGGCGGGTGGGGGGGACGCCTCGTGAGCGGGAATCGGTGGACATGTTTTATGTTCCCTATTTAACGTCTTTATTCTGAAACTCTCAATAGAAAACTAATTTATTTGAAGGTGTTCTTAGGACAGACAATATTACATACTTTTGTACTATCAGAAACGGGAAGGGCTTGTGAAAGGTCGTCCGTCGTAGACATGGAAAATTGAGTTAAACTTTGGGAACCATCACAAGTTTGGTTACAATTTAGGGGGTTCAGGAACTCTCCCTAAACCAGGCTTCCCCTCACATACTTAGTTAAGTAAGTAGAGGTAGTAGATTTGATAAAACATAGATGTTTTCTTGGGTTAGGCATTGGGAAGGGGATCTGGTCAGCCTTTTTAGTTCTCTTTAGAAATCAACAATTTGTTAACTTTTAGGTTGCAGGTTTTTCTCCAGTTTCTCCTCCTTCCAAGGTTTTTTTAAAAAAATTTTCCCCTATTCAGCCACTTCCGGGCTTTTCCATGGTTTCCCGGTGATCCATAACATGTAGTTCAATAGCGTTTTTATGTATTCTACGCTTTGTCACACACATTTTAAAGATACCTTAATTGAAATCTTAAGAGTTTTTTTTTTTTTTTTTCCTTTTAAAGTAGGGATTAAGATTCCCAGTTTCATAAAACAGTGAAAAGACCTGAGTTAGGTCATTGCTAGTGAGGCACAGGGCTAGGATTAGAACTCGAGGCTGTGGAACACCAAGCCCCTGAGCCAGGTGGATGTGCCTCCTGTAGTTTGTGTGGCTTGTTCCTGAAATGAAATCCGCTTCGGCTTCTGTTCCATGGCCTTCTGCCTGGTGGTTCTGGCAGGAGACTGGGCCTGCACCCCAAGAGAGGTGGCGGAGAAAGTTACTTACTCCTGATTCCCAGGGGCTTCTGCATGGGTGGAAAGATACTTCCCCAGGGAAAGAAGCTGTCATGGTTTTTAGCACTATGAGTGCTGTATCAGAGTTTTGTTTATGAAAAACTGTTCTTGCCCCTATTTTTCCTTAGTTTTGGTGTAGTCAAAACTGCAGAGGGCCAAAGCTGGCCTGGCTGCCACAGCTTCTGGGACACATGCTGGTTTATTGGGCCTGGGATTTGGTCGTGGGGGACAGTGATGCTTGGCCAGGTGGCAGTGGTAGTAGCTTTCTTAATCAGAGAAAGCCCGGAAAAGTTGGGGCAGCTGCCAAGGGGAAGCCCTGATTCATACTGCAGTAGACAACTTTGCCGAGTCCTTCCTGCCAGTGGTGGCCCCTTTCTAAGCCACTCTATCACAAGTTTTGTTGATTGAGGGAACTAGTGAGAAGAGAGGCAGGTCTCTGGAGCGCTAGAAGGTCTGGGGCTTACCTAGTCCTCCATTCTGCCTCCTCGGAAGCTACAGCAAGAGCCAGTGGGCAAGTGACCACCTTCTGAGGGCTTGAGGTCCGCTGGCCCAGAACCCTTTTGTGGTGATTGGCTTAAAATACCGTCCCTTGTCTGCCTGATGAGTCCTTCCTTGGTGATAACTATCTCATCTGACCAGGTCTCCAACAGCACAGAGATCAGAAAATGAAGTCTTTGTTTCTGCTTCCTTTTCTTAGGAGAATTACGATGATCCGCACAAAACTCCTGCCTCCCCAGTTGTCCACATCAGGGGCCTGATTGATGGCGTGGTGGAAGCAGACTTAGTGGAGGCCTTACAGGAGTTTGGACCCATCAGGTACTGAGCTCAGAAGCCGAGGGTTGGTTCTCCAGAGAAGTTAGATCCTTGGTATCTTAAGCGTCACTGGTTTCTGGTTGAAAGGAATGACTTTGCTGTTCTAATCTGGGTTCCCTTGGATAGATCCTGGGGGTACTCGGGATTGGTCATTGATTCAGTTATAACACAAGCTCATTCGTTTTATTCTCTGCCTTGTAGTTTCTAGTCACGATTCTTTATTTAGGATATGTTTACTGATAATGGCAAATGAAACTGACCTGGACCCTTCCCAGACAGTTGCCTATCTAGGGTGATTAGCCCTGTGGTAGGGTGAGCTCAGGCCTCTATGGGAGGCATCAGACAGGTGAGAAGAGCTTAGGAAAGTTTCCCAGTGGGGGTGATTACTAGGCTACACCTGTTTTGACTGTTGTGCTATTTGTGGCATGGGGTGTTCAGGTCAGGAAACTGGGTGCAGAGGTGTTCAGAAGCTGTGGAGGAGTCATTTCACAGGAAATTGGAGGACATTGTCCTGCTTTTGTACTCATTCCCCTGACAGTGGTGTTACCTATGTTCTCTCTGGCAGCTATGTAGTGGTAATGCCTAAAAAGAGACAGGCGCTGGTGGAGTTCGAAGATGTGTTGGGGGCTTGCAATGCAGTGAACTACGCAGCCGACAACCAAATCTACATTGCTGGGCACCCAGCTTTTGTCAATTACTCTACCAGCCAGAAGATCTCCCGCCCTGGCGACTCAGATGACTCCCGGAGTGTCAACAGTGTGCTCCTCTTTACCATCCTCAATCCCATCTATTCCATTACCACGGTGCGTGCATCTGTGAGGCCCTCGCTCCTCTTCTCCATCTCCCGTGTGCCAGGCTGACCAGCCAGTGCCCCCTCATGTTGCTTCTTTTGGCTTTTACAGGATGTTCTTTACACTATCTGTAACCCTTGTGGTCCTGTCCAGAGAATTGTCATTTTCCGGAAGAATGGCGTCCAGGCCATGGTGGAATATCCTTTGCTGAAAATTGAGTTAGGGGCTTTCTTGGGAATTAGCAGGGGTCCATTCTTCAGTCAGCATGTATGTACTGAATGCCTCCTGCTTGCTAGATGCCATCACAGAGCCTATGGGCTGATGGAGAGACAGCTTATCACAGGTGAGCAGATGTAGGGTGGGAATTACAAACCTTAAAGTACTATGACGGGGAAGCCTGGGGCGCTTCAAGGAAATACAAGAGGAAAGAAACCTAAAAGGGGATCTTGGGATGTCTCTAAGAAGGGTAGAAGCTGGTGTTCCAGTTAGAGGAAATAGCCTCTGCAAAAGCCGTAAGTTGAAGGGGCTGAGTGTTGGAGAAATAGGATCCAATGGCTGAAGAGTAGCTGACGAGGGAAAGGGATCTGAGCATTGGAGGAAGTTCTGGACAGTTCTATAACCTCTGGGCGACGTTAGACCCAGGGTGCACTGGGAAGCCAGTGATGAGAGGGAGGTAATCTCGTTGCTATGCGTAGTCAGATGCCGGCAGTGAGGGTGCAGGGCAGATCGAGTGAAGTAGATCAGCTGGAGTGGAGTGAAAGTGCAGATCATGAAGACATGGGGCAGAATCTAGTGGCTGTGGAGAGTAACATGACCCTAAATCCCACGTGCATCCCAGTCTTCGGATGCTGTCTTGTCCTTGTCCCTTTCTGGGACCGCTTCTTGAATTCCTTGTGAAAGAGATCCCATGAGAAGACTTTTCTTTAACCTGAGTCACATTTGACTCTGTACAGAGTGCCCAGCGGGCCAAGGCCTCACTTAATGGGGCCGACATTTACTCTGGCTGTTGCACTCTGAAGATTGAGTATGCAAAGGTAGGTGTGGGCAGGGACTGCTGCTTGTCCACTTCCAAGTGAGCAGGGGCAGGCTGATCTCAAGTGTTGTTATCTTGTCCCTGCAGCCTACACGCTTGAATGTGTTCAAGAACGATCAGGATACTTGGGATTACACAAACCCCAACCTCAGTGGACAAGGTAATCCTGGTGGCCACTTTGTTCTAAACACACCCGCCTTGTCTTCACTCAACTAGTGCACTTCATAAACCTGGGCTCAGGGTTATGTAATGCCATTGAGCTCCCGATGGACATGGGAAGGCCTTGGAGACAGACCTTGGAAATGCATACCTCAGCGGGAGTGAGAGTGATCGAAGGGCCTTTGTAGGTCTTAGTTGCTTCTTGAGGCCCTTTGATACAGCTGAGGGTGTAAAGGCAAGGCAGAGGCTTGGATGAGGTAGGGAACGGGGCCTCCCTGAGGACAGGGCAGGATGATGGGAGTAGCAGCTCCAGATGGATTGTGCTGCTTCCTTTGTAGGAGCCTGGCTAGGGTTACTGACTCTGATTCTTGCTTACCTGGGAATGGTACCCTTGCTGTTCACTGTTGAGGGTCTGGTTGTGGGGCTAACAGACTGGGGAGATGCTGAGGACTCCCGGGCTCTTGCAGCAAAATCTTTGAGCAAGTTGACCTTGTGAAGGTGAGACACTGGATTGGAGCAGGGCGGACACGCTTCACCTCCCTTGCAGAGGGAACTCAACAGCTCTGCAGAGGGCCCTAATGGACAACCCCCTTCCTAGGGTCTTTCAAGCATGACTTGCCTTTGGTAGGAGGGAGAGGTGGAGGATGTGAAAAACAGCGGCACCCCCTCAGCAAGACCATCCATCTCTGTCTGACTTGGTCTGACACATCTGAGTAGGCAATGGGTGAGGGAGGAGGCTGGTTGCTGACACCTCACAGACTCTGGGAGGCCAGAGGCCCTGGTTTCTAGGCAGGCCTGTCTTGCTCACCCTTGCAGCTGGGAAGCAGTGGGCAGGGTGGGCTAGACTCTCCAGGACCCAGCTTGTACAGTGGGCCCTGCAGGCTCTGCTGCCCCTTCCAGAGGTCAGAGGCAAATGGGTGATCGAAAGAATGTACCAGAGCGGGCAATGGCATTACATGACTGCTAACAGAAACATGGCAACCAACCATTTCTTCTCCAAGGAACATTAGTAGAAGATGTGCAGACCGGCAGGGGCTAGTGGTTGGGTTGGCTGTGCATTGGTTTTGATACCTCTCAGCTTTGGCTGCTCCAAGGCCGGGGGCTAAA
Organism: Orycteropus afer afer; assembly: GCF_000298275.1. NCBI lineage: Eukaryota > Metazoa > Chordata > Mammalia > Tubulidentata > Orycteropodidae > Orycteropus > Orycteropus afer. Next base: position 1,354,359 of record NW_006922094.1, on the reverse strand, counting down.
AAAAATGGGCCGATGAGGTGACCTGGAGTGAGGGCGATGCTTCCCCCTCAGGATCTGTACTTCCGCGGCTCTGCCTCTGCACATTGCTCACCAACACACAGGGTAGAAAACCACTAGCTCTTCATGGAGAGAACAGGACATGCAGCCTCCACCACGTTCCCAGAAACAGCTGCAGACTTGAGCTCACTACATCAAGAACACCACACCGCGCTCCAAGGAACAGCTACAAGCACAGAGACAGAGGCAGACAGAGACAAAGAGAGAAAGAGACGCAACATGGCAGCAGACACTGCTTTTTTATTAAACATTTTAAAGTCAAAATCCAAGCAAACTCGAACCCGAGAATGTACACAGAAGTAGGAAACACAGAGAACAGAGCTCTCCCAGCCAGCCAGCGGTGCTCTTTTCGGAGAACGTTTCATAGACTGAAGTAGAGTCCATGGGCCTCCAAGACAATAGGATCCTCTCTCCATTCCTCGCCATATGGGTGTTTTTGGTTTTAAGTCCTTTGGTTTGGGGAGGGCCTTTTTTTCTTTTCTGTTTTGATGCTTTTATTTTTCCTGCAGTCACCAGCTGCCAACATAATCTGCACCAACTGGAGATCAGAAACTTTAAAAAAAAAAACCAGAACAGCAAAAAAAAAAAAAAAAAAAATCAAAAAACCAAAACAGACCTAAAACCAGACAGCCAAACAGCTCAGGGGCACACAGTTACCTGTTGGTGGGTAACCGGGCGTGCTCCCAAGGCCAAAAGCGCGGGCATAGTGGGGCCACTGGCACACTCCATAACCAGGAGACACGCACATGGAGCGCTACACAGCCAGAAGCACCGCACCACCGCACTGAGCACATAAATGTGAGGAGCTGACAACACGGAGGGACACTACCCACTTCATACACCTTTATTTCCACTTTCTGGTATCTTCTGAGGACACAACATCTGTGAGCCAATTTTGATTTAATCAAAGCATTGACTTTTAAGACAATTCTTTAAAAAAAAAAAAATTGTGACGGATGTGTACCGTAACTTGTATTTATGACTGTAAAACCATGTGATGCAGGGTCGCAGTGTATGTTTGATGGGACGCCATCTTTCAGAACTGTGCTAACTCACTGTTGAAGCGTCCAATGGTAAGAGAAAATACAGATTTGTTTTTTGTGACAAATGGACATTGTACTCTGTACTTCTGCTGTAAGTAGCCCTTTTCATCTTTGTAATGATTGGTTGTTGAAACAACCCTGGCTGGGTGGCAGGAAAAGGCAGTGGTCTCAAAAACTCTGGCTTTGGAGTCAGCCAGATGTGGGTTCAAATCTGGCTCAGCCACCAACTGTTCAGTGTCCTTATTTGTAAAATGGGGCTAAAATAGAACCTACCTCATAGGGTTGTTGTGAGGAATTCAACAAGCTGTGATGTCTGTAAAGCGCTTACAACAGTGCTTGCCACTCAAGCGCTCAGTAAACAGTAATGATTTATGAACTGCAGCTGGGGTCAGGAGGTGGATCTGCGCCATTGTCTGGGTCTGAGAATGTTGATGCCTTGTATACAGTTGCTTATTTTAACTGATTTCTTGATGTTTCCCTGCTTGTCAGCTGTTGTGGTCCCTGTTCTTGGGTTGGATGGGTCTGGGTGGGAAGGCAGGTGGGGACTAGAATTGAGACAGATGGGGCCTAGTGAGTGTGGCCTAGAGCTGGAATCTTGGGGGGTTTGGGGGCCAAGTTTGATCTTTGTGCCTTTCCTGGGTTACTTTCCTGCTGTTAATGACTCCCTTCATTGGGAGTTAGTTTAGAAGGCTGCTCTTGGCCCCCGTCACATATCAGACTTCTTTCGCAGCTGCCACTTCCCCAGAGGGCCTGAGAGCTAGGCTTCCCGCCAGGGCCAGGACAGGTGAGAGAGCCCAGAACTTAGTTTCGTTCTTCACAGAAAAAGGAAACACAGTCCCTTGGGTACGGGCAAGGGTGAGAGAGTGGTCTTCTGCCTGGAGGCTTGGGCTTCATGTCCATTCCTGGGTCAGACTGTAGGAAAGGGGGGGCCCAGCAGCCACTGCGGAGGGAGGGCCTGCAGCGAGGCTCATGAAAGCTCAGGAATTGGAGACTAGCCTCTCTAGTTAGGAGGGAAAGACACTCTGATTTTTGAGTTGGTCTAACTGTTTTCTCTGTTCACAGGTGACCCTGGCAGTAACCCTAACAAACGCCAGAGACAGCCCCCACTACTGGGAGATCACCCCGCAGAATATGGTGAGGGCAGGGGGTTCCCCTCCGTGGACTCCCGTGGCTCATGTGCCCCTGCCCGCCGTCCGCCGCGCAAATTCTCACCCGTCCTCCCTCTCTTTCCTTCCCACCCCCCAGGAGGGCCCCACGGTGGGTACCACAGCCATTATCATGATGAGGGCTACGGGCCCCCCCCACCTCACTACGAAGGGAGACGGATGGGCCCACCAGTGGGGGGTCACCGCCGGGGCCCCAGCCGCTATGGCCCCCAGTATGGGCACCCCCCACCCCCTCCCCCACCACCCGAATATGGCCCCCACGCCGACAGCCCTGTGCTCATGGTCTATGGCTTGGATCAATCTAAGATGAACTGTGATCGCGTCTTCAATGTCTTCTGCTTGTATGGCAATGTGGAGAAGGTGAGCTTCTGCTTGGTCCACCTCCCTCATTGTAGACCTGGCAGGCCTGTTGTAACCTACAGAAGAGGCCTGAGCCTAATTGCTTGCCAGTAAGCGAAGCAGGAGAGCCGGTGGGGAGCTGGCTGGGATCAGGCAAGATCCAAAGTGGGTCACTCAGTTAACTCAGGCCACCAGCTACAGACAGGTTTTATTTGGTCTTCACTGTATGTGGGTGGGTACTTTTTAATTTCTAACATTTAAAAAAAAAAAAAAGTACATTCATTTACTTAACTGGTTTTCTTCCTCATCCAGCATTTCACATCTACAGTAGTAAAATTGTCTGGCACGTTAGTGATGCACATTGGGCAGTTTCCCAGAAGCCATGGTGTAAGACAAGTGAAGCTGGGTGTGATGGTTCAGCCTGGGTTGTGGCTCTATGGTCTGCCAAGCTTATGTAATTTGGCAGTTAGATAATGATGTAGTTATTTTCTATTTTCACGCAACGACCTGGTCTTTGGAAATTAATCGTGTCAATAAGAGTAGGTGTACTTACATTATGTCCTTAGAAAGCTGATAAATTGTGTACAGAATTACCAGTTCAAAGTTATGAAAGGATTTTCTGAAAACTTGAGGTGATCTGGCCACACTACTTTGCCTCTGTAACAGTGGGGACTGACTGGCGGCTGCCCCCCTGAGACCAGGTGGTTTCTGATTATATCAAACCTACCTGGGCCCTGTAACCTTTGCATTTGCGGCCTGTGTTGGCTTGGTGGCTCACACGTTTCAGTTTCTTTACCTATACACCAGGCACTGGGAAAGTAGTAACATGTAGTAACTTGTTTAATTTTTATAATAACTCTTAATAAGATGGGTAAGGAATTGGCACATGGATTAAACAACTCAGGTTTAAATAAACTTTATGTGGAAGCAGGACTCAGAACTAGATGGCTGGGCTTCAGAGCCACTACTGCTCTGTGTTTCAATGTTGATATATAGTATCGCTCATAGAAGTACGCCATGTTGTGACCCAGGCTCAGAGAAGTATGTGTGTATAACAGACAGTACTAGTGGGAATTGCTGTTTTCTGGCTGTGGACCCTGCTTGCTGTTGTGCCTTATTAGATGGCTTACCTGGCCTTTTAAAGGGTCCCGGGCTTGCCTGGCCTCTCCTGCCCACCTTGGGGCTGGTGAGCTCCTCTGCTCTCCTGAGTTGTATTTCACAGGCAGGGAAACAAGCCTCGGTCCACAGCAGGAACTAGAAACTAGTTGCTTCTAACTTGGAAAGGTGGGAAAAGGGCCCCTGGAAACTGCATTGGGTGCTAACTCTGGCTGCTGCCTCCTCTCCCCAAGGTGAAATTCATGAAAAGCAAGCCTGGGGCCGCCATGGTAGAAATGGCTGACGGCTATGCTGTGGACCGCGCCATCACCCACCTGAACAATAACTTCATGTTTGGGCAGAAGCTGAATGTCTGGTAGGTGCCCTGGCCTCTCTAGGCTGGGGAGGGTGGAGAGGGGCCGAAGAGAGGAGGGAAAGGTAGTGGTGGGGCCGCTCAGAGGCATTTATTCAGGCGAAAGTAGGTGTGTGGTGTGTGCTCAGGTGTTCTTTGAAGTGGTGGGGAAAAGTAGGTTGGCCTTGCCTCAGGTACAGAACAATGAATGGTCTCCTGAGGCACTCCAGCTTTTATCAGACAGGCACAGGGCTAGGCACCCCTCTATAAAGTCACAGTGGACGATTTCGGATACAACTTCTGGATCTGACAGAGGGCTCCCCTTTTGTCCCGACAGTGTCTCCAAGCAACCAGCCATCATGCCCGGTCAGTCATACGGGCTAGAAGACGGGTCCTGCAGTTATAAAGACTTCAACGGCTCAAGGAACAATCGATTCTCCACCCCGGAGCAGGCAGCGAAGAACCGCATCCAGCACCCCAGTAATGTGCTGCATTTCTTTAATGCCCCCCTGGAGGTGACCGAGGAGAACTTCTTTGAGGTGGGTGCCATGGAGGTTCTCAGGCATTGGGCCCTCCTCCCCACAGCCATCTGAAGGGGTCATTCCTTTGTTTTGAGTCTTTCAACAAATACCTGTTTTGATCTTTTTTGCTGGGCTCTGGGTTGAGTGCTGGGGTCATGGACCAGAACAGACCAGGACCCTACTTACAGTCTGGATAAGGCAAGTGTGAGGCTAGGTTTCTGCCAGCCATAGAGCTGAGCTGGTCATGCTTATTTGCTTGTTTGTCAAGCTCACCTGCTGGGAAAGATTCCTCACAGACTTCAGTGGTCGGATTCCAATATCAAAACACCCATGTTGTCAGGGCCCCCAGGGTGCCTAGATAACATCGAAAGGTGCAGTCAGGCAAGTAGGGCAACTGGGGGTGGCAGGGAGCAAGTCTGACTGGCAGAATTGGACTTTGCACGTTGCTGTGGCCTGAAAGTCTGCTGTTTCAGCACAGTAAACATTGACTTAGTGCTAATTTACTCAAACAGCTGCTGGAGATGGGAGGTGTAGTCCATGGAAACATTGAGAGGCGTTTGTAAACCTTTCTTTGTGTGTAAAAGTTAGAAACCCGTTCTTCAGAAAAACTCGAGCTCTCTCAGTCAGCCACATGGGGTACAACTGGTGGCCTGCTCTAATGTGGCACTGCTTGTTTCTGAGCCTAGTCTTTGTCCTCGCACAGATCTGCGATGAGCTGGGTGTGAAGCGGCCCTCCTCTGTGAAAGTATTCTCAGGCAAAAGTGAGTGAACTGCCCCCTTCCTACCCACACGCCTGCTCTGTAGGTGGTACCTCTGTGCTTCCTGTCAGCCAGCCTGAAACCTCCAGCTCCTCTTGCTTTCTAACCAGGTGAACGCAGCTCCTCTGGGCTGCTGGAGTGGGAATCGAAGAGTGATGCCCTGGAGACGCTGGGCTTCCTGAACCATTACCAGATGAAAAACCCCAGTGAGTAACCTGTGTGTCCTGCAGTCAGCTCCCTGGTGGCCTGATGGTTGGCTGGCTTCAGGCTAGGGCAGGCCCTTCCTGCAATTGAGACAGGACCCTAGAGATTTCCTTCAAGTCCCTGACACAGGCAGGCAGGTGGGAACTGGTCACCAGGAGAGTAGCAGGATGGTCCCCATGGGAGGCCCAGCCGGCTGTTTGCTGCTACTCACTCTACCAGCTTGGGAGTTGCTCAGGCTTGTCCTCCAGGGAGCTGGCATTCTTTCAACGTCAGAGGCTGCCTCAAGCAGTATTAAGGTAGAGGAGTGACATTTGCCATTAGGCCTGTTGTCTCGGGCCAGCTGAAAAGCCCTGGGATTCTCCACAGGGATGAAGGAAAAAAGAAGAAATGCTTTGTATTTGGCTTGTTTCTAAGTCTCACATCAGGCTATAGCCCATTAAACCACTGCACTTGGATTTCAGAAACTGGGGGATGTGTCCAAAATGGGAACCAGGTTGGGGAAGCTGCCAGATTGAGGGCCCAGTTAACCAGTCTTCTCTCCCCTCCTTTGCAGATGGGCCCTACCCTTACACCCTGAAGCTGTGTTTCTCCACTGCTCAGCATGCCTCCTAATTAGGTGCCGGGAAGAGTCTCATCTGAGCAGGAAAACGTTTTTCCTTTATGCTGTTTTGTTTTTGGTTCTTTTCTTTTTTCTTTTCTTTTTTTTTTTTTTCTTTTGGCAAAAGTTCTTGTATTACTTTTTTTAATGCTAGGTTAGTAGAAGCTTAACCATAATGGAAATGCTGGAAATCTGGAGGGTGGGGGAGGGGAACTGATATCTCCCAAGATTAACCTTCACTTTTTAAAAATTATCGTACATGTGATTTTTTTTTTTTCCCCTGCCCCCGTTCATATGTTTGTGCTGCCCATGTATTCTTGGCACATTTCAATAAAAATTGTTTGGAAAATAGCACTTGCTGGTGATTACCAGGGTGTGTCCGTTTCTTTACCTCCCACTCAGTCTTCTGAAGAGGTGCAGGTAGGTCAGGGCCTGCCCCAGGCCCTGGGGGGAATGCAGGTGGGTCAGGTCTGCAGACCTGAAATGGTGCTAAGCACCGAGGAGTCTTTTGAGGAAAATCCAGGAAGCCTAGTGGCCATCTTCATGCAAACTTGGTCTAATTGGAGAGCTGTTTGAAAAGAGTTGATAATTTGGAGAAAGACCCAAAAAAGAGGGCATGGGCCTTAATCCTGTAAAGAAATATGCCCGTCTACAAGGTTTGAAAATGAAACTCCAGAGAGATGCAATTGAAAGTCTTCAGTCTTCATCATATCCCAGAGCTGCCTCTGCTGCAGAGCAATCCATTGTAGAGGTGTGTCATTTATTTAACTTGGTCCCTGAGACAGTATTATTTTTTGCTACTACAGATAGTACTGCAAATATTTAAATGGAATTGCCAGCTGAAAGAGAATGGGAGCATAGCTAGTCCCGAATTATAAACGGTGAAGATAGTTTAGAGTGAGGTATATAGGCCCCAGCCTAAACCTATCCTGAAAGAATCCTGGTTTGAGTACCTTGGTTCCTGCTGGAGAGTAGAGGCTTTCTTCTAATGTATATGGAAAAGCTCTGGCAAATCTCAGACTTGATCTGGGACCTGAGCCAGTGGCTTGCAGCTACATGCAAGAGCCAGGAGAATCCTCCAGCTTGATATTGATCCACAAACTTGGTTGTGATTTGCCAGCCTCTGCAACTGCAAGAGCCATTTCTTTGAGAAATTTTTCCTCTATAAACTTCATTAGTTTTGCTTTCTAGAAAACTCAGCCATTAGGTGACTATTGTTATGTGCCGTGGAGTGGAGTCAGGCCTGACTGATGGTGACCCCTCCTTGGGTATCACTATAGATAGTAAATTGCCCAACCTTCCTCTTAGGAGTGGCTGGTAGGTTTGAACTGCCAGCCTACTGGTTAGAAGTCAAGTGCCTTAGGCACTATGCTACCAGAGTCCTAGGTGACTATCAGTATTAATTCACTTCAAGGAGCTTTGGTGGTGCAGTGCCTAAGGCACTTGCCTGCTAACTGGAAGGCTGGAGGTTCAAACCCACCAGTCACTCCTCGGAAGGAAGGTTGGGCAATCTACTTCGGTAGTGATAGTGCCTCAGAAACTCGAGGGGTCGCTGTGAGTCAGATCTGACTTGATGGCATATAACAACGATGACAATTCACTTCATGATAATATTTTCTAAACAATACAATACTCCAGAGACGTGGTGCATGATATTGGCTGCCACTTCTTCAGCATTTATTACATGGTGAAGTTACCAGATAGACACTACAGTACAATATTGTACACATAATAACCCAGTAACATAGATATTTATCATGACTGTCAAGATGTATTATAGGTTATGTTTGTACCGAACCACTATAGGCCTAACAGCCTAATCATTTTGTACAAAAGAGACGTGAAATAAACATGTACAGGAAGTTGTTGCATTTGCTACATCCTGTTCTCTGATCAGAATTTCTGAACTCATAATATTATAACCTTGGAGCTCAGGTGGCATAGTGCCTCAGGAATATGACTGCTGATCAGAAGGCTGTCAGCTCAAACCTGCCAGCCACTACTGAGAAGGAAGACTGAACAATCTACTTCTGTAGCGATACTGCCTTGGAAACCCAAGGAGAGGTGGCTATGAGTAGGAAAACGACTCCATAGCAGTGAGTTTGGTTTTGGTTTATTGTAACATTCAAGGAGCTCTGGTGGTGCAGTGCAATAAGGCATTTGGCTGCTAACCAGAAGGTTGGCAGTTCAAACCCACCAGCTACTCCACAGGAGGAAAATGAGGCAATCTACTTCTGTAAAGATTTACAGCCTTGGAAACCCGGTGGAGGTCGCTATGAGTCAGAATCCACTCAATAGCAGTGGGTTGTGGTGTTTTTTTGGTATTATAAACTTAGGGAGTTAAAGCATTGGGCTGCTAACCAAAAGGCCAGCAGTGTGAACCCACCAGCCACTCCATGGGAGACAGTCTGTTTCTGTAAAGATCTGCAGCTTTTGGAAACCCTATGGGGCAGTTCTACTTTGTCCTATAGGGTTACTATGAGCCAGAATCGACTTGATGGCAGTGGGTTTGTTTTGTTCTTTCTGTATTATAACTTATGGGACCATGGATACATACGTGGTATGACGTTGCCCAAACAGACATTCAGTGCATGGCTGTACTCCCTTTAGTCCCATCTGCCCAGAGACAGATCTGTTTACTGCATTGGTGAACATCTTTCTTAGCATTCATTCCTAACCAGCTTTACAGTACTTTCTATACACTGCATTTTCCAAGGTGGCTTTACCTTTTCAGGAGCTCTGGTCATGCAGCGATTAAAGTGCTCGACTGCTAACCAACAGGGTCGGCAGTTGGAACCCACCAACCACTCCTTAGGAGAAAGATGTGGTAGTCTGCTTGCACTGAGAGTTACAGCCTTGGAAACCTATGGAGAAATTCTCTGTCCTGTGGGGTCGCTATCAGTCACAGTTGGCTAAGCAGTTGCTCAGCAGTGGGTTTTTTTTTTTGGTCTTATCTTTTTAACACATGGACTTTGGAGCCACATAAATCCCCGCTGAAGTCCAGTGACCTTGAACTAGTGACTACCCCTCTGAGGCCATCTCCTCTGTGTACAGTGGAAAGTAAGATGATGTCACGGTGTGGAAATTCAGATTCGTATATGCATTTAGCTCAGTGTTCAACATTGGCCCCTCTGAACTTTTAGTCCTTTACATGAGTAAGCACGAAGTGCAGAGTGCTATTTTTTTTTTTTTTTTTTAGCACGGAATACAACATAATTACAAACTTAAAGCACTGGGGTTAATGCCCTCCTTAGACATTCCAGCTGCATACAGAAACTTTATCCAACAAGAGTGTGAATTATTTTCTTAGGCTTGGTTCCTAGAAGTGGAATTTAAGGGTACATTCCTAAGATTCTTTAGAATTTACCAGGCCAAAGGGTGCACACATACGCCTCTCTATAACAGCAACTTTCCAAAGCCCCCCACCAGCTTCAGAATTAAGAACACGACTTCAGGTTGCCCTTAGTAGAGATGGCAGGAAGAGGGCATGTTCGTTGGATAGTCTGTGGCTTCTCTGCCCTCACTCAATATGGCGACCTTTCGTGTCCGCCCCCTTAGGGTATTCCGGTGACTTAGGTAGTGACCTAGTCGTAATGGCGGCGTTGGCGACGGCGGCATTTCGCAGATTCCGGGGTCGGCTGATTCAGCGTGAGTTACCTCTTGATTTCTGAGGGCTAGGCATGGATGCCGTGTTGTCATGGGGTCATATGTCAGAAAGTGTCTGTCTGGGGTCACGGACTCAGAGGTCAGAGATCTGAAAGACACCTCAATTCTGTTCCATTCTGGGGTCGCTGATGGCTCAGTGTTCCTAATCTGGAGTCAGTCTCACGATAAAGGGTCTGAGGTCGTTTTCAAAATGAGGCCACTGATGAGGCACCCCTAATCTTGAAACCGTCCTTCTAAAGGAGACCTCTGAGGGGCTGTGTTCCCCAATCTGGAGTCACTGAGGAGTGTACCTTCTGCTCTTAAAGGTGCTTTGTCTCCAGTCTGGGTCACTGAAGAGTCTGTGTCTCCCAGTCTGGAGTGATTGGAGGGTCTTTGTCCACCGTTCTGGAGTCACCCAAGACTCTTCTTTTCTCTCTCCAGAACTTGCAGAGCCCTCCCAGACAGGTCTCAGATTTAGCCTTCGCCTCATGGGCTCCTCTGCACAAGATAAGGCCTCCAAGGCATCTGCCATTGAAGCCCCAGGCCACAGTTATGAGTCTCTTCGGGTGACATCTGTCCCAGGGAACATTCTGCATGTGCAGCTAAACAGGCCTGAGAAGAGGAATGCCATGAACAAGGCCTTCTGGAGGTCTGACCTGCATATCCTGGAAGCCTGCCTGCAGGAGGAGGAGAAGGCTGAGGGATTGGGTGAGGGTGGAGTGCAGGGGGTAGATGGACATGGGGGTAAAAGATTCCTACCCCAGACACAGCCCTTTCTCTTTGCTCCTCCACAGTGAGATGGTGGAGTGCTTCCATAAGATAGCGAAGGATGCCGACTGTCGTGCCGTGGTGATCTCTGGTGCAGGAAAAATGTTCACTTCAGGTACCAGGTGTACTTTTCATCCTCACTTCCACCCCACCACTCTCTACTGCTCGTGGAAATAGAGCAATGCTACTTTTTTTTTTTTTTAATTTTATTTTGATTTGGGTGAAGATTTACAGAGTAAATTCACTTTTCATAC
>NW_006922094.1:1317939-1336059 GCF_000298275.1 Orycteropus afer afer | reverse complement strand
GTATCCTTCCCTTCAAGGCTTAGGGGTCCAAGATTATCTTCTGTGTCTGTGTTAATTGGTTTCCCTTTTCTTTGTTGAAGAGGGTCTTTGCAATCCTTCTGCCTAGTCCGCCATCTTGCCGGAACTCCCTAGATAGGAAAAGAGCAATGCTTCTTAAAGTAGGATATTTTTTTTTCCTTCTTCGTCCCTCTTCTTCCTCCTGACTCTTAAAGTAGGGTTTTAAGGAGCTTCTAACTGCCACTTTTATAATTTTTATAAAAAGCCTAATTTAAAGCATTCAAATACAGAAATTGGTGCAATAGAACATGGGAAGATTCTAAAATCTGAGTTTCCATTCTGGATCTGTGACCTGGAGCGAGGTGTTGGACCTGTGGGCTCAGGACCATGGTTGCAAGGGACATCAAGTTCAGTTGGCATAGCATACTACACAAAAACACTGTTCTGCATCCTAGTTTGGTGAGTAGCGACTGGGGTCTCAAAGCTTGCAAGCGGCCATCTAGATGCAACAATGGGTCTCTCCTCGTCCAGAGCAAAGAGGAATGAAGAAAACCAAAGATGCATGGAAACAATCCAAGGGACTAGTGGACCATGTGAACCTTAGCCTATGTGACCATGAAACCAGAACTAGATGGTTCCTGGCTATCACTGTCAACCACTTGGAAAGGGATCAGTGCAGGAGATCCTGGATAGAATGAGAACAGTGTGGAACAAAGCTCAGAATCAGGAAAAAGACCAGGTTTACTGGTCTGGTGAGACCCCTGAGACTATGGACCCTAGTTACCCTTCAGATCTGAATTTAACTCACTCCTATGGCTTCCAGTCAAACAACAGAGAGACATATACGGTGAACATAGGTAGTAGATACACTCCTTAAAACCATCAATCGTGGGAGAACAGAAGGGCAGTATTTGCACAGGGAGATAGCTCGGGGGGCAGGAATGCTTAGGAAAGAGGGACACAGGGCAGAGGTAACTACAGGGAGGAAGTGGGAAGAAAGCTGTTACATTGTGGGGAATTGCAGTCAATGTCATGAAACAAAATGTGTATGAACTGTATGAAAAATGAATTTGCTCTGTAAATTTTCACCCAAATCATTAAAATAAATAAATAGATAGATAGATATTCACAGCCTTGGAAGCCCCATGGGGGTTTGACTCAATGAGTCATTAATTCAGTGGCAGAGAGTTTATGGTCACCCTAACTTTCTCCTCTGTTTCTTTGGGCACAAGTTTAGTCTTCCCTAAGGCTAAACACTTTGAAAACTTGTAAGTCACTTTATGTTGGTCCCTTCTAAGTGCTGACTCTGTTCGGAATTGGCCCAGTGCCTTCAGTAATGCTTTTTGTGTATTTTCCCTGCTAGTGTTCATAGTTGTTATCTGCCGGAGAGTTTTTGGACCATGCCAGTGTAAAATGTCACCTTCACTGATTTATATCTTTCTTGCAGTAATATTACATTGTGTTTTTGGTGAGAGTTCACACAGCAGATTGGGTTCTTATTGAACAATTCCTACATAAATTAATTCAGTGACATTGGTTAGATTTTTCACAACGTGTCAACTTTCTCACTAATTCCGTTCTGGTTGTTCCATTTCCATCAATCTAATTTCCCTGTTCATCTTTGCTTAGGGTAATTGTTGACCATTTGATCTCATGTAGATGATTTTTTTAAAGTAGCTCAGTACTCCTGGTTGATGCTCTTTATTTTTTGAGCCAACCTGCTACTTAGCTAAAAGGTAAGCTCAGGGGTAGTTTTGGTTCAAGATTTAAAGCGTATCTCTGATCGATAGTCTTGGGGAGCCCTTCAGTCCCTACTGGCCCAGTAAGCCTGGACTGCTTAAGAATGAGTTCTGGAAAAAGAGTTTTAGAGAGAGTTCCGGTAAGATGGCAGAATAGGCAGAAAGACCGCAAAGACCCTCTTGAACAAAAAAAAAGGAACCAATTAACACAGATACAAAAGATAATTCTGGACCCCTGAGCTTTGAAGGGAAGAATATAGAAGTGGACTAAACTCCAACTAGCAGAAGAATTTGCATGAAAACACCAAAAAAGGAGACATACAGAGCTGCAGTCTGGCAGTGACCCTGACAGCACAGACAGCTTGGATATTGCCAAGTGGTATTAACCTAAAAATCAGCCCTGCTAGCCAGGGACTGTCCGGAGGACTGCTCTGGTGTCTGGTGAATAAAAGGGGAAGCAGCGAAGAGGAAGGTGGGCCGAGCTGTGGACTTTTGCCTGTCTGGAGGGTGCAGCTGTTTTGAATATTTATAAGCAGTTTGACCGTTTTGGATATTTAAAGTGACAGTGTTCTTCCAGGTTCCAGGGACTTAAGAACAGGCTCCACTTGCCGGGAACCCCAAGGACATTCTGGACACACACGATTGGAAAGGTGCAACATTCCCCTTCTTACTCTTATATTCCACACCCTCTTGGTGAACGGAAGTGCGGCCATCCCTCACTCCCATCCACCTTCTGGGCCAGCAGGAATTCCATCCCAGTCTCTGTGCTCAGATGGAGCCTGGGCCTGGGTGCTCTGCCCCACCCTGCCCCAATTTTTTCTTTTTTTAGTTTGTTTGTTTATGTCTTTTTTTTTTTTTTTTACAGTCTTCTTTATTTTTTTTTACAGTCTTTTTTTTTGTGATTTGGGTGAAAATTTAGAGAGCAAATTCACTTTCCATATAGCAGTTCACATACACTTTATCTCATGACATTGACTACAATTTACCCCAATGCAACAGCTCCCCTCCTACTTCCTCCCGATAGTTACCTCTTCCCTGTGTCCATCCCTACATGCACTCCTGCCCCCTGAGCTGTCTCCCTGTGCATACACAGACTCTCTTTCTCCCATGATTGTTCTCTCCAAGGAGTGTATCTACCTCAGGTAAATGTTAAACTCATATGCCTTTCTTTTCTTTGGCTGGAAGCCACAGGTGTGGGTTCAATTCTACACTTGAAGGGCAGCTAGGGGCCACAGTCTCAGGGGTTCCATCAGGCTCTATCAGACCAGCAAAACTGGTCCCCCCCTTTGTTTTTTTTCAAATGATTTTAAGTTTTGTTCCACATTTTTCTCCCTCTCTATCCTGGATCTGCTATGTAGATCCCCCTCCAAGTGGTTGACAGTGGAAGCCAGGCACCGTCTAGTTCTTCTGGTCTTATAGTCGTATAGGCTGCGGGTCTCATGGTGTACCAGTCACTAGGACTAATTGTTTCCATGAATCTTTAGTTTTCTTCTTTCTTCTTTTCTCTGGACGAGGAAAGACCCATTGTTGCATCTAGATGGCTGCTCGCAAGCTTTTAAGATCCCAATTGCTTCTTGCCACAGTAGGGGGTGGAACAATGTTTTGTGTAGTACGTTATGCCAGTTGAGCTTGATGTCCCCTGTGACTATGGTTCCAAGCCCACCAGTTCAACTACTCGCTCCCTCTGGGTAGCTGGCTGTGACCAAGGAGTGACTACAGCCTTGTCCCTTGTCAGCTCTACTATGCACCTGGGAATTCTTACAGATCATACGAATACACTTATAGCACTATTGTCTGCCAACTCTATACATGGTCTTGGGTACACTCCCCACTTCATAGACATACCTAATAGTTCAGCCTGTCCGCCACTCTATCCACCCGTATACCCAGGTTTGCCTTCGCTGACAACACAGTACTGTATGTGCAAAAGGGTTCATCTTTGTTGTCTATACATCCGATGTACCTTTCTATGTCTTCCTCTTCCCCAATGCCACCACGTCAATCACTCACATTTGGTACATTGCCCTGTTTTTGTCTGTTTTAAAACAACTGTTATTATTGTTACTTTTGTCCTTTTTATTATTATTCTTTATTCTTCCCAGGTTTTTGCTTTCAGCTTTATTTCTTTTCTTTGTTCCTGGTTGCAATTTTTTCTTTTCTTTCTCATGGTTAACCCTATTCCTTGTTTTTGTTTTTGCATTTTTCCCATTTTTTTCTTTGTTATTCACCTTCTCTACCTTTTTTCTCTGATTGCCCTCTCCCCAGATATGGCAGTGTTTTTGTTTGTTTGTTTCCCTTTTTTCTCTTTTTTTGGTTACTATTCCTGTGTGATTACACAGTGTGTTTTTGTCCATTTGCTTTTACTTTTTTGATGGTTATTCAATTGTTATTTTTGTCTAACTGAATGGGAGACAGCAACAGTTCCCATACGACACAACTGCACCCACACCTCCTGCAGCTTTACTTAGTGAAAGCCACCACTTCCTTCTCCACCAACGGGCCAGTGATAAACAACCACCAAGAAGAGCCTGACTCACTCTTAGCTGCTCTTCACAAACAGTTAACAGAGATCTAAATACAACAATGTCACAATGTCTCAGAGACAATAGACCATCACAGTCCACACAAAAAAGCACGATAAAGTGGTAAAAACAAGGGAGCAGGATACAGACCCTGAGGAGGAAGCAGCATTGGAACTCTCTGATAAGGAATTCAAAAGAATTATATTTAGGTATCTTCAGAGGACTGAGAGACAGATAAGGAAAACACAGACAAAACCCTAGAAGAATTTTGGAAGAAAATACAAGAACAAAATGACAAAATAAATGAAAAATTAGAAATGATTGTAAATCTACAGATAGAAATCCAGAAGATTAATACTAAATTGTCAGAAATAGATAACACATTGGAAGGGCAAAGGAGTAGAATTGATGCAATGGAAGACAGAATTAATGAGATTGAAGGCAAATACCTGAATACTTCTTTGGAAAGGGATCAATCAGAAAAAAGATCAAAACAAAATGAAGAAAGCCTAAGGTTCATGTGGGATACCATCAAAAGAGTAACCTATGTGTAATTAGAATTCCAGAACAGGAAAAGTAAAACCACTGAGAAAATTGTCCAAGATTTGTTGGAAGAGAACTTCCCTGACATGATGAAAGATGAGAATATATCCATTCAGGAAATCTAACAAACCCCAAACAGAATAGACCCCAAAAGAAAATCACCAAGACATATCATCATCAAGTCAAGAGAGTTGCAAGATAGAATGGACTGTTCTAATCTCAGGGAGAAAATTATAAACCACAGGGTAGCCTCAAAGAAAAATTATAAGCCTTCACATCACAATAGAAAAGAGGACAAGCACAAATATTCAGCAAACACTAAAACAACAGCAATAAAGGAAATGATAACACAATTCATAAACGTAATGAGCTCAGCACAGAAAATAATATGGAACAAAGAAACCAGGGACACCATGAAAAAACACATAACAAAATGACAGAACCAATTCATACTTGTCAATAATTACACTGAATGTTAATGGATTAAATGGACCACTCAAGAGACAGAGAGTTGCAGATTGGATAAGAAAACAAAATCCATCAATATGCTGTCTACAAGAGACACACCTTAGAGACAAAGACAAAAATAGACTAAAAATCAAAGGTTGGAAAAAGATATATCAAGCAAATGGCAACCGTAAAAGAGCAGGAGTGGCAACATTAATTTCTGATCAAACTGACTTTAAGAAAAAAGCCACCATATGAGACAAAAAAGGACATTATATAATGATTAAAAGATCAATTGAACAAGAATATATAACCATAATAAATATCTATGGACCCAATGAAAGAGCCCCAAAATATGTGAATCAGACTTTTGAGTTGAAAAGGCAAACAGATGACTCCACAGTATAGTGGGAGACTATAATATACCACTTTCAATGAAAGATAGAACAATTGGAAAGAAACTCAGCAAAGATGCGGAAGAACTAGACAATGCAATCCACCGACTTGACCTTATAGACATCTACAGAGCACTTCACCCAACAATAGCACAATATACATTCTTTTCCAGTGTACATGGAACATTTTCCATGATAGACCATATGTTAGACCATAAAGCAAGCCTTCATAAATTTAAAAACACTGAAATACTGCAAAGCATCTTCTCAGATCATAATGCTATCAAATTAGAAATCAACAATAGGAAGATGAATGGAAAAAGAGTAAACACATGGAAACTGAACAACACCCTCCTTAAAAAAGCCTGGGTAAGAGAAGAAATAAAAATTGAAATTCAGAAATTCCTTGAATTAAATGAGAATGAAAACACAACATACCAAAATCTTTGGGACACAGCAAGAATTTTGTTCTGTTCCACATTTTTCTCTCATTCTATGAGGATTCATCTATTGTGGCCCTGCTCAGAAAGGCCAGTGATGGTAGCTGGGCACCATCTAGTTCTTCTGGTCTCAGGGTAGATGAGGCTGTGGTTCGTGTAGACTTAGCCCTGTAGAGTAGTTTCTTCTCTGAATCTTTGGTTTCCTTCTTTCTCTTTTGCTCTGGACGAGTAGAGACCAGTCAATAGTTACATCTTAGATGGCTGCTTGCAAGCCTTTAAGACCCCAGACATTACTCACCAAACTAGGAGATAGAATATAAACTGTATGACAAGTGTTGTGCCAGTTGATTGAGTTGTCCAAGACCTTGGTCCTAAAGCCTTCAAACCCAGAAAACCAAACTCACAAAGTGTTTGGTTATGTCTAAGAAGTTTTCATAACTGCCCACTGTGTGGCTTATTATATATATATATATATATATATATATATATATATATGAATACACACCTACCCCTCACTTACCAGCTGTCTCATTATCCAACATTTTGCATATACTACAATAGTAAAAAATCTAGTATCTATTTTGCACATTAACGATGTATGTCTGGCAGTAACAAACACCAAAGTATAAAGTGAGAGTAACCATAATGATGGTTCAGGTTATGTGCCATCTTGGCTGGGCCATGATTCTCAGTGGTGTGACAGTAAAGTAATGATGTAATTTGGCAGTTATGTAATGATGTAATCATCTTCCATTTTCTGATCTGATGTGGCCATCCTTCATTTTAGCATAACACTGATTTTTGCCTAACAACCTGGTCTTTGCAAACTAACCATGTTGATAAGTGAGGTGTGGATGTGTATGCACACATGTATCTGTGTTTATGTATACATAGAAATACATCTGTATATGTATACATATGTACACACAAATACATACCCATACACATATATGCATATATACATGCATACGTAACCAAACCAAAACCAAATCCACTGCCGTCCCACTCACAGTGACCCTACAGGACTGAGTAGAACTGCCCCATAGGGTTTCTAAGGCTGTAAATCTTTACAGAGACAAACTCCCACAGCTTTCTCCCACAGAGTGGCTGTTGGGTTCAAACCACCTACCTTTTGTTTAACAGCCAAGCACCTTAACCTTAACCCCTTTGCCGCCAGGCCTCACTTAACCACACATTTTTTTGTTGGTGTTGTAAAATTATGTCTATCTTTACCAGGAATGTCCTTTTCACTTGTGTATTTCTTAGTGGCATCATTTACCTAGGTTGGGGTCTGGGCCCTTTACCCACATTTGGTGCCACCTTTCCCATCACCGAAAATAGCCAGTGTCCACTATGTAGAGAGTGATAACCCTACCCACCTCACTCACATTTACTAATACCTGCAGAATGACTGAGACAGCCCTAGCCCCTGCCCTCGTGAAGTTCCTAACTCAGTGGGGAAGACAAACCAGTGAACAATCTCTTTCCGTTTCCTCTCTTACTGTCTTTGCATGTCCTTCATTTTCTTTCTACACGTTTCTCTTTTTCTTTCATTTGTTCATTCATTCAACAAACATTGCACAAAGTCAGTCCAGCGCCCGACCCCACCCTGGCTGCCATGGAGCTCAAGTCTGAGAAGTGAGAGATGGGATTCCTCTGTGGCTGGGCCAGACCTGGGGCCCTCATCAGTCAGCTTCCAGCTGATTGTGGCTGTCTTTTCATCAGCAAGACACCGAAAGACAGAAAGAAAAAACTCAGGGTCACATAGTAATCGAATAACAGAAAGAAACTACTATGAAAAAAGATAAAAGTAGCCTACACATACTAAACTCTTTGTCTGTATGGATGAATTAATTCTCACTGCACCCCTGTGGGTTGCTTCTTTTATCATCCCCGCTTTATGATGATGAAAATCAGGCCCAGAGAGAGGACGAAACTTCTGGTGGCTGATAAGTGGCAGAGCTAGGTTTCCAACTCAGGCTTCCTGGCTGCAGAGTTCTTGCTCCAAACCACTAAGTGACTGTAGCCCGGGTATCTGGCTGGTTAAAACCAAGGGCTCTGGCTTCAGGTAGCTGCCTCCCTCGCACGTCTGCCATCTCCACTCTGCGCCTTCACCTCAGTGAGTTAATTGTCAGCACTTACCTATTGGGTAAGGAGCTCTGGTAGCATAGTGCCTAAGGCACTTGGACCACCAGAAGGCTGGCGGTTCAAACCCCCCAGCCACTCACTCCTCGGAAGGAAGGTTGGGCAATCTACTTCCGTAGTGATACTGCCTCGGAAACCCAAGGAGTTGTCGCTATGAGTCGGTCCGACTTGATGGCAAATAACAACAACATGTCATTGGGTTGCTATGAGGGTTAAAGGAATTACGTGCAACATGTTTTGGCTGCAACACAGTACGTGCTTTGTTAATGGAGCTGCTATTATTTATGATTGTAAATCACTTTATGATGACGAATGATGTTTGGAATACTTAGAGGTTCACAGAGGTGGTAGAACATCACCAGAACAAGAAGGGGAACTTGTTTGCAATGATTAGTTCTTAGTATTTATTGAGGGGGCAACTTGTTCCAATCTGGGGACCAAATCCAAACCCAAACCCACTGCCATTGAGTCGATTCCAACTCTTAGCAGCCCCCATTGGGTTTCCAAGACTGTAAATCTTTACGGAAGTAGATTGCCTCATCTTCCTCCCACGAAGCAGCTGGTGGGTTTGAACCATCAACCTTTGGGTTAGCAGCCAAATGCCTTACCTACTATGCCACAAGAGCTCCTTAATCTGGGGACAGAGGTTGCAAATGTCAGTCTGTAGGTCCTGGTGGGAAAAAAAAACAAACAGTTGCCATTGAGTTGAATCCAGCTCATGGCAGCCCTGTGTATGTCGGAGAACTGTTGTGCACAGCGTTTTCAATGGCGTGGTCTTGGCAGTAGATTGCCAGGCCTGCCCAGGTGCCTTTGGGTGGATTTGAACTGCAGGCCTCTTGGTTAATAGTCAAGTTTTTACAGGTCCGTGCAGGGCAGGTAAACCAGAAAAGCCGGTGGGAGAGGATGTTGCAAGATGCCAGGCTGGGCTTGTTGTGGGAGTCAGTCAGTGCCTGTTGAGTCTCACAGGCATCCCAGACGTGGTGCAGGGCCAACAGACGCCAGTGAGCTGATCTAGACAGTTCTGAGCTCCATCAGAATGGAGCACATGATGATAGTAACTGTGGTGATGGCATTGCGTGAAGCCCCTCGGGGGCTCTGTCACCTTGACTCTTTGTAATCCTGTCAGCTCTTGAAACCCCACTGCCATCAAGTGGATTCTGACATAGTGATCCCCATGGGGTTTCCAAGGCTGTAAATCTTTATGGAAGTAGACTGCTTCATCTTCCTTCCATGGAGCAGCTGGTAGGTTTGAACCACTGACCTTTTGGTTAGCAGCCAAGTGCCTTACTTTCTGCACCACCAGAGCTCCTGTCAGCTCTTGGGAGAGTTTCATCTTCATTTGTCAGAGAACAACCCGGGGCTCAGAATATGGAGTTGCCTGGCCAAGGCCACACAGGGGCATCCTGCTGACACGTGTTTAGCTTGTTCAGACTCACTGTGGCAATACTCCTAAGGCCTCGCTTATTTCAACAAGTGGTGTTGCCACACACATGGACAATATTTTAGGGTCTGACAGCACTGGGCGTGAGGAACACCCACGCCACAACAAGAACGATTAACCGGAGGAGGAGGAGAGCAGAGGGTTGTTTGGCCCAGAACCCTCCCGTGGCTCCATGTCATGCATATTGAAAGCTAGAGTCTTCCCGATGGCCCACAAGACCCCATACTCCCTGCCCATGTCACCTCTCTGACATTAGCTCTTCTCATTGTTCTCTTTGCTCACTTTGCGCTGACTGTGCCTCATATGTGGAACTCTCTTACCCCAAGATCTGTGTGACTTCCTCCCTCTTCCCTTCAAGTCTTTACTCAGATGTCACCTTCTCATTGAGAGGGACCCCGGCCACCTTATTTAACACTGCACCAGCCCTCTCTGCACAGCGTGCACCCCCCCCCACCCCCCACCATTCCTTTGATTTCTCTTTAGCACTTACCACTACCTGACAAAATATGTTTTCTTATTTATTCGGCTGTCTTTTCCCTCATAGGAGGGTGTGGTGCAGGCACTGGGGATACAGTGTGGACAGAATCCCTGGAACCATGGAGCTCACATCCTAGAAAGAGTGACCTGCCCTCAGCCAGATAAACACAGAGTCAGATGATAGCCAGCCTGCAGGGTAGGAGATAAGGCAGAGAAAGGAGGTGGTGGTGGTGGTGTTTGCCGTCGAGTCCACCCGACTCATAGCGACCCTTCCTTGCGTTTCCAAGGCAGTATCACTATGGAAGCAGATTGCCCAACCTTCCTTCCGAGGAGTGGCTGGTGGGTTTGAACCGACACTATGCCGCCAGAGCCCCAGAGATGCTGTATCTGCCCAGGGCAGTCAGGCAGGCTCCCCTGAGGTGACCTTTGAGCTGTGGCCTGAATGAAGTGACAGCTAAAGGGGAAGGACTGTTACAGGCAGAGGGAGCAGTGGGCCCTAAGCCCCTGGGCAGGAAGTGTGTTGTGTGGTTGGAGCAACTGGTGGAGGCAAGTGTGTCTGAAGTGGTGTAGCAAATAGGTGGGAAATGATGTTAGCGTAGGAGCTGGTAAGGTTGTGGCAAGGGCTTTGGATTGTATTGGTTGCACCGTGGAGGCTTGCATGTTGCTGTGAGGCTAGAGGCTATGCCATGGGTATTTCAAACACCAGCAGGGTCACCTGTGGGGGACAGGTTTCAGCAGAGCTTCTACACTAAGAGACTAGGAGGAAAGGTAGTGTGCTCTATTTCCAAACATTAGCCAGTGAAAACTCTGTGGATCACAACAGAATATTGTCTGAGAGTGCTGGAGGATGAGCCCCTAGGCTCAGTCAGAGCACAGTGGCCCAACAATGAACTTGAGCATACCCATGATCGTGACCATGGTGCAGGGCTGGGCCGCGTTTCATCAGTCATCTTGACAGTAACAACCAACCAAGAGGGCTGGGAGGGCCCTGATCCGACTTCACAGGGTCCCTCTGGCTGTGAGTGGGGAACAGACTTGGTGGGGGCAAGGGTAGGACAAGAGGGTGGCCAGGACCAGAGCGAGGGGCATGGAGAATGACTCGTGGAGGAAAGGTCAGATCAGGCATTTATTTTGAAGTTGGAATCACAGACATCGCTCCCTGCTGGTTCCTTAACTCGGGAAACATCTCCACCGTTGGCTCCATTGCTCACGCCACACACCTCCAGGTGGGCTGGTGGAGTGACTAAAAGCAGGGCCTCTGGAACTAGCTGCATGGCTCTGGGTTTAGAGTCCCAATTCCACAAGCCAGAGTGCCTCAGTTTGTTGTTGTTGTTGTTAGGTGCCATTGACTCGACTCCGACTCGTAGCAACCCCACGTACAGCAGAAGGAAACACTGCCCAGACCTGCACCAGCCTCACAATCCTATGCTTGAGCTCATTGTCGCAGCCACTGGGTCAGTCTGTCTGGTTGAAGGCCTATCCCTTCTTCACTGATCTTCCACCTTAACAAGCAAGGTATCCTTCTCCAGGGAATTGCCCCTTCTGACAACATGACCAAAGTAGGTGAGAAGAAATCTGGCCATTCTCGCTTCCAAGGAGCGTTCAGCTGCACTTCCTCCAGGACAGCTTTGTTTGTGTTTGTGGCAGCACATGGTATCTTTAGTATTCTTCACCAACACCACAACTCAAAACCATCAACTTTTCTTCAGTCTTCTTTATTCATTGTCCAGCTTGCCTTGATTGACTCCTCTGTAAATGGAGATGATAATAGGACGGACCTCCTAGGGGTGTTGTAAGGAGTGAATGACCAGTGTCTCAGTGTTAGCTTTCATTTACAATTTTATTTCTCACCCCACATCCAGTCCTTGCTAAGTCCTATGTGAGTTGTTTCCTCCAACATAGTAGTTTGGGGTCCTAACCTGCTGTATCTAGGTTCTGACTCCAAAACATTGGGACAATGGGTGGCGCCTGGGAGGCTGCGTGAATCCCCTCACACCTCCCCACCAGGTATTGACCTCATGGACGTAGCTTCAGTCCTCATGCAGCGTGAGGGAGAGGATGTGGCCCGCATAAGCTGGTACTTACGGGACGTCATCACCAGATTCCAGGAGACTTTCAGTGTCATTGAGAAGGTGATCTCGGGCTGGTAGGTTATCCCCACTTCCCACATCTCCTGGCCAGCCCTGACCTTGCCACTCCATTTCCTTCCAGTGCTCCAAGCCCGTAATCGCAGCCATCCATGGGGGCTGCATCGGCGGAGGTGAGTCTGTAGCCCCCCCCCCCCCCAGGGTGCCCACTGTGGTTGGGCTCCTCTTGGCTCCTGCCCTTCTGCCTCAGCCAGTGACCTACGGCCTCAGACGTGTCATTAGTTAGACTTGATCTCAAGATGCAACCCCGTGTCCCCAGAGAGAGGTTGATCCTTGTGTTTGTTTAGTGTGCCCGGCCTCTCCCTCCCAGGTGTGGACCTCATCACTGCCTGTGACATCCGGTACTGTGCCCAGGATGCATTCTTCCAGGTGAAGGTGAGCCATCCTCCCCTGAGCTTCTGCTCCCAAGGTGCCTCTTCCACCTCCAGCCCCTCTTAAATCTGGGCAGTGAGTGAGGCAGGAGGGCCTGGAGGAGCTCAAGGGCTTCTGGGAAGAGTTAGTCAAAACTGAACCTTAAAAAATAAGACTTACTGCTGTATGGAAAGTGAATTTGCTCTGTAAATTTTCACCCAAATCACAATCAAAATAAAATATATAATAATAATAATAATAATTAATCCAAAAGAAAGTAAGACATTGGTAGGCAGTCCAGGTGAGGTTAGGAGGAAATAATAGAGGTAAGGCTGACCTGAGGGCAAAGGGAGTTGGAGGGTGGGCTCTCTTCTAGACTAAAAGACCATGCCAGGCCAAGTTGATGGGAATGGAATGGGGTGTTTAGGGGAACCTCTGAGGTGGGGCATAGGGCATAACCCCCTGCCCAGGCTGGGTTAGGGGTGGGGTGGGATCTCAGTAGTAAATGCAAACCCAAATTACTGTCCCCAGGAGGTGGACATTGGCATAGCGGCCGATGTGGGGACACTGCAGCGACTGCCCCGGGTAATAGGGAGCCAGAGGTAAGAGGAGGGTGGAGGGAAGACTGCAGGGCATCCCCTGGACCTGGGGTGAGTGCCGTCCACTGACATGCCCTTCCTTCTTGCAGCCTGGTCAACGAGCTGGTCTTCACTGCCCGCAAGATGATGGCTGACGAGGCCTTGAGCAGTGGGCTGGTGAGGTAGGGCCAAGGCTGGTGGTACGCTGAGGCACCCCAGCCTGAGCGGGCTCTGAGGCCTCTTGTAGCTTCACCAAGACTTCCTCTGAGTGATCATAATTTTATTTGGAAGTCTAGTATGGTACTCTGATTGGCCCATCTTACTGGGGTCTTCTGCCTCCCACTAGGATTGGCCATTACCTCATCTGCAGGTGGGAGGGCAAAAGAGAGGAGAAAATTCCTCCCATTTCCCCGATTCTCTTTCATTCACAGTCGAGTTTTCCCAGACAAGGAGGCTTTGCTTGACGCAGCCTTCGAACTAGCAGCTGAGATTTCTAGCAAGAGCCCCGTGGCGGTACAGGGCACTAAAATCAACCTGCTCTATTCCCGTGACCATTCAGTACCTGAGAGCCTCAACTTCATGGTGAGCATCTCCTTCTGACCAATCACAATTCTTTTCCCAGTCCCAGACCAGCCAGTCAGAACTCAGCCTCCTCTGATTGGTAGGCTGCTGGCTCTCTCCTGGTTTTAATTGGTCCAGCTCTAATCTTGCCCTGCGTCTTTTGTTGCCGTGGCCCTCTTACTGCAGAGCTCCTGGAACATGAGCATGCTGCAAACCGAGGACATCATGAAGTCTATCCAAGCAGTGATGGAGAAGAAGAAACTGCAAAGTGTCACTTTCTCCAAGCTCTGAGAGGCCGCTTGCCCGGGGTTTGGCCCGGTCTTAGTGCCTTCTCACCCAGACCCCTAATTTACAACTTCACAGTTTCTAACTTTCCTCAAGCACAAGGCCTTATCTGCCCTGTAAACAATAAAACCACGGAGAGAATCTGGTGCCCTTCTTGGGGAGAGAGGAGAGGCAAGGGGGGACTGAGCTGTGCCTTGGGCTCTGGACCACAGCTGCAGAAGGTGAGGACAGAGAGCTGACCTGTGTGATGGGTGCCATGCTGGTGATGACCATCAGGAGCTGGGATGGGCAGGTGTAGGCCAATAGGACGGGAGCGCTGGAGTGAGCACAGGTCACAGGGCTCCTGGACTGGGGGGCTGCAGATGGCCTGCTGCCTGCTCCTGGGTGGAGGGTGGATTCACTGGGCCTGGAGTTGGCTTATTGTTGTTGTTGTTATGTGCCATCGAATCGGACCTGACTCATAGCGACCCCTCCTTGGGTTTCTGAGACTGTATCACTATGGAAGTAGATCGCCTAACCTTCCTTCCGAGGAGTGGCTGGTGGGTTTGAACCGCCAGCCTTTTCTGGTTAGCAGTCAAATGCCTTAGGCACTATGCTACCAGAGCTCCGGAGTTGGCTTAGGGTTTGATTACAGGCTTTGTTCATTGCTATCCTATCTTGTGTCAGTTGCCTCATTTCTTTAAGTTTCAGGTTTTTGTATCCATGTATACGCCCAGCCTCCTGGATCTGTGAGTTTGGAATGAGGACAAGAGCCGACTGGTCACTGTTGAGACAGTTCTGACTTACGATGACCCCATGTGTGCAGAGAACTGCTCTGTAGGGTTTTCATGGCTGTAACCTTTCAGAAGCAGAAGGCATTTTTTCCAGGACTTTCTGGGTGGATTTGAACCACCAACGTTTTGGTTCGTAGGCAAAGGCTTAACCCTTTATGCCACCTAGGGACAACTTGAGGATGAGCACAAGCATAATTTCAGTGTCCTCTGAATGCCAAGTCCTGTTCTGAGCACTTTGTTAACTAACTGGTCACTTCCAAGGTCTCTATAAGGTTCATACTATTATACCCATTTTACAGAATGGCAATGGGCACATTGAGGTTGAAGCACTTTCCAAAGATCCCACAGGCAGGAAAAACCAGAGGCAGGATTGGAAGCCAGAACCTCTGACTCCAGAGTTAGTGCTCTAAGCCACTATACATACAGTATAATGCACAGGGCAAAAGCGTGCAATGGGCTACAAAACAATTATAGGTCTTCCCCTCTTCCTGGCAGAGTGAGGAGCCTCTAAGTCTGACTGCTTCCACTGCCCACCTGTTCCAGCTACTCCTGCAGCCCTACCCAACACTCCTGGCCACACCCTCCCTCTGCCAACAAAGGTCTGGGCTGGGTTTTATGGATGCTGATAAGGACCTTGGCAGGGCTGGAGTTCACTGTCCACTTCCTCTTTGCAGAAGGGTCTTAGGGGGAGGTGACTCTGATCTGAGCCCCCCGAGGCCTGAGCCAGATGATTCAAGTCCTGGCTGACTATAAGTGGGGCTGATAAGGGCCACTTAGGGGATCCCCAAGGAGAGGAGGGCAGAGGTGGGACCCTCAGAGGTGGGACCCCATGGACCTTGCCCTGCCAGCCACTCCCTGATCCTTGGGTATAAGAGCCACCTGCCACCAGTCACCATGCCCACTTCTGCAGCCTCTTCTCACGAGACGCACCACTGCCCTAGCCTTTTGAGATGGCCTTTGTCCCTGCGCCTGGCTACCAGCCCACCTACAACCCGGTGAGCTATCAGCCCAGATCCTGACCCCAAACTCTGGCTTAGCTCTACTCTGACCCTTGGTGGGCGAGGGGGTGGCAGGCTCACCTGACTTACCCAACACCAGCCCTGAGGCCTGATAAACTCCCTTCCTGACTCTCAGGCCATTCTTGTCCACCCCTGACTCCTGGCTTCTCACCCCTGGTTTCCTCTCCCCTGCTCAAGGGAGTGGGGAGCTTGTTCTGTGACGTGTGAGGGCTGTAACAAGCAGATGGCTTTCAAGGTCTCTCACTTGGCCCCTTTTGCAGACTTTGCCCTACAACAAACCCATCCCAGGGGGCCTCTGCCTGGGAATGTCCGTTTACATCCAAGGAGTGGCTAGCGAGCACATGAAGAGGTAAGACCCGTCCAGCTCAGGTTGAACTAGGAGAGAGGTTATGGAGCAGGGAGTCTGTGGGCCCTGGTGGTAGGAGGACTTCTCTTCCTTCACCCTGGATGAGGAAGGGCTCTCTGACACCCAACCCAGTGGCCGATGACCAGGCCTAGTCTAGAAATCCAAGGCTGGATGGTCAGATCAGAGGAGGGATCCTGGGACCCAGGAGGCGTTGAGGAGGGGTCACCTGAGATGTGGCCCCAGACTTGGGAGGCTAGATTGGAACTGGTGGTGTGACAGCATGAATTAATATTGTAGGCTCTGAGCTAGGCCACCAGCGTTCAAATGCCAGCTCTGCCACTTATTGGCCCTGTGACTGCAAAAGGGACCATACCTGTCTGTGCTCTAGAGTCTGTCTGTAGAATGGGATGCTGGGAGAATTCAATGTGTAAAATCAGGTCTTGGGTAAAATAGCCAATAACCAAACCCAAAAACCAAACCCAGTGCCATTGAGCTGATTCTGACTCACAGCGCCCCTAGAGGACAGAGTAGAGCTGCCCCACAGGGTTTCCAAGGCTGTCAATATTTAAGGACACAGACTACCACATCTCTCTCCCATGAAGTGGCTCGTGAGTTCAAACCTAAAGGTTAGCAGCTGAAAGCTTTAAGCACTGCACCACCAGAACTCCCCAACCAGTAACCAGTTGCTGTCAAGTTGATCCTCGCTCATGCAACCCCATGTGTCTCAGAGTAGAACTGGGGTCTAGGGTGTCAGTGCCTGGGTTTTTTGGAAGTAGATCACTAGGCCGCCTTCTGAAGTTCCTCTGGGGTGACTCGAACCCACAACATTTAGGTTAGCAGACGAGCCACTCAGGGACTGGGGTAAAATAACCACGATGCAAGTCTTAGCTTATTTTATGGCTTTAAAATAGAGATAATAAATAAACTGACACACAGGATTGGTGTTGATATCTTCACTGGCACGACAACCCTGTGCCCTTAGGCACTGGTGGTAGAGCCATAAACACGACAAAGACTCCCAACCTTGTGGATCTGACATCCTAGTAGGGGCGACAGATACACAAATAAGTCAAATATATGTCAGATGGTGAAAAGGAGAGAAGGGGCATGGGGAAAGCATGTGTATGTTTTTTGTATATGAGGGAGGCATCGTCCCTTTAAACAGAGTGGTCACAAAATCATTGTTCTACATCTTACTTTGGTGAGTAGCAACTGGGGTCTTAAAAGTTTGAAAGTGGCCATTTAGATGCAATGATGGATCTCTCCTTGTTCAGAGCAGAGAAGAATGAAGAAAACCAAAGATGCATGGAAACAATTAGTCCAAGGGACTAGTGGACCATGCAAACCTCAGCCTATATGACCACGAGACCAGAAGAACTAGATGGTGCTTGGCCATTGTAATGTTGAGTTGCTGATGCCGAGAGAAACCAGGCCAGAGGAATAGAAAGGGAGAGTTTCTTTAAGAGATGCAAGTCAGATGGGCTGACTCTCTGTGCTAGAGAGACCAGCCAGCGATTGTCTGAGTTAGGGTCTTTTTATTCTTCTCTCTGAACTCCTGACTTCTCTGTCTCAGGGTTTAAGATGTCATAGGGTTTAGCAAGCCAAATTTTGCAATCAGCTCGTTCCTTCCTTTCAGTCACCTTGTTCTTTCCTTGCAGTTATGGTGTCCCTATAAGATAACTTTTTACAAGAGTCAGACAGTAGTCATTAACTATTTTCAGAAGTCTGATAGTCTGGATTTTTTTTTTTGTAACATTCCATTTTGGCTGAGTGTCAATTATTGTGAGGTTTGATTTTATTAACACTTTAGCTCGTACTGTCAACTACTTGGAAAGGGATCAGTGCAGGAGATCCTGGATAGAGTGGGAGAACAATGTGGAACAAAACTCAAAATCATAAAAAAGACCAGGTTTA
>NW_006922094.1:1315766-1316830 GCF_000298275.1 Orycteropus afer afer | reverse complement strand
GATTGCCCAACCTTCCTTCCGAGGAGTGGCTGGTGGTTCAGCTGGTGGCTGGTTAGCAGGCAAGTGTCTTAGCCACTATGAGATATGGTAATCCCAGTTTTTGAAGTATTTGGAATTGGGAGAGCCTGGAGCAGGTGGTCTAGAAGGAAAGGGAGTGAAATAAGGGGTCATGGTGGGTGTCTGCCTCCTGGACCTCAGGGGTGCAACTTCTCCCCACCTTGGGTCAATGTGCCAAGGTCGCCCCCTCAGAGCTGGTGCTGAGGTCTGGTCTGTGAACCCTGGGACAGGTTGGGATTGAGAGGGCTTCTCATGCAGTGCGCAGGAAGGTGGCATGGAGATGAGTCTTCCTGTCTTACTAGGTTCTCCATCAACTTCATGGTGGGGCAGGGCCCGGGGGCAGACATCGCCTTCCACTTCAATCCCCGCTTTGATGGCTGGGACAAGGTGGTCTTCAACTCGCGGCAGGGCGACAATTGGGGCAGCGAGGAGAAGAAAAGGAGCATGCCCTTCCACAAGGGTGCTGCCTTCGAGCTGGTGTTCATGGTCATGGCCGAGCACTACAAGGTCTGATGGGAGGGTGGGTGAGGCTTCTCTTCCCGCCTCCCTTCCTCCTTCCTTCCTCCCCTCCCTTCATCCCTTTCTGCTTTCTCTCCCCTCCTCCCTTCCCTCTCCTTCATGCCCTATTTCCACCCTCTCTCCTTTCTTTCCTTCTTCTTTTTCCTCACTCATCATTTTGTGCCTTAGACCCCTGTGTTGGTCTATGCACACATGGTTCATGGCTCCTGACAGCTACACAGGACTCACTGATATCTGTCCTCCCTCAGTTTACTGTCCCCCTTGCCCCACCTCCTGCTTCCCATAAATAAAGCTGCAGTGAACATCCTCATTCGAGCTCCCACATTACCCAAGAGAAGGGTCTCCTGGGCTGTGGGAGGATTGATGGATTGGAGAAGCTACGTGGTCTTCACTCACATGTTGTTGTTGTTGTTGTTATGTGCCGTCGAGTCGGCCCTGACTCATAGCGACCCCTCCTTGGGTTTCCGAGGCAGTATCACTACGGAAGT
>NW_006922094.1:1305705-1315661 GCF_000298275.1 Orycteropus afer afer | reverse complement strand
AGCTCCTTCACTCACATAGGCACTAGAATTCCAACCTCATCATCAGAGGTTAACATCATGGTTTGGTGTTGGATAGACCAAAGGTCAAGTCTGGGCTTTACCACTCCTCATATGTGACCTTCAGCAGATCATTCCAGTCTTTGGTGCCTCCATTTTATTAAACAATGGGAACGGTCCCAGGTCCTGTCTCACAGAGTTGTTGAAAGACTCCAGTGATGTAAAGCACTTAGCACATAGTCAGCACTCAGAGTTACTCAGAGTTGGCTCCCAGCACCATGCACTTGCCTAGCCCTATGAATGGAAGTCATGAAGATGAATTTCAAGTATGTTGAGTTACGATGACAAGACCTGGCCTCTACACAGGATTTCAGCAGTGCCTTTGATGTGCTTCTGTGGGTTTTAATCTATCCAGTAATCCCAGAGATAATTGAGCCCTCATTTAACAGATGAGGAAACAAAGGCCAAGAGAAGTGAAATGACTTAACTGAGGTCACACGGGACAAGTCAGAGCTAGAACTCAAAGCCTTATTTGGTGCCAAAACCAGAACTCAGACATGGTTCTCTCCCAATCTCCATTGCAAAACTAAATTCTCTGTTCTCTCCCATTCTTCAATCTGTGAGCTGACTTTTGACCTCTGACCTTTGGGGTCCAAGGACCCTGATGCTGGCGCTCTCTCACCTTGCCCATAGACTTTTGACCCCAAGTTGATCTTTGAGATCCTGATCTTTGTTTTTGTTTCTACTTCCCAAGTTCATGAAGGCTGACCATTGAGCTCTCATCCTTGCCTTCCAGGTGGTGGTAAATGGCAATCCCTTCTATGAGTTTGGGCACCGGATCCCTTTTCAGACAGTCACCCACCTGGAAGTGACTGGGGACATGGAGCTTCAATCTATCAATTTCATTGGAGGGCAGCCCACCCCAAGCCAGGTGTGTGGTGGTCCCTCTCTTGCTTCCTGCTTTCTTTAATTCATTACCACATTCATTTACTTCCTGAGCACATGCTCTGTATGAGTCCTTTGTTGGGTGATACTGGCACCCAGCAGTGGACCAAGACAGTCCACTGAGAAGATGGGCAAGACACCAGACAATGATAGTCTGACCACTAGGTGAATGATCAGGGTCGGGATGGGTGAGGTATAGACGGAGCAGTCAGGACTGAGATGGGAGATACACAGTTGGTTTGGGGAGTCCAAATAAGGGCCTGATTTAGTTATGGGGTCAAACAAGGGTTACCTAGAAGAGAGATGGTGTGTGGAAGCTGAAAGTGAAGGATGAGGAGGAATAAAGAATACATTATGAGAAAACCTGGGAGAAATTGCTCAATACCATTAGTGATTTGGGAAAGACAATTAAAACCTGTATACAGGATGTGGAGGGTGGTGTCCTCTGATCCCCTCTAAATTTACAAGGGGGAACAGAATCACCATCAGCAACATCAGCTCATGGCTGATTCCTATGAGGTTGAGCTCAGACATGCTGCCACCCTCCAACCTTTTTACCAGTTCTGACACCAACCATCCCTCCCACAACATTCTCTCCCTCTCTGCTGAGTTCAATAATTCATTGCAATGGCTGCACAGAACTCTCAGACCATACTTACGATTATGGAGTCTATTAGGGAAATAACAGTCTGCAATTCAGCATCAGGAGTGCTCAGGACACAGTTCTTTGATCAGGACAGCCTCCTCTGAGCTGTGTAGAGAA
Source organism: Orycteropus afer afer (assembly GCF_000298275.1). Taxonomy (NCBI): domain Eukaryota; kingdom Metazoa; phylum Chordata; class Mammalia; order Tubulidentata; family Orycteropodidae; genus Orycteropus; species Orycteropus afer. The sequence goes on along the minus strand of NW_006922094.1, from coordinate 1,313,956 downwards.
ATAGGGAAAGATAGATATGGGGCAGAGTCAGAGAGAAACAGAGAGGTAGACAGACAGAGACACAGAGACTGAGAGAGCTTGAGAGACAAGGGAGAGACAGGGAGAGCCTGCTTGGCTGATTCCAAGACTCCCAATTGTGGCAGGAATGTTGAGTGAAGGACAACTTGCAGTTTTAGATGAGGTGAGCAGAGACTACTATGTGAGGTCTGGGAAGGTGTTCTGGGGAGTTTACACTTTATAATGTGGTTTCTGGGTTGCAAGAGTAGAGAGGAATGGGTGAGGGCCCTAGGAAGGAATGAGAGTATAGGGGAGAGTACAGAGAATAGAATTTGCCAGATGTTGTCCTAAAGGGGTGGTGTGAGGTTCACTGCATTGGAGATCCCCGAACATGGAGGGTCCCTCTCCACTACTCTGCCGTCTGGGTGCCACCCTTTGATTTCAGAGTTCCTTTGGACAGTGGTAGTGAGCTTCCCCAGGAAAGGCATCCTTGACACCCTCCAGTCTTTAGTTTGGGGTCCTCCTTATCACTTCTTCTCTTTTTGTGCCCACAGGGACCCATGGTTATCCCGGCATACCCAGTAAGTACCTGCTAGTGGTTTCCCCTTGAAGTGGGGACTCAGTAATTGAGGAGGTCCTGGGGCAGCTGAAGGCCCCCAAGCCCTCCTTCTCACTCCTACTTCCTATCCTCCTGTGTAGGGTCCTGTGCAGAGCCACCCACCACCAAATAGCCTGCCTGTAAGTGGGAGGGTTGTGTGGGCCAATGATGGTGGGATGGTGAGAACGGAGAGGCTTAGTTGTCAGCCCTGTTGTGCTAATCCAGCACCTAGAGAGAAATGCCTGCACATAGTAAATGTGCTATAAATATTTGTTGAATATTGTGGAATAATATCTTTTCTTCCTCACTTCACAGACCATGGAAGGACCCCCAACCTTCAACCCGGTATGGTATCCTTCAGGGGTTATGGCTCTGTGGTGGGTGATTTGAGTCCTGCAGGGACTCATGGCAGGGAAAGGGCCCTGATCCATGGGGAACTCTCAGAGGGTTGTGAATATAATGGGAGAGGGGCATTTGGGGACGGAAGTGGGGAAAGGATAGAGGTGGCATCAGAGTGAGGGGAGGCATAAAGGTTGGGGACACTACCCAGGAGGCATAAGGCCCTTCTCTGAAAATTCATTTCTGCATCTGGCTGCTGATGACCTGAGAGAGGATGACATCCCATATTCTCTTCCCACAGCCTGTGCCATTTGTGGGGAGACTGCAAGGGGGGCTTGTAGCCCGAAGAACCATCATAGTCAAGGGCTTTGTACTCCCCTCAGCCAAGAGGTACAGGACCTGGTTCGAGGTGGGAATCCCCAGCCCCCTTCTGCCTCAGACCCAGCAGTCCAAAACCCCCATTTCCCCCCACCCCCGAGACTCGGGAGTCCAGGCCTCAGTCTCCTCCTCCCTTGAGGATCCAGAAATTCCTGTCTGACTCCACTTCCCTCTCTGCCCCAGCTTTACTATCGACTTCAAGGTGGGAGCCTCAGGGGACATAGCCTTGCATATTAACCCTCGCCTGAACGAGCGTGCAGTGGTTCGGAACAGCTGTTTGAATGGCTCTTGGGGATCTGAGGAGAGGAGTATTTCCTACAACCCATTTGGTCCTGGACAGTTCTTTGATGTGAGTCTGGGTTCTTTCCCCCACTTCCTTCCAAGGCCTCTGTCCTAGTCCTGGCATCATGCCCACCCTTTTCCCTGCAGCTGTCCATTCGCTGTGGCATGGATCGCTTCAAAGTCTACGCCAATGGCCAGCATCTCTTTGACTTCTCCCATCGCCTCATGGCTTTCCAGACGGTGGACATGCTGCAGATCACTGGTGATATCACCTTGTCCTATGTCCAGATATGATCTATCTCTGGGGCTACAGCCCTTGGGAACACAGGATCACCTAGGGCCCCCTTCAAAGCCTCTAATAAAATGTCTGAAGGTGTCTCATGAGTGTCCGTGACTCTGCCGTCTCCCTCATTGTTTCTTCCTTGGTTCCATCCATTCATTGAGCATCATCCATCCATCCATCAATCGCCTGTCTATGCATCATGATAAATCTAGTTATGTGCCAGGCAGTGATCTTAGGGCTTTACTTGTGTCAACTCATTCATTGTTTACACCAGCTTCAGGAGATAGAAGCTATTATTATCATTGCTGTGCGAGCGATAGATGATGAAACAGGTACAGAAAAATGAAGCATATTGTCCAAAAATCACACAGTTCATAATTGACAGAACTAAATTCAAATTTTAATAGAATTCAAATCCAAGTGGTTTGGCGCCCAGGGCATCATGCTCAACCACTGCAGGGCTTCATTCCATATTTCCATACACCCAGTTATCCACCCATCCATCCCAACTTCCATCAATCTCTGCATGCATCCATCCAACCACAATCCAGCCAGCCTGTCCTCCGTCCAAACGTTCAACCATTCATCTACTTCTCCATTCATCCATCTGTTTGTCCAACCATCCTTTCATCCAATTTTTGGTCCATCTCTCCACCATCCATCTCACCATGTAACTCTGGGGTCTTTTTTCATCAATCTCTCCAAACATTTATCCAACCATATCTTCATTCATCCAAACATCCAACCATTTATTCACTCACCTATTTCTCCATCTATTTGGCTGTTTATATAACCCTTCATCTACCCACCCACCTATCATTCTCCCCATGCATGCATCCATCCACACATCCAACCAACCAACCAACCAATCATTTGTCCACAAATTAATTTGTCTGTTCATTCTACCATCGTTATCCATCCATTCATTCCTTTATTGTTCATTTGTCCATATAATTCTCTGCCGACCATCCATTCACCAATTGTCTTGGTTCTCTGGTACTGCTGTAACAGAAATACCACAAGTGGGTGGTTTTAACAAACAGAAATTCATTTTCTTGAAGTTTATTGGTTAGAAGTCCAAGATCAGAGCATCGGTTCTAGGGAAAAGCTTCGTCTCTCTGTTGGCTCTGGAGGAAGGTCCTTGTCTCTTCAGCTTCTGCTTCCTGATTCCTTGGAGATCTCCACGTGTCTTGGCATCTGTCTTACCCCATTGCTGCTCAGTCTCTTACATGTTTAATCTCATTTATATCTCAAAAGAGATCGAATCAAGACACATCCTGCACTAATCCTGTCTCATGAACATATCAGACAACTCATTTCCAAATCGGGTTATAACCACAGGCTTGTTGTTGTTGTTATGTGCCGTCGAGTCAATCCCAACTCATAGCGACCCCTCCTTGGGTTTCCGAGGCAGTATCACTATGGAAGTAGGATTGCCCAACCTTCCTTCCGAGGAGTGCCTGGTGGGTTTGAACCGCCAGCCTCCACAGGCTTAGAGGTTAGGATTTACAACACATATTTTTGGGGACACAATTCAATCCATAACACCCATCCACTCATCCATCCTCCATTTGTCCTCTAAGTATCCATTAATTCCTACATTCACTCATCCATCTCTCTCTCCATCATCTCTACCCATCCAGTTATCCATTCATATCTTCATTATATTCCTCCATCTTTTTCCAATTATATATCCACTCATTTTTCTCTCCACCAACTACTTCCATCCTTCCATCCATCTCAGATCATGTATTTCTTTTGGTTCAATCATTCATTGTTTATGTAATCATTAATCATTTATCGTTATTTTTAAACATTCATAATTTATTATTTGTATTTTCATTCATCCATCCATTCTCTTTTTTATTCATTCACTCTTGTATTCACTCACTCATGTACTTGTTCATTTATCCGTCAGTCATCCATCAGTGTCTATTTCTCATCTGTTCATCCATTCATCCTTCCGTTTATTGTCTCATTCATCTAGACTAGTGGTTCTCAAACCTGGCTGCACATTAAAATCATTTGGGAGCTTTGAAAAAATATTGATACCTGGGTCCCAACCCATGCCAGTTAACAGGTTGAACCATATAAAACTGTTATTTAAAAAAAAAAAATTATTGTGATTTGGGTGAAAGTTTACAGAGCAAATTCATTTTCCATATAGCAGTTCACATAATTTCCTACACTGCAATAACAGCTGTCTACCCACTTTCTCCCTATAGTTACCTCTTCCCTGTGTCCTTCCCTCCCATGCACTCCTGCCCCCCAAGCTATGTCCCTGTGCATACACAGCCTTTCTATTTTCCCATGACTGATCTTTCCAAGGAGTGTGTGTATCTATCTAATGTAATGTTCAGCTCATTTGCCTGTCTTTTGTTTGGCTGGAAGCCACAGCAGTGGGTTCAATTCCAGACCTGAAGGGCAGCTAGGGGCCATAGTCTCAGGGGTTCCACTAGGCTCAAGCAAACCTGGTCCCCTGACACCCCCCACTTTTTAATGATTTTGAGTTTTGTTCCAATTATTCTCCCACTCTATCCAGGATCTCCTACACAGATCCCCCTCTGAGTGGTTGACAGTGGTAGCTGGGCATCATCTAGTTCTTCTGGTCTCATAGTCATACATGACTATGAGGATCGCATGGTGTACCAGTCCCTTGGACTAATTGTTTCCGTGCATCTTTGGTTTCTTTCCTTCTTCTTTGTTCTGGACAAGGAGAGACCCATCATTGATGCAGATGGTTGCTTGCAAGCTTTTAAGATCCCAGTTGCTACTCACCAAAGTAGGATGTGGAGCAATGTTTTGTGTAGTACGTTCTGCCAATTGAGCTTGATGTCCCCTGCAACCATAGTCCTGAGCCCAAAGGTCCAACTACTCGCTCCCTCCAGGTAGCTGGCTATGACCAAGAAGTGACAACAATCTTGTCCCTTGTCAGCTTTACTATATACCTTAAAATTCTTACAGAACATACAAATACACTTGTAGAAACATTGTCTGCCAACCCTATACATGGTCATGGGCACACTCCTCCCTGCATAGACATACCTAATCATTCAGCCTGTCTACCCATTTATCTGCCCATAGAACAATGTTTGCCATCACTGACAATGCAGTACTGTATGTGCAAAAGGCTTTATCTTTGTTGTCTGTACCTCCCATGTACCTCTCTATGTCTTCCTCTTCCTTAATACCACTGTGTTTATCACTCATATTTGGTACATTGCCCTTCCCTTCACCCAAATCAATATTTGTCTATCTAACAGTGTTCCCTCCCCTCCCCTCCCACTCCTGGGAACCAACAAAGAAAATTTCCTTCAATAGATAAACCTTTCCTTAACTTTTACAATAACAGACTAATACAATATTTGTCCTTCTGTGATTGACTTATTTTACTCAGCATAATGTCCTCCAAGTTCATCCACATTATGTGATGTTTTGCAGATTCTACGTTATTCTTTAGGGTTGCATAGTATTTCTTTGTGTGTATGTACCATAGTTTGAGGAGCTCTGGTGGTGTAGTGCCTAAGGCATTTGACTGCTAACCAGAAGGCTGGTGGTTCAAACCCACCAGCCACTCCTCAGAAGGAAGGTTGGGCAATCTACTTCCACAGTGATATCGCCTTGGAAACCCAAGAAGGGGTTGGTATGAGTTCAATCTGATTCGATGGCAGTGAGTTTGGTTTGGTTTACCATAGTTTGGTTATCCATTCTTCTGTTGATGAGCACCTAGGTTGTTCCCATCTTTTGCTATTGTAAACAGTGCTGTGATGAACATGGGTGTACACGTATCTGTTCTTGTCCTGGGTTTCACTTCTTTAGGATACATACCTAGTAATGGGATTGCTGGATTAAATGGTATGTCTAATTCCAACTTTTTAAGGAACCTCCGTACTGCTTTCCACACTGGTTGTATCATTTTACAGTCCCACCAGCAATGTATGAGAGTCCCAATCTCTCCACATCCTTGCCAGCATTTGCTATTTTCTGTCTTGTTGAACTTTGCTACTAGTGCTGGGCCAAGGTGGTATCTTATTGTTGTAAAACTGCTATTTTTATGGATGGAAAATGGTTACATACCCATAACTGTATCCATTTCAGCCTAGTAAATCAGTAGTGGTGTGTTGCTTGAATAAATTCTTTTAGAAGGATCAGCACAAGGCTGTTTCCTATGAGGTGGAGGTTAAAGATGTTCCAAATGTCCAACTTTTCCAAATTGCTGTATCACTCCCATTATCTCTAACATCAACTCTTCCTTCTCCCCTCTGTGTGCTCCCTCCTATCTTGTTGTTGTTGTTGTTATGTGCCATTGAGTCGGACCCGATTCATAGCGACTACACTACCAGAGCTCCTCCCTCCTATCTTAGGGTTCCATATTTTGCTGTCTCACAGAACTCACAACTGCCAAGGGAATTGTTGATGCTGTTGGGGAGGCTGGCAAGTCTCAAATCTGTACGTCGAGCATTGGTTTAGAGGATTCTCTTCACTCATGTGGCTGCAGGGGCTGATGAACTCAAACGGCCAGGTCACATGACTGGCTGCTGTCTCATCGCCCAGAACTGGGGTGAGATGACCAGAATCCAAAGCAGGACAGCGAACTCTGCCAGAGCATTTACATGTACACCCTCAAGGAAGCTAAGGGTAGTGACTTGAGTTACACCCTCCAGCAAGGGAGGACTCAAGATACATCCCACCCTAATCCTGCCTCATCAACGGAACAGACAACTCACTCCAATATGGGACGATAACCACAGGCATGTTGTTGTTGTTATGTGCCATCGAGTTGGACCCGACTCGTAGCGACCCCTCCTTGGGTTTCCAAGGCAGTATCACTACGGAAGTAGATTGCCCCATCTTCCTTCCGGGGAGTGGCTGGTGGGTTTGAACCGCCAGCCTTCTGGTTAGCAGTCAAGTGCCTTAGCCACTATGCTACCAGAGTTCCCAACCACAGGCATGTTGTTGTTGTTGTTGTTATGTGCCGTCGAGTCGGCCCCGACTCATAGCGACCCCTCCTTGGGTTTCCGAGGCAGTATCACTACGGAAGTAGGATTGCCCAACCTTCCTTCCGAGGAGTGGCTGGTGGGTTTGAACCGCCAGCCGTCTGGTTAGCAGGCGAGTGTCTTAGCCGCTATGCTACCAGAGCTCCCAACCACAGGCATAGAGGTTTACAATACATCACAAAATGGGGGACTATGGCTAGAAGGGCCATATTAAGTAATTCACTGCACTGCAGACGTGGTTATCAGTATTTTCACTAAACTCTCTAGATGATTCCAAAGATTTGGGAAACATGGATCATATATGTTCTTTGGACCTTTGGACACTGTGTGGGTGCTGAGGAGCTGCGGAGGGGAGGAAGAGCGGGGCAATTTCCAGCCTCAGGCATTCTTTTTCTCCCTCCTCCTTCCCCCACCCGCTTCCTCCCAGGGCAATCACTGCCCAGGGGGTGCATCCCTGGTGGCAATGGGGAGACCACATCAGCTACAGAGTCTGGAGGGGCTCAAAAAGAGCAGGCTGAGGCTAGACTTCCTCCTGGACGTTGGGACCTGAAGTAGCTGGGTGCAGTGTAGTAAATTACTTTGTATGGCTTTTCTACCCATAAGTCATTGCAAACTCAGTGGTGGAATGAGCAACTGAGGAGCTCCTGATTGCTGAAGCTATCCACCTGGGTTATTTCTGTTGGGCATGGCACAATACAATGTTCTGGGAGGTTCCCACTCTCTCTCACGTGCTTAGAGTTCTGATGTTGTGATTGGCTAGTTTGACCACCCTTCTGGGCTCAAAAGGAGGCCTCCTGGAGGCAGAACTCTCTCTCTGACTCCTGGTTGAGGAAGACCTGCTGCTGAAAGAGACACGCGTTGCTGGGAAAGAGATGCAAGAGACATGCATTGCTGAGCGAGACACCGAGGGACCAGCACTGCTGGGAAATAGACTGTGAGGGACTGTTGGCTGAGGGAAGGTGGGCTGGGAGAGAGACTGAGCATTTTTCCTGAACCTGAATTGTAGCCTGTGGTGCTTCTCTAATAAACCCCATAATCTGTGAGGTCTGTGTGGCCACTGCAGTGAATTATCGAACCCAGGAGAGAGGTGGTGGTGCTTTGGGAGGAACGGTTGGAGAAAGGGCTGGAGGGAGGCAGCATATCTGGCCTTGTAGGAATAGGCCTTGGGTTGCTGCTGGTAATCCTGTCTTCCTCTTGTAGGGTTAGAGGAGGTCAGAACATGTGGCCTCATTGCCCTTTTTGCAGTTGGTGTCCGAAGCGGTGGGATTCATTGCAGTGGCTCCAGACTTTGTAAAAGAAAGAAGGAAGGGGCCTGGGAAGTGAAACTTTGGATTCTTAGATGGTTATTTTGTTTGGTATTGCCTCTTTTTTTTTTTT
>NW_006922094.1:1276474-1285122 GCF_000298275.1 Orycteropus afer afer | reverse complement strand
TGAATTATCGAACCCAGGAGAGAGGTGGTGGTGCTTTGGGAGGAACAGTTGGAGAAAGGGCTGGAGGAAGGCAGCATGTCTGGCCTTGTAGGAATAGGCCTTGGGTTGCTGCTGGTAATCCTGTCTTCCTCTTGTGGGATTAGAGGAGGTCAGAACATGTGGCCTCCTTGCCGGTTTTGCACTGGGTCATGCATTAGTTTGCTATTGCTGCTGTAACAAATTGCCATAAATTCAGCAGCTTAAAACAACCGCCATTTATTATCTCAGTTCTGTAGGTCGAAAGTCAGCTGTGTCATCACAAGGCCAAGGTCAAGATACTGGCATGGCTCTGGGCATGAATCCGCTTCCAAGCTCCTTCAGGTCACTGGCAGAATACAGACACCTGTGGTTGTAGGACCGACTGCCCTTCTCCTTGCTGCCTCCCTGAGCCTTCAGGCCACGTGACTTCTCATCACCCTGTCTCAGTTTCCTGGTCCTGTCGTAACAGAGATCCCCCAGCGGATGTCTTTAAAGAACAAACATTTATTTTCTCAGGGTTCTAAAACTCAAAACCAAACTCACTCTCATCAAGTCAGTTCTGCCTCATAGCAACTGCCATTGGGTTTCCAAGGCTGAAAGGCTTTATGGAAGTAAATCACCCCATCTTCTTCCCACAGAGCAGCTGGTGGGTTTGAACCGCTGACATTCTAGTTAGCAGCCTCATTTACCACACCACCAGAGCTCCTTTTCTCAGGGTTCAGGGGGCTAGAAGTCTGAATTCAGGGAGTGGTTCTAGGGGAAGGTCCTTCTTTGTCTCAGCTGGCAACCCTTGGGGTCCTGGGCTTGTAGATTCATCAGCTAGGGTCTGTCTTCTCCCTTTGTGTGCTGCATCTGCATCTTATCTGCTCTTTTCAAATCCCACAAGGGATTAGCTTTAGGACATACATACACTTCTGTAGTGATACCGCCTCAAAACCCAAGGAGGGGTTGCTGTGAGTCTGGTCCGACTCATAACAACAACAACAACAACAACACACTGCTAGGGCCTCATTAACACAACAGAGAAACCCTGTTTCCAAACGGGATTTCATCCACAGACATGGGGGTTAGGATTCCAACACATATTTCGAGTGGGGACCCAATTCAATCCACAACAGCCTTCATCTTCAAGCTAATAGTGATACGTAGAGTCCCTCCCATGCTTGAAACTCTCTGACTTCTTCTGCCACATCTCTTATATAAGACAAGAACAGGGAACTGTATAGAGACCAATATTTATTAGTGGTTATTAGGTAGGAGGGAGGGCAAAGGAGGGTTGTTGCTTATGGAACACTGAGTTTCAATGTACGGTGATGGAAAACTCACACAGCTTAAGGGTGATGTAACTGCTGTCAGTTAGTGTGCTAGGTACATTACAACAACAACAACAACAACAAAAAAGTAGCTGCTGAAGCTGATTACATAGAAGAAAACCCTCATGGGATTTGTCTCCTTGGTTTGGACATCTGGGGTCATGATTTCATGGGATAGCCCATTAACTGGCCTAATAACGTGTTTAGTGCTTCTGTTTGTTACATAGTGCCTGGGTTCTTTAAAGCTTGCAAGTGTCCATCCAAGATACACCAACTGGTTCCCATTTGCCTAGAGCAACAGAGGAGGAAGGAGAGTCAGGAATAAGAGGAAGAAATGGAATGTGCAGCTGACTGCCTCCTTGAACAACTGCTTCCTCTTTGCAAAAACAGCAAGGAGGACACATGTTCTGACCTCCTGTAATCCCACGAGAGGAAGACAGGATTACCAGCAGTAACCCAAGGCCTATTACTGCAAAGCCAGACATGCCGCCTCCCTCCAGCCCTTTCACCAACCATTCCTCCCAAAGCACCCACCACCTCTCTCCTGGGTTCGATAATCGCTGCAGTGGCCACACAGAACTCACAGATTACAGGGTTTATTAGGGAAGCACCACAGGCTACAATTCAAGTTCAGGAAAAATGCTCAGTCTCTCTCCCAGCCCACCATCCCTCAGCCAACAGTCTCTCACAGTCTCTTTCCCAGCAGTACTGGTCCCTCGGTGTCTCACTCAGCAATGCGTGTCTCTTGCGTCTCTTTCCCAGCAGCACATGTCTCAGGAGCCCGTGTCTCTTTCAGCAGCACGTCTTCCTCAACCAGCAGTCAGAGAGAGTTCTGCCTCTAGGAGGCCTCCTTTTGAGCCTGGCAGGGTGGTCAAACTAGCCAATCATAGCATCAGAACTCTAAGCACCTGAGAGAGAGTGGGAACCTCCCAGAACATTGTATTGTGCCATGCCCAACAGAAATAACCCAGGTGGATAGCTTCAGCAATCAGGAGCTCCTCAGTTGCTCAGAAAATCCCACCTTGGAGTTTACAAAGACTTATGGGTAGAAAAGCCACACAAAGTAATTTACTACACTGCACTCTTCCATGACACTAAAACAGGATAGTGCCTGGCTACCATTACTGAACATTTTGATCAAAGATTCTGTAGAAGATACTGATCAAAAGGGGGGACAACACAGAATAGAATTTCTAATTCTCATGGGAAAGAGTTTCTTGGGAGCCATGGAAGCTGGATGAACCCCTGAAAATACTGCCTTCGGATAATCTATAAATCTTAAACAAAAATTAGCCCCTGAAGTCTTCTTAAAACCAAACATCGTTTAGCGTAACTTGTAAAGAATGCCTTCCTGGAGCATCGCACTCTTCCAAGGTCTATGTGCAGGAGATCACACTGACAATAGAACTCAAGAGATCAGACGTGAAGTTTAGAGGACAGTGAGTTTATGTTAATGGAGGAAGAACCAGCTGGGAAAGAGGGTGGTTGCACAACTCAAAGAATGTAATCAATGTCACTAAGTTGTACATGTAGGAACCGGTGAGTTGATTTTTTCCTTTTCTCCTGTTTGCCTGTTTTCCCTTCTATCTTGGTTTTCCAGAGCTCAAGCTTCTTTTTTCTTTTGGGCCAGATCCAAACAAAGCTGATAGAGTTCTTTTTGTGTGTGTGTGTGTTTGTGTATGTGCCCACAAACACCACAGTTGTACTCAATGAAAATTAAAAAAAAAAAAATTTTTTTTCCTTTCACCAAATTTAATGTATCTACCCACTAGTTAAGGAGCTCTAGTGGTGTAGTGGATAAGGCATTTGACCGCTAACCAGAAGGTTAGTGGATCAAATCCACCAGCCACTCTATGGAAGGAAGATGGGGCAATCTACTTCCATAAAGATTTACTGTCTTGGAAACCCAATGGGGGTTGCTATGAGTTGGAATAGACTCAATGGCAGTGAGGTTTTTTGTTTTTTGTTTTTTTTTTGGTTTGCCCTATGGTAAGTGCTTTACCCTCCCTTCCTGACCCATCCTGGTAACCATCAAAGAATATTTATTTTCTTTCTTTGTGAAACTCTTGAGTTTTTAGAATATTGGTTGCCCTGGATTGAATTGTGGCCCCCCTCCCCAAAATTTGTGTTGACTTCTCTGGGCCATAATTCTCAGTAGTTTAGCACTTATGTGATGATGCAATGTGGCAGATATGTACTGATACCGCATGATGTGATCTTATGTGGTAAACTGATTAGGTGTAAAAGGATTAAGATTAAGGGTAGCATGCAACACCCTTAATCTCAGGGCAGCCCTGATTAAAGGGGTAGGTCCTAGGGTGGGGCCTAGGACACTTTTTATCTTACAAGAGATAGGAGGAGGGAAGAAGGGAAAGAGAAGAGGGAGACCTACTACCATCAAGAAAGAAGAGCTGGGGGCAGAGCACATCCTTTGGAACCAGGGTCCCCACAGTGGGGTCTTCCTAGGACCAAGAGATAGAGAGAGAGAAAGCCTTGCCCCAGAGCAGTGCTCTGAATTTGGACTTCTACCCCTAATTTGTGGGAGAATACATTTCTGTCTCTCAAAGCCACGCATTTGTGGTATTTCTGTTTTAGCAGTACCAGATAACTAAGACAATGGTCTCATATATCATTTGTCCTTTTGTGATCAACTAACGGCATTCAAGCCTCAAATTGCAATATTGAAGGATTCTATGGGCAAAATATTGAACGATGCAAAAAGCATCAAAAAAAGATGGGAGGAATACACAGAGTCACTGTACCAAAAAGAATTGGTTGATGTTCAGCCATGTCAGGAGGTAGCATATGATCAAGAACCAATGGTATGGAAGGAGGAAGTCCAAGTTGCAATGGAAGGAACTGGTGAAAAACAAGGCTCCAGGAATGAATGGAATACTCATTGAGAAGTTTCAACAAACAGATGCAGTGCTGGAAGGGCTTACTCATTTATACCAATAAATTTGGAAGACACCTACCTGGCTAAGTGACTGGAGCAAAACCAAACCAAACCCACTGACACTGAGTCAATTCCCAATCATAGCAACCCCCATCAGGTTTCCAAGGAGGTAAATCTTTACAGAAGTACATTGCCCCATCTTCCTTCCGTGGAGTGGCTGTGGGTTTGAACTGTCAACTTTATCATTAGCAGTCAAACGCCTTAGGTACTGTGCCACCAGAGCTCCTTAACTGACTGGAATAGATCTATAATTATGTCCATTCCAAAGAAAGGTGATCCAACAGAATGCAGAAATTATCAAACAGTATCACTAGTATCACATGCAAGTAAAATTTTGCTGAAGATAATTAAAAAATGGTTGCAGCAAATACATCAACAAGGAACTGCCAGTAATTCACCAGATTCAGAAGAGGACATGGAAGGAGTGATATCAATGCTGATGTCAGATGGATCTTGACTAAAAGCAAAGAGTACCAGAAAGATGTATACTTGTGTTTTACTGACTATGCAAAAGCATTCAACTGTGTGGATCATAAAAAATTATGGATAACATTGTAAAGAATGAGAATAGCAGAAAACTTAATTGTGCTTATGAGGAACCTGTATATAGACCAAGAGGCAGTTGTTCAAACAGAGCAAGGAAATACTGCATGGTTAAAATCAGGAAGAGCATGTGCAGCGCAGTGAATTGCTTTATATGGCCCTTCTACCCATGGTCCCCCATTTTGTGATGTATTGTAAATCCTAGGCTTGATGCCTGTCTATGCCAGGAAATTGGGAAGACAGCTACCTGGAGAACTGACTGGAAGAGATCTATATTTGTACCCATTCCAAAGAAAATGATCCACCAGAATGTGGAAATTATCAAACAGAATCATTAATATCGCATGCAAGTAAAATCTCGCTGAAGATAATTCAAAAACTGTTGCAGCAGTATATCGACAGAGAACTGACAGAAACGCAAACTGGATTCAGAAGAGGACATGGAATGAGGGATATCACTGCTGATGTCAGATGGAGCTTGGCTAAAAGCAAAGAATACCAGAAAGATGTATACTTGTGTTTCATTGACTATGCAAAGGCATTCGATTGTGTGGATCAAAACAAATTATGGATAACATTGAGAAGAATGGGAATTCCAGAACACTTGATTGTGCTCATTGGGAACCTGTACACAGACGAGGAGGCTGTCGTTTGAACAGAAAAAGGGAACACTGCATGGTTTAAAATCAAGAAGGGAGTGGGTCAGGGTTGTATCTTTTCACCATAATTATTCAATCTGTATGCTGAGCAAATCTGAGAAGCTGGACTATATGAAGAAGAGCATGGCATCTGGATTGGAGGAAGATTCATTAACAACCTGCGATATGCAGATGACACAACTTTGCTTGGTGAAAGTGAGAATTACTTGAAGCACTTACTGATGAAGATTAAAGAATACAGTCTGCAGGATGGATACAGAAACATAAAGAAAACAAAAATCCTCACAACTGGACCAATAAGCAGCATCATGATAAATGGAGAAAAAACTGAAATTGTCAAATATTTCATTTTACTTGGATCCACAATCAACACTCATGGAAGCAGCAGTCAAGATATCAGACGTCACATTGCACTAGGCAAATTTGTTGCAAAAGACCTCTTTAAAGTGAGCACAGATGTCTCTTGAAGACTAAAGTGCTCCTAACCCAAGCTACGGTGTTCTCAATCACCTCATGTGCATGGGAAAGCTGGACAATGAATAAGGAAGACCAAAGAAGAGTTGATGCCTTTGAGTTGTGGTGTTGGTAAAGAATCTGAAAATACCATGGACTGCCAGGAGAACTGACAAATCTGTCCTGGAAGAAGTACAGCTGGATGCTCTTTGGAAGTGAGAATGGCCAGACCTCATCTGCCCTGCTTTGGTCATGTTGTCAGAAGGGACCATGCCCTGGAGAAGGACGTCATGTTTGGTGAAGGAGAGGGTCAGTGTAGAAGCGAAAGACCCTCAGCAAGACGGACTGACACAGCGGCTGCAGCGATGGGCTCAAGCACAGCGAGGACTGAAAGGAGGGCGCAGGCCCGGGCAGCATTTTGCTCTGTTGTGCGCTGCTATGAGCTGGAGTGGACTCAGCGGCATCTAACAAGACCAGCACTGCCCGTGTGTTCAGCTAGTTACCTTTTCCTTCAATTACTTCCTGAACTTCGCTTGAACTCAGGAAACTCAGCCTGCTTTTCCACCCCTTTATTTTCATGGCAAGTAAAACTGTGTGACTGATAGAAGTTCAGGAATGACACTGGTTTCCTGGAACAAACGGGGAGTTGGCTGGGAGGGAGCAGGAGGAATTTGGAGTGGTGATTACACAGCTCTATACGTTTGTCAGTGTAGCACTATGGTTAAAGCACTTGGCTTCTAACTGAAAGGCTGGCAGCTCAAGCCCACTAGCTGTTCGGCAGGACAAAGATGTGGCGGCGTGCTTCTGTAAAGATTATAGCCTTGGAAACCTGTGGGGCAGTTCCACTCTGCCCTCAAGGGGCGCTGTGAGTCAGAATTGACTCCAGGGCAGTGGGTTTGGTTTGGGCTTTGCTTCTGTAAAGATTACAGCCTTGGAAACCCTCTGGGGCAGTTCTACTCTGCCCTAGAGGGTCGCTGTGAGTAGACATCAAGGAGCCCTGGTTGTCCAGGGAGTCAGAATGTGAGCGCCCTATGCAGTGGAGTTGACTTGATGGCCACAAGTTTGGTTTTTGGTTTGGTATACATTTGTCAGATTCCTTAGACATTTGACTGCTCACCAGAAGGTTGGCGGTTCAAACCCACCAGCCACTCCACAGAAGAAAGACTGGGTTATCGACTTCTGTAAAGATTTACAGCCTTGGAAACCCAAAGGGGGTTGCTATGAGTCAGAAATGACTGGACAGCAGTGAGGTTTTTTTTTTTTTTTTGGCAGGCGCAAACGGTTAAACTCTTGAGTACTACCCGAAGGTTGGCAGTTCGAATCCATGCAAAGGCACCTGGGAAGGCAGCCCCGGTGACCTGCTTCCCAAGCTCATGGCCTCGAATACTCCATGGAGCAGGCTACTCTGCACACGGGACCCCGTGAGTCACAGTCAACCTGAAAGGAACTGACAACGGCAGCGTAGGTATGTCAGAGTCCCTGGGCAGTACAGAGAGTTGATTCACTCAGCTGCTAATTGGAAGCTTGGGGGTTCGAGTCCACACAGAGGCACCTGAAAAGAAAGGCCTGATGACGCACTTCTGAACAATCCACCATCAGAAACAAACCCTGTGGAGCACAGTCGTACTGACACACAGGGGATCATGGTGACTCAGAATCGACTCCACAGCCACTGCGTGCAGCTGTCAGCATTCACAGACCAGTGCGTTCAAATCCGCACATTTTATTTAATCAAATTGTACTTCAACTAAAAAAGGAGTGTTGGGAAATAAGTACATTAATGACTTGAAAATGACAAAAAGTACTCACAGAAGTATTATGTCATAACCGATACAAAAGATAATAAACACGAATAGAAATCAGGAGTATGCTTCTTGGAGTTACAAGAAATGAAGAGGGTTTGAAAACTGATAAGAGAGAATGCCAAAATTTGGCCACTCACCAAAGGCACATTGGCACTGTGCAGGCTGGCTGCTTGTGAAGAAAATTCAAGCCACAGTGAGGAAACACAGGGAAAAGGACGAGTCACGGGAAAATACAGTTGTAACATATGGAATAATAGTATTCCCCACAGGTTTCCAAGGCTGTAAATCTTTACCGAAGCGGACTGCCTCACCTTTCTCCCACGGAGCACCGACCTTTTGGTTAGCAGTTGAATGCTTTAACCACTGCACCACCAGAGCTTCTACGATATGGACTAGAAACAAAGGAATCTAAAGAAACATTTTAAGGAGTAAATGGCAGTTATTCACCAAAACTAAATGCACGCCGTCTGAGCCGGCAGTGTTACGACCTGAAAACATACTGTCCTGTCAAGTAAGGCACAAAGAGAAGATGGCCACATATAGACCCTGGTTGCTTCCTTGCTATGTGGCCTCATTTCCTCCTCTGCAAAACAGAGGAGCTTGTAGCTGTCACCTCAATCCAAGTGCCCAGCCTCCCTCTCAAAGGCACTGCATCAGAGGCTGCCCACGCGGACTCCAGGTGCGTCAGGACAGAACTGCTCTCCGTAGCGTTTCCAATGGCTGATTTTCGCTGGTGGCCTAGGGCCTAAGGCATTTGACTATGTTCTGGTTCCCTAGTGCCACTCTGATAGGAATGTACCACAAATAGGAAGGCCTTAAACAGGAGTTTATTCTTACAATTTGGAGGCTTTAAGTCCAAGTTCAAAGTGCCAGGCTCTAGGGGCTGGGTGAAAGCCCCTCA
>NW_006922094.1:1274544-1275574 GCF_000298275.1 Orycteropus afer afer | reverse complement strand
TCCGCAGCTTCCCCACCCTGCCTCCCAGAACCGTCTCTCAGCACCTCAATCCCCCCTCTTCCTAGATTCCCAGGGAGGCTGGACAAGGAGCTGGAGAGAGCGTCCCCACTTCTGTTTCCTTTCTTGATCTGAGTGGTAGGCAGATCCTAGGACAGCCCACCACCCCCTGCAATCCAAGGGGGCATTGGTAGGAGCTCAGGCAGGAGGGAACAGGAGAGGGACTTAAAAGAGAAGAACCAGACAGGGGCCCATGGGGGGACAGAGAGAGAAATAGAGAGACGCTGAGAGCATTCAGACAGAGATTGAATAAACTAGAAACTTACGGAGATGAAGAAAGCCAGAGACGACTGCTTCCCCTTTCGGAGCCTCAGATGGCGCAGTGGTCAAGCACTTGGCCGCCAACCTGAAGGTCAGTGGCAGTTCAAAGCCACCAGCCACTTTGTGGGAGGAAGATGTGGCAGTCTGCTTCCCTTAAGTTTCCAGCCTTGGAAACCCTTATGGGGGAGGCTCTACTGTGTCCCACACAGCTGGTATGGGTTGGGATTTTGGTTTTCTGAGCCTTAATTTCTTCATTTGTAAAATGGGGGTTCATGGCGTCTCACTCAACAATGATTTCTGGCATATTGTAGGCAGGGCCTGAGGAAGCTCTTGTTCCTCTTACCGCTTCATTTCACCCGTATATACTGAGCGTTTTCTGCGTACCGGACACAGCTCTAGGCACCTGGGGTGCTGGAGCAAACCAGTCAGGCAGTTCCCGCCTCCCCGGAACTCACGTCCTATTATCAGTGGTGGCGTCACGGCTATTAGTGTAGTAGCAGCAGTGGGATTTGGGGGAAGACCGTTCCTCAGCTCTAGGCAGGAGGCTGTATAGTTGGGAGAGGGGTCCGAAGTCCCCGGCCCCCGCTGGGGCTCTTGGGACCCAACTATTCCCTGTATAAAATGGACCTAGCGTTTCTCTCTTCCAGGCTGCAGGGAGCCAGCAGTGGCTGGGGGTGGCACAGTGGCCTCTGTTATTATCATTGTTACTGTG
>NW_006922094.1:1271301-1271979 GCF_000298275.1 Orycteropus afer afer | reverse complement strand
TGGGTAATCCTACTTCCGTAGTGATAATGCCTCAGAAATCCAAGGAGGGGTCGCTATGAGTCGGGGCCGACTCGAGGGCACATAACAACAATAACAACAACAACCACAGTAATAACAGCACCAACCACCAACACTTAGAAAGCATGCTTTTAGCCCCGTGTTCCCGATGGGGAAACCAGTGGGGTTAAGTGATTTGCCTAGGGTCACACAGCGAGTGTCAGAATCTGGCGCAAACCAACGAACTCAGCTTTCGGAATCTTAACCACCTACCCTTGCCCTTCCAGATCTTGGTCGGAGACTCGGTATATCACTACTTCCGGTACCGGATCCCGCCGGAGACCGTGCGCTTGTTAGGGGTGGGCGGGAACTTGGAGCTGAAATCGGTGCATATTTTCTGATCCTGAAGAAGAGAGAGCGCATGGGCGGGGTCCGGGTCTTCAGATGGCAAATAAAGTGGCCCCCAAGGTCCCTGATCTCTGTCTGTGCTCCTTTATATGGATGAAGAAAAAGAAAATAGGCTCAGAGAACTGAAGACTTTGACTCAGTGTCACACAGCGAATCCTGGGCAGAGGCGGGATTCGAGCCTGGATCTACCAGGGCAATTAATGTATGGGAAGGCCTTAGGAAGAGTGCAATCTGGCACGCGAGCTGGCGGGGCATGTCTTTTTTTTTTTTTTT
>NW_006922094.1:1269695-1270295 GCF_000298275.1 Orycteropus afer afer | reverse complement strand
CTTGGTTTATCCGCGTCTCAGGCCAACCTGCCTCCTCCCCAGCCCTCTCGGCGCCGGGAGCTCGCCCGCGCAGGCGGAGCTGGGAAGCCGGCTCTGGGCGTCAGCCGCACGCCTGCCGCTCCGCTCCTCTATGCTCTGTAGTCCCGACAGGCCTCCACCAGAGCGCGCCTCCGGCCGCTTTAAAGCGGCAGCTGCTTTGAGGAGAGGGCTTGGGAGCGAGAAGGGCCAGGCTTCCGGCTTCCAGCTTCCAGCTTCCGTAGGGAGTCTATCGCTACACTTCTCCAACCACGGCTCGCCCAGCGACCCCCGAGACTCCCAGCCCAGTGATTCTGATTGGGGAAGGCGGAAACGGGCGCTCTTGGACAGAAGCTCAGCCCACCCACAGCACCAGGTGGTGATTTTCAAGGTTCCAGGGAGGTTGTAGTGGCCTCACTTAATGGCGGGAGAAGAGGCAAGGGACCACTGAGCGCCTCAGAACCGCGCATCCACAGCTAGGTGGGACGCAAGACGCAGCCGGTGGCAGCGTTGGAAAACAACTTGGCTGCGCAAGGCGCCCGGCAGGCTAAGCTTTGGGGCCCGCACCCGGCGCAGTGGGTGAGA
>NW_006922094.1:1267800-1268750 GCF_000298275.1 Orycteropus afer afer | reverse complement strand
ATTGCCCAACCTTCCTTCCGAGGAGTGGCTGATGGGTTTGAACCGCCAGCCATCTGGTGAGCAGTCAAGTGCCTTAGCCACTATGCTACCAGAGCTCCCGTTTGGCTGATTAGGACTTGTTTATTGCTTATGGTGCCCGTAGGCCCCATCCCCAGGAATGTTAAGCGGCTTTCTCTCTGGCTAACTGGCTACAAAGATAAAACAAAATTTCCAAACTAGCTGGCTTCAAAATGATTGCCACCCCTCATCTCCTTTGTGAAGTTACCTGATATTTTTCTCCAACCCATGCTTGTTTTTTCATTAATTATTTCATTCACGTATATTTATTGAAAATCGACTGTGTCCAGCCCTATTCGGGGCACTGAGGGGTATGGAAAAGACAGAGATCCCTGAGCCTGTGGTGTATGTTAGACACCATGTTAATCATTCTGTGAGTCCTCAAAACATCCTGGGAGGTTGTTGTGTTGTTAGGTGCCAAAAAGTTGTCTCCGACTCATAGCGACCGGTCCTGTGCCAGCCCCATGATCCTTGCTGTCACTGAGCCCGTTGTTGCAGCCACTGTGCCAATCCATCTTGTTGCGGGCCTTCCCCTTTTTCATTACCCTCCACTGTATCAGTCATCATATCCTTCTCCAGGGAACGGTCTCTTCTTACCACATGACCAAAGTAGGTGAAATGAAGTCTGGCCACTCTAGCTTCCAAGGAGCATTCCGCCTGTAATTCTTCCAGGAAAGATTTGTTAGTTCTTTTAGCAGTCCATGGTGCTTTAGGTATTCTTTGCCAACACCACAACTCAAAAGCATCGACTTTTCTTTGGTCTTCCTTATTCATTGTCCAGCTTTCACATGCATATGAAGCGATTGAAAATACCATGGCTTGTGTCAGGCGCACCTTAGTCTTCAAGGAGATACCTTTGTTCTTCAGCACTTGAAAGAGGTCTTTTGCAGCAG
>NW_006922094.1:1266430-1267465 GCF_000298275.1 Orycteropus afer afer | reverse complement strand
CTGGCCGCTTTCACTCAGCATGTTTTTTAGAGTCATTCATGCCACTCCATGTATCACTAATTCATTACTATGTATTTGAGTCCTCTTTTTATTTAAGTTCTGTTCCATTGTATGTTGAATTGCTTGAGATGTTTCCAGCATTAGTGTTCTGGTTACCTAGTGCCGCTCTGACAAGACTGTACCACAAATGGGATGCTTAAACAAACAGGAGTTTATTCTCTTACAGTTTGGAGGCTTTAAGTCCAAGTTCAAAGTGCCAGGCTCTAGGGGCTGGATGAAAGCTCCTCAACCTTGGGGTTCAGCTCTGCCTCCTGTTCCCAGCCCACTGGAGCTAGAGGCTTTTCTTCACTCAGACAGCTGCTGGCTGCTGAGACTGACAGGCCCGAGGTTGACAAGTTAAAAAGGCACAGTCTCGATGTTACCAAACCACACAGCCATTAACTTAAGTCCGTTGTTAAGTCCCAAGGTTGGCAGAGCATGGCAGGCTGCTGAACAAACACACGGTTACATGCAGGATTCAAACGAGCCATAAGCTAGAGACCATTCCCCAAGGATTCTCCTTATGTATATAGGAAGCAGACCACATCCCTAAGGCTGCTATTCAGCTGCTCACAGTAGATTCCACCATGGAGTTGATTACCAGTCTCGTGGGGAATACAGCTACTCAACCAGGCCCACCCAAGCTGACACACAAACTTAACCATCACAGTTAGTGCTTATGAATAAAGGCATTATCAACAAGTTTTTGTGTGGCTATATTTTGATTTGTTTGGGATAAATATCCAGGAGTTGAGTTGCCAAGTCATTTGAAAAGTGTGTTTAACTTTTAGAAAAACTAACAAAAGTGGTTGATTCTACACTTCCATGAGCAGTATATGAAAGTTCCAGTGACTCTTCATCCTCACCATTACATGGTATTGTCAGGTTTTTGTTTATTAATTTTAACGTTAGCCATTCTAGTAGGTAGGAGCTCTGGTAGCTTAGTGCCTAAGGAAGGCACTTGACTGCTAACCAGAAGGCTGGTGGTTCAAACCC
>NW_006922094.1:1264081-1265425 GCF_000298275.1 Orycteropus afer afer | reverse complement strand
TTATGCCAATACCATATCTATCATTACTGTAGCTTTCAAATAAGTCTTGAAATCATGTAGTGTAAGTCTTCCAACTTTGCACTTTTTCAAAGTTGTTCTAATTCATTTTATTGTCTTTTTCAATTTCAAATACTTTGAGTGAAGGCCTCTCAGCCTTGGGCTTCAGCTCTGCCTCTTGTTCCAGACCCACTGGAACTGGGGGCATCTCCTAACTCATGCAGCTGCTGGCTGCTGAGGCTGATGAATCCAAGGTTGGCAAGTAAAATGGCACAGTCTTAAGATCAGCAGGCCACTGGTTCAAGGCTGGGAACAATTCTAAGATCAGCAGTTAACATGGCAGGCCACTGGTTCAAGTCCAGAAACTGGAGATGAAGACTTGGCCAAATGCAGGATGCACGTGTGCCAAAAATCTTGAGACCTTTCCCGAACCTTCTTAGTATACACTAGAAGCAGGCTACACCAAAGGTCACTCCCCTTCGACTACTTAGCTGCTCACAGCAGATTCCACCATGCAGGTGATTCCAGTCTCATCATGGGGAATAACTGTATTCAGCTGCCAAGCCACTCAAAACCACGGCCCAGCCAAGTTGACACACAACCACAGCTTGTATCCTACAATCTTGCTAAATGCACTTATTCTCATAGCTTTTTCTGTAGATTCCTTAAGATTTTCTAGGTATACAATCATGTAGTCTTTGCATAAAAACAAAAACAAAAAACCTGTTACTGTCGAGTCAGTTCCAACTCATGGTGATGCCACGTGTTGCAAAGTGGAACTGCTCCACAGGGTTTTCCTGGCTGGAGTCTTTATAACAACAGATTACCAGGATTTTCTTCTGTGGTGCTACTGGGTGGGTTTCAGCCACCAACATTTAGTTAGTAGCCAGTGCAGACCATTTGGGCCACCAGGGACCTTTTGTCTGTGCATAAAGGTACTTTTATTCTTCCTTTCCAATCTTTATATCCTTCCATGCTTTTACCTGCTTTATTACACTAGCTGGGGCCTCCAGTACTACACTGAGTAGCTGTGGTAGGAGCAGACATACTTGCTTTGTGCCCAGCCTTAGGAAGAAGGTTGCTTGAAGAATTTCTTTTAAAAGGATCAGCACAAGTCCGGTCCCTCTGAGGCGAAGCTTAAAGATGTCCCAGATGTTCAACTTTTCCAAACTGCTGGGCCACTCCATCATCTCTGACATCAACTCCTCCTCCTCCCCTCAGGACTCTCCCTCCTGTCTTGGGGTCCCGTATTTCACTGTAACATCTGACAGAACTCACAGACTACCAGAGAAACAGCTCACATGGTGGTGGGAGCTGGGAGGCTGAAAGTCCCAAGGCCAAGGGTAG
>NW_006922094.1:1261248-1262452 GCF_000298275.1 Orycteropus afer afer | reverse complement strand
TGGCCTTATGTATAATAGAACAAAATGTTGCCTGGTCCCATACCATCCTCACATTTTTTGGTATGTTTTAACCCATTGTTAAAGTTATTGTGTCAATTGAACTCACGAAGCATTTCTCTCATTGTCACTGACCCTCCACTTTATCAACCATGATGTTCTTTTCTAGTAATTGGTCTTTCCTGATGGTGCGTCCAAAGTAAGCAAGATGAAGTTTGGCCATCCTCACTTCTAAGACACATTCTGGCTGCACTTCCTCCAACACTGATTGGCTCATTCTTCTGGCCGTGGCCAATATATTCACTATTCTCCAACACCACAATTCAAATGCGTCAATTCTTATTTGATCTTTCTTTTTCATTCTGCAGCTATCACGTGCTTATGAGGCAATTGGAAAACCCATTGTGTTTTAGGGTACGTTCTTTAGAGAAGCAAAACCAGTGACATTTATATGTATACATACACAGAGAGAGAGAAAGAGAGAGAGAGAGAGAGATTTATCACAAGGAAATAGCTCATGCAGTTGTAGAGGCTGGCAGGTCCTAAGTCCATGGATCAGATGTCAAACTGGAGGCTTCTCCTGACTCACACAGCTGCAGGGGCTGAAGAACTCAAGACTGAAAGGCAATATAGTAGGCTGCTGGCTTCTGAGGCTGATGATTCCAAGATCAGCAGGTAAAATGGCAGATTAGTGGCTCACAGGCTGTGAAGGCAACAATCTCAAGATTGGCAGGCAACAAGACAGGCCACTGGTTCAAGTCCAGGAACTGGAGATGATGGCAGGCCAAATGCAGGATCCAAAGTGAGCAAAAAGCCAGAGACCTTTCCCAAAGTTTTCCCATATATACTAGAAGTAGGCTGCACCCCATAGGCAACTCCCTTCAACTGATTAGCTGCTCACTGCAGATTCCACCATGGAGGTGATTACATCATATACAATCTCATCTTGAGAAATAACCGTATCACAACTGTCAAGTGACTCAAAATCATAGCCCAGCCAACTTGACAAACAACCTTAACTACCACATGACTTGGGTTACATACACCTTAGTCATCAAAGTGACATCTTTGCTTTTTATCACTTTAAAGAAATCTTTTGCAGCAGATTTCCTCAATGCAATATGTTATTTGATTCTTGAGTGGTGTATTCATGGGCACTGACTGTTGATTGCTTCTGGCTTGTCTTTACTGATAATATTGAGCTTCC
>NW_006922094.1:1234433-1235618 GCF_000298275.1 Orycteropus afer afer | reverse complement strand
ATATTAAGAAAGAAATGGCAGCTGAATTCCCCAAGAGTGAGGAAGCATGCTGAAGATGGAAGCTGTGTTATCTTTTATGAGCTAATCTGAGAGGCGACATACTATTACTAATGCTGTATTCTATTGGTCACACTTACCAACTATACTACAATGTAGGACGGAACTACAATATCGAAGGATCATTGGAGGCCATCTTGGAGCCTGGTAACTACAGACAAGCTGAGACTTTTGATTGGAGTGTTTATTTCATTCACTTTTAATTATTGATATGATTGGATTTATAAATGCCATTTTGATATTTGGGAGCTTTGGTGGCTTAGTGCCTAAGGCATTTGATTGCTAACCAGAAGGCTGGTATTTCAAACCCACCAGATACTCCTTGGAAGGAAGACTGGGCAATCTAGTTCCACAGAGATACCACCTAAGAAGCCTAAGGAGGGGTCGTCATGAATCGAATTGACTCGATAGCAATGAATTAGGGTTTTTTTTGTATTTTGATATTTGAGTTTTTATGTTAAAATTTTTTTAGTGTACTGTCTTATTCTGTTATTCTTAACTGTATATTTTTAAAGTTGTTTTGTACGGTTACAGAATTGCAATGGTAACCTTAAGGATAAGAATCAGCAAAAAGCTAGTTCCTATCAGATGGAGGTCAAATACATTCCTGTCCTCCAACTTTTCCACCATTTTTGACACCATCCACTTTTCCCACAGTGCTGTTTATTGGGTTCAGTACTTCATTGTAATGGTCACAGAGAGCTTGTGGAAACAACATCACTACAGTAACAGCATTAATAACAGAGAAGGATATCAACAGAAGCGAGAACATGCAAAGGGCAAGGTTGTGAGGGCCCCAGCAGGCACCCCAATGTCTCAAAGGGAACCCGCTTACCCTTCCTGAAAATGACTGTTCATTTTCACTCATTAGGAAACTGTCAAATAGGAAACTCAATGACAATTTGGCAGGCTTGGCCATTGGTTGCTTTTCTCAGCTCTCAGCTGGGTTCACTCTTTATACTCTACTGCCACCATTTGGGTCTGTTTGCTTTCTCCACTTCTTCTGGTACCTTTCTCTCTGCCCCTTTCTCTCTCTGCTCTCCTCCTGGTAATTCATTACATGTATGTTTGTTCATTTGATACTACTCCTCAGATATCTGACTCTGTTCATTTTTCTTCAATTTTTTT
>NW_006922094.1:1232313-1233498 GCF_000298275.1 Orycteropus afer afer | reverse complement strand
ATGCTTCTCTTTTGTTTGGCTGGAAGCCACAGGAATGGATTCAATTCCAGACCTGAAGGGCAGCTAGGGGCCATAGTCTCAGGGGTTTTGAGGGAACTTTTAAACATATTCCTGGAATGCTTTATGGTGTGTAGTTCCTTCCTCTCTGGAATTCTGCCTTTGTGAGGCAACGTTTGCTCCCTCAGCCTCCTTGAGTTCTCATCTCTGTCTCCTCAACTCAGTAAGATATCAGGACTCTGTTGGGTTCCCTCTGCTCTGTGGTCTATAAAATGTTTCCAAGCAGAAAGTCAGGACAGTAGTAGGACTCATCTTGTTTGTTTCCTAGGACTCATCTTGTTTGTTTCCTCTTTTCAGAGATTACTGTCCTCTGCTGCTTGGTATCCAGTGCTTGAAAACAGTTGTTTTACACATTTGTCCAGTGTTCTGGTTGCTTACAGTAGGACCACATACTCAGTTTCTTTTATTTCATCATGGTTGGAAATAGCATGTTCTTTAACTCACTTTTTCCACTTAACCATATGTTAAAAGACTTTTACCTTCTAGTTAAATATTATTAATATTTAAAACAGATACATTTCTAAAATATGTTCAATGAATGCACATAATTCCAACTGATACTTGGGAAATTACCCTGATGTGATGGTAGCCTCCAAGTATACTACTATGTGAGTTATTCCAGGGGTCATGGAACAGAAAGGCTCACATTCCAAACTAAAAAGCTTGACTCATTCAGTTAATTAAATCATTTTCAGACATATAGAGAGAAGCCAGGGGAAAGATATGGACTAAGTTAACATGCTTAGGATTGTGTACAAATAGGGTAAAAGGACCACACTACCTGAATCATGGGGTATGCAGTGTTCATACATCCTGCCTCCCTCGGCAGCATCAGCCTTCCCCACTAATAATGTGGTTACAGGGCCATAGTTGAGGCCAGAGCAATGACCCACTTGCCCTACCTGGACGCCTCTTCATAGCAGTAGCTTGTTAATTAACCTACTGAATATCTGTGGATTTTATTTGTGGTTTTTGGGCAGAGAACACATGGAGCTACAATGAGTTGTCACCAATGAGTGACGGAATTGAAGCTTCATGAATGTTAAATATTCTTGCCTATTTAGGATATCCTGAATATCCTAAATTTAGGATATCCTGAATATCCTAAATGAATATCCTGTGTTTACC
>NW_006922094.1:1231031-1231548 GCF_000298275.1 Orycteropus afer afer | reverse complement strand
TTTTTTTCTATTTCTCATTGTGATTTGTGTTTTAATTTTCTTTCCAGTGCTTTTTCAATGTATAGAAGCTTTTCATTTTTATGGAGTCACATCTAGTGATCTTAAACTGTACAACCACTTTGGAAAACAGTTCCTCATAAAGTTGAACATATAAATACCATATAAACCAGTCATTCTAATTTTAGGTATACTGTTCAGAAGAGGTGAAGGCAGGAATATGAACAGAAACTTGTATACCAGTGTTCGTTGCCACACTTTTCACAATAGCCAGAAGGTGGAAACAACTTCAGTGCCCATCAACGGATGAATGGGTAAACAAAATGTGGGATATACAGCTAATGGACTATTACTCAGCCAAAAAGAGTGTTCTGGGTACCTGGTGCCACTCTGAAAAGAATATACCACAGATGGGATGGCCTTAACAAACAGGAGTTTATTCTCTCACAGTTTGGAGGCTTTAAGTCCAAGCCCAAATTGCCAGGCTCTAGGGACTGGGTGAAAGCCCCTCAGCCTCGGG
>NW_006922094.1:1227976-1230046 GCF_000298275.1 Orycteropus afer afer | reverse complement strand
CCAAATGTATTGCTAATTACTGGTGATTGAAATGTGAAAGTTGGAAACAAAAAAGCAGCATCCATAGTTGGAAAATATGGCCTTGGTGATAGAAATTATACTGGAGATCACCCGATAGAATTTTTCAAGACCAATGACTTGTTCACTGTCAATACTTTCTTTAAGCAACAAAAACAGCGACTATACACATGGACCTCACCAGACAGAATACACAGGAATCACATTGACTACATCTGTGGAAAGAGATGATGGAGAAGTGCAATATCATCAGTCAGAGCAAGACCAGGGGCCAACTGAGGAACCATCAATTGCTTATATACAAGTTTAAATTGAAGCAAGTCCACGAGAGCCGAAATATGACCTTGAGAATATATCCCACCTGAATTTAGAGACTATCTAAATTAAGACTAAGAATAGATTTGATGCATTGAACACCAGTGACCAAAGGCCAGATGAGTTGTGGGATGCCATCAAGGACATCATACATAAAGAAAGCAAAAGGTCATTAAAAAGACAGGAAAGAGAGAGGCCAAAATAGATGTCAGAAGAGACAGAAACTTGCTTGAACAGAGAGTAGCTAGAGTGAATGGAAGAAAAGATGAAGTAAAAGTACTGAATAGAAGATTTCAAAGGGCAGATCAAGAAGACAAAGTAAAGTATTATATTGAAATGCGCAAAAACCTGAAACTGGAAAAACAGAAGGGAAGAACATGCTCTGCTTCTTTCCAGCTGAAAGAATTGAAGAAAAATTCAAGCCTCAAGTTGCAATATTGAAGATTCTATGGGCAAGATATTGAACAATGCAGAAAGCAAAGAAGATGTAAGGAATACACAGAGTCACTATGCCAAAAAGAATTGGTTGACATTCATCCACTTCTGGAGGTAGCATATGATCAAGAACCAATGGTATTGAAGGAGGTAGTCCAAGCTGCATGGAAGGAACCGATGGAAAAACAAGGCTCCAGGAATTGATGGGATACCTATTGAGATGTTTTAACAAATAGTTGCAACACTGGAGGTGCTCATTCATTTATGCCAAGAAGTTTGGAAGATAGCTGGCTGGTCATGTGACTGGAAGAGAATCATATTTGGAATGTGCTCATTCCAAAGAGGAGGTGATACAACAAAATGCAGAAATTATCTAACAATATCATTAATGTCACATGCAGGTAAAATTTTGCTGAAAATAACTCAAAACACTTGCAGCAGTACATCAACAGAGAGCTGCCAAAAATTGAGGTCAGATTCAGAAGAGAACATTGAATGAGGGAGATCATTGCTGATGTCAGATGGATCTTAAATGAAAGCAAAGAATACCAGAAAGATGTTTACCTGTGTTTTGTTGACTATGCAAAGGCTTTCATCTATGTACATCATAACAAATTATGGATAACATTTTCAAAGTGTAGGGATTCCAGATCACTTAATTGTGCTCATGAGGAACTTATACATAGACCAAACAGAACAAGGGGATACTATGTCGTTTAAAAACAGGAAGGGTATGTGTCAGGGTTGTGTCCTTTCACCTTATTCAATCTGTATGCTGAACAAATAATCCAAGAAACTGGACTATGTGAAGAAGACTGTGGGATCCAGATTAGAGGAAGAATCATTAACAACCTGCAATATGTAGATAACACAGCATTGCTTGTTGAAAGTGAAGATGACTTAAAGCACTTACTAATGAAGATCAGAGACTACAGCCTTCAATATAAACAAAATATAAAATCAAAACATAAAGAAAACAAAAATCCTCACAACTAGACCAGTAAGCAACATCATGATTAATGGAAAAAAGATTGAAGTTGTCAAGGATTTAATTTTATTTGGATCCACAATCAACACCCATGGAGGCTGCGGTCCAGAAATCAAATGCTCTACTGCACTGGGCAGATCTACCAAAAAAGACTTCTTTAAAGTATTAAGAAGCACAGATGTCACTTTGCAGACTAAGATGTGCCTGACCCAAGCATGGCATTCTCAGTAGCCTCATATGCATGCAAAAACTGGACAGTGAATAAGAAAGACAGCAGAAAAACTGATGCTTTTGAATTGTGGTGTTAGCAAAGA
>NW_006922094.1:1223182-1227451 GCF_000298275.1 Orycteropus afer afer | reverse complement strand
GGTACATAACAACAGCAACAACAAACTTCTTTCCAGTTCTGCAAGCAGCCATCTAAAATGCAACAATTGGTCTCTCCTCATCTAGAACAAAGAAGAATGAAGAAAACCGAAGATGCATGGAAATAATTAGTCCAATGGATTACTGGACCATGCCAACCTCAACCTACATGACCCT
Source organism: Orycteropus afer afer (assembly GCF_000298275.1). Lineage (NCBI taxonomy): Eukaryota > Metazoa > Chordata > Mammalia > Tubulidentata > Orycteropodidae > Orycteropus > Orycteropus afer. Next base: position 1,227,276 of record NW_006922094.1, on the reverse strand, counting down.
GAGACCAGAAGAACGAGATGGATAGTGCTCAGCTACCACTGCCACTCAGAAATGAATCAGTATGGGAAATACTGGATAGAGTGGGAGAAAAGTGTGGAACAAAACTCAAAATCATGAAAAACAAACCATGCTTACTGGTCTGATAGAGACTGGTGAAACCCCCAAGACTATGACCCCTAGTCACCATTCGGGCCTGCAATTGCACTCACTCCCTTGTCTTCCGCCAAAATATCAACAGCAAGTGTGGTGGACATTTACATCAAGTAGGTACACACTCCTTATAACAACTGTGGGCGATCAGAAAGGCATGGGGAGATAGCTCGGGGCAGGAATGCATAGGAAAGAAGGACACAGGGAAGAGGCAACCACAGGGAGGAAATGGGATGAGAGCTGTTACATTATGGGGATTGCAATCAATGTCATATGTGCATGAACTGTTGTATAGAAAATGAAATTGCTCTGTAAATTGTCACCCAAGTCACATTTTATACATACATACATACGTACACACATACATATACATATATATACATACGTACATATACATATATATATATAGTTCTTTGTAATTCTGAGATAAATATTTAAAGCTTATTTAAATTTCAAATTTTATTCTTAATCCATCTAGACTTTATTTTTCAAAAGGTTAACTGATTTTTCCTGAACAGTTTTTTTTTTCATCATTTTGTCTTCTCCCACTGATATATGATGAAGCCTAAATTATACACCAAATTCTTAAATATGCTAGGGTCTATTTCTAGATTTTCTCTTCTCTGCTATTGTTCTAGTTTTAGGTTTTCTTCCAGAGAAACTTTAGAATTAATGTTTGAACTCCTCCCTTCCTCCACCCTTCCAATACTATTGGATTTTAAAAATAACAGCTTTATTGAGATGTAATTTACATATCATAGTCATCCGTGTAAAATGTACAACTTTGTGGTTTTTGTATTTTCACAGACTTGTGGAATCTTCACCACAACCAATTTTTGAACATTTTCATCACCTGTAAAAGAAAGTCTTTACCCATTAGTAGTCAGTCCTTTTTCTCCCAACCACCCCAGCCCTATGCAACCACTAATGTGGTTTTTGTATATTCACAGACTTGTGAAATCTTTACCACAACCAATTTTTAAACATTTTCATCACCTGTAAAAGAAAGTCTTTACCCATTAGTAGTCACTCCTTTTTCTCCCAACCATCCCAGCTCTATACAACCACTAATCTATTTCTTGCCTCTCTAGATTTGTCTGTTCTGGCATTTCATATCAATGTAGCCATACAATATATAGTCTTTTGTGACGGGTTTCTTTCACTTAGTATAATCGTGGTAGACTGACTTTTGGCTTCCAGAGATGTCCATGTCCAATTCCTGGAACCTGGGAATATGTTACTTTACACAGTAAAAGGGACTTTGCAGATGTGATTAAGTTAAGCATGTGGGATAAGACGTTTATCCTGGATTATCTAGGATAGCTATGGGTACCTGTTTAAAAACAAGGGTCTTGACTTCTGGTAAGATGGAGGAATAGGCAGACAAGCAACACAGACTCTCTTCAACAAAGAAAAGAAAAACCAATTGACAGAGATTCAGAAGATAATCCTGGAGCCCTCAGCTTTGAAAGGAGCTATGCAGAAGTGGATTAGGCACCAACTAGTGGACCTGAACAAAAACAGTGAGTGCAGAGATGGTTGGAGCTGCAGACCGTCAGCTCCTCTGATGGGACCAACAGCCTGAATATTTCCAAGTGGTATTTGGACCTGAGAATTGACCTAAAGATCAGCCCTCGTCACCAAGGGCTGCAGGGATGACTGCGCTAGTGGCCTATGACTAGGAAAGGAAATGGCTAGAAGGGAGGCAACCTGAACTATTGACTTTCTGCTGTCTGGAGGCCGCAGCCATTTTTATTGTTTACACGTGGCAGCCATTTTGGATATTTAAAGTAACCGACGGTGCAGCCATTTTGAATCTTTACAAGGGACAACCATTTTGGATTTTAAAGTGATAGCATTCTCATTTGGATTCCAGGGACCTAAGAATAGGCTCTGTTTTCCAAGGTCAGCAGGCACATACAAGAGGCTGACAACAGGAAAGGAGACAGGTGGTGAGTGTATAATTCCTGTCAACTAGCGAATAGAGGAGCACAGTACCCTGCTTGTGTAGATAACACACAAACAAAACAAAGAAAATGAAAATCGTGGGCAAGTCACTCCAACATACAATCACCAATTAAATATAAACACAAAAACATTACAATGCCTTGGAGACAACAGAGCATCACAGTGCACACAGAGAAGCAAGATAAAGCAGGAGAAACAAGGGACCAGGATACAGACGCAAAGCATATCCCTGAGGAAGACGTAGCATTGGCACTCCCTGATAAGGAATTCAAAAGAATTATATGTAGGTTTCTTCAAAGGACTGAGAGACAGATCAAGGAAAACACAGACAAAACCCTAGAAGAATTTTGGAATACAAGAACAAAATGACAAAATAAATGAAAAATTAGAAATGATTCAAAATCTATAGATAGAAATTCAGAAGATTAATACTAAATTGTCAGAAATAGATAACACATTGAAAGGGCAAAGGAGTAAAATTGATGCAATGGAAGACAGAATTAATGAGATTGAAGGCAAATACCTGAATACTTCTTTGGAAAAGGATCAATCAGAAAAAAAGATCAAAATAAGAATGAAGAAATTCTAAGGTTCATGTGGGATACCATCAAAAGGAATAATCTATGTGTCATTGGAATTCCAGAACAGGAAGAGAAAAAATAAAACCACTGAGAAATTGTCCAAGATTTGTTGGAAGAGAGCTTCCCTGATACGATGAAAGACAAGAATATAACCATTCAGGAAGTCTGACGAACCCCAAAAAGGATAGACCCCAAAAGAAAATCACGAAGACATATCATCATCAAACTCACCAAAACCAAAGACAAAGAGTCATGAGAGCAGCACAGGAAAAACAAAAAGTTACCTACAAAGGTCAACCAATAAAACTAAGCTCAGATTTCTTGGCAGAAGCCATACAGGCAAGTAAACAGTGGAATGGTATGTATAAAATCCTAAAAGAGAAAAATTTCCAACCAAAAATTATGTACCCAGCAAAACTGTCCCTCAAGTATGATGATGAAATTAGGACATTTCCAGATAAGCCTAAATTAAGGGAATTTGTTAAGTCCAGACCAACCTTACAAGAGATGCTAAAGGGAATCCTTTGGACAGAGAAGCAACAACAGCCAACAACAATTGACCATTAACTCACATGATGATATAACCCAGAAACCAACCCAGCTATGTTGTTTTGTTGTTGTTATTTGCTGTCGAGTTGTACCCAACTCATAGCGACCCCTCCTTGGGTTTCCAAAGTAAATAAGCCTACAAGATTGTAAACAGGGAACCAGAGCCATCAATCGACAAATGAGGACAACTACAAACCAAAAAGAGGGAAAAAAACTGTGTTGTTACAGAACTTCTAGATCGTAGGGATGTCAAGACAACTAAAAGATAGAACAGATTGTTCTAAACTTGGGAAGAAAACTATAAATCACAGGGTAACCTCAAAGAAAAATGATAAACCTTGACATCAAAATAAAAAAGAGGACCAGCAAAAATATTTAGCAAATACTAAAACATAGTATCCTGATATTATCCTTTTTATTTCAGTTGGTTCTGTTGTGATGTCACCCATTTCATTTCTTATTATTTTATTTGTTTTCTCTCCCTCTTTCCCTTTGTTAAATTTGCCAGTGCTTTGTCAGTTTTATTCATCTTTAAAAAAAAAACCCAACTTCTGGTCTTGTTGATTTTTTCTATTGCCTTTCTATTTTCTGTTTCATTGATTTCTGCTTGAATCTTTATTATTTCCTTTCTTCTGGTGACTATAGGACATTATATAATGATTAAAGGATCAACTGAACAAGAACCATAATAAATATCTATGGACCCAATGAAAGAGCCCCAAAATACGTAAATCAGAATTTAAAAGAGTTGAAAAGGCAAATAGATGACTCCACAGTCATAGTAGAAGACTTGCTGTTATTTTTCTAATTGTTGGAGATGTTGGTTTAAAGTGTTGATTTTGGCTC
>NW_006922094.1:1194877-1202837 GCF_000298275.1 Orycteropus afer afer | reverse complement strand
TTGTTGAAGAGGGTCTGTGCAGTCCTTCTGCCTAGTCTGCCATCTTGCCAGAACTCCCGCTGTTGCTTTAAATATCCAAAATGGTCAAGCTGCTTGTAAACATTCAAAATGGCTGCACCCTCCAGTCAGGCAAAAGTCCACAGCTCAGCCCGCCTTCCTCTTCGCTGCTTCACCTTTTATTCCCCAGCCACCAGAGCAGTCCTTCATGCAGTCCCTGGCTAGCAGGGCCAATTCTTAGGTCCTACCACCACTCGACAATATCCAAGCTGTCTGTGCCGTCAGGATTGCTGCAAGACCTCAGCTCCGTATGTCTCCTCTTTTGGTGTTTTCATGCAAATTCTTCTGCTAGTTGGAGCTTAGTCCACTTCTATATCCTTCCCTTCAATGCTCTGGGATCCAGGATTATCTTCTGTATCTGTGTTAATTGGTTTCCCTTTTCTTTGTTGAAGAGGGTCTGTGCAGTCTTTCTGCCTATTCTGCCATCTTACCAGAACTCCTCTTAAAGGCAATTTTTTCAGAAATTAATATTGCCACTCCTGCTCCTATTTGGTTGCCATGTGCTTGATACATCTTTTTTCAGCCTTTGATTTTTAGTCTATTTTTGTCTTTCTCTCTAAAGAATGTCTCTTGTAGACAGCATGGATGGGTCATGTTTTCTTATCCAGTCTGCAACTCTCCATCTCTTGAATGGTGAATTTAATCCATTGACATTTAGTTTAATTATCTGCAAGTATGAATTTGTTGCTGTCATTTTGTTAGTGTTTTTTTTGTGGTATTACTGACTTCTTTGTTCCATATAATTTTCTGTGCTGACCTTGTTTTGTTTATGAATCGTATTAGCACTTCCTTCATTCCTGTTGTTTTAGTATTTGCTAAATATTTGTGCTTGTCCTCTTATTTGTTTTGATGTGAAAGTTTTATCATTTTTCTTTGTAGTTACCCTTTGATTTATCATTTTCTTCCCAAGTTTAGAACTCTCCATTCTATCTTGCAATTGTCTTGACTTCCTCACCATTTAGAAGTTCTGTAACTATACAATTTTTTCCCTCATTTTGGTGTGTGATTGTTCTCATTTGACAATTGGTGTCTATGCTTCCCTATTTACAATCTTGTAGGTTTATTTACTTTGGATAAATTCATAACTGGGTTGGTTTCTGGGTTATATCGTCATGCATGTTATTGGTTGGTTTTTGTTTGCTGTTGTTGATTCTCTGTCCAAAGGACTCCCTTTAGCATCTCTTGTAAGGTTGGTCTGGTTTTAACAAATTCCCTTTATTTCTGCTTATCTGGAAATGTCCTAATTTCACCATCATATTTGAGGGACAGTTTTACTGGATATATAATTCTTGGTTGGAAATTTTTTTCTTTCAAGGTTTTATATATACCATCCCATTGCCTTCTCTCCTGTGAGGTTTGTGTCAAGTAATCCAAGCTTAGTCTTATTGGTTTACCTTTGTAGGTAACTTTTCATTTTTCCTGTGCTTCTTTCAGGATTCTTTGTCTTTGGTTTTGGTGAGTCTCATGATGATATGTCTTGGTGATTTTCTCTTGGAGTCTATTCTATTTGGGGCTTGTTGGACTTCTTGAATGGTTATGTTCTCTTCTTTCATCATATCAGGAAAATTCTCCTCCAACAAATCTTTGACAATTTTGTCTGTGGTTTTATTTGTCTCTTCCTGTTCTGGAATTCTGATTACAAGTAGGTTATTCCTTTTGATGGTATCCCAAATGAATTTAGGGTTTCTTCATTTTGTTTTGATCTTTTTTCTTATTGATTCCTTTCCAAAGAAGTATTGAGGTATTTGTCTTCAATCTCACTAATTCTGTCTTCCGCTGATTCAATTCTGCTCCTTTGCCTGTTCAATGTTTTATGTATTTCTGAAAATTTACTATTAATCTTCTGGATTTCTACCTGTAGATTTTGTATCATTTGTAATTTTTCATTTTGTCATTTTGTTCTTGTGTTGTCTTCTGAAATTGTTGTAGGGTTTTCTCTGTGTTTTCCTCAATTTTGTCAGTGTTTTCTTTGATCTATCTCTCAATCCATTGAAGGTACCTAAATATAATTTTTTGAATTCTGTATCAGGGAGTTCCAATGCTGCTTCTTCCTCAGGCATGTGTTCTGGGTTTGTATTCTGGTCCCTTGCTCCTACCATTTTATCTTGCTTCTTTGTGTGGACTGTGATGGTCTGTTGTGTCTGAGACATTGTGACATTTTTGTGTTTGTATGTAATTGGTGAGTGTATGTTGGAGTGATTTGCCCAAGATTTTCATTTTCTTTGTTTTATTGAGATGTTATGTAAGTAAGCAGAGTACTGTGCTCTTGTATTTGCTAGTTGGCAGCACTTATGCCCTCACCATCTGTCTCCTTTCCAGTCACTAGTCTCCAACATGTTTGTGTTGTCCTTGGCAAGTGGAGCCTACTCTTAGGTCACTGGAATCTGAACGAGAATGCTGTCACTCTAAATTTCCAAAATGGCTGCCATGTGCAATCATTCAAAATGATTGTACCCTCTGGACAGCCAAAAGTCTACAGCTCAGTTTGTCTCCTTATTTGCCATTTCCTTTTTTAGTCATCAGCCACCAGCACAATCATCCATGCAGCCCTTGGTGAGCAGGGCCAATTTTTAGGTTAATTCTCAGGTCCTAACACCACTTGGAAATATTTAGGTTGTCCATGCCATCAGGAGAGCTGATGGTCTGCAGCTCAATTTGTCTGCTTACTCGTTGTATTCATTTAGTTTCTTCTGCTGGGAGCTCTGGTGGTGTAGTGCCTAAGGCATTTGCCCTGCTAACCAGAGCTGGTGGTTCAAACCCTCCAGTCACTCCTTGGAAGGAAGATTGGGCAATCTGCTTCTGTAGAGATATGCCTTAGAAACCCAAGGAGGGGTTGCTATGAGTCAGATTTGACTCGATGGGAGTGAGTTTGGTTTTTTGGTGTTTAATCTGTTTCTGTATCCTTCCTTTTGAAGCTTAGAGCTCCAGAATTATCTTCTGTATCTGTGTGGTTTGTGTGTTGCTGTGAGGCTGGAGGGTATGTTACCAGTATATCATATACCAGCAGGGTCATCGATGGTGGGCAGGTTTCATAGACGCTTCCAGACTAAGACAGACTTGGAAGAAGAAAGGAGCCATCCACTTCTGAAAGAATTGGCCAGTGGAAACCTCGTGAATAGCAGTGAAATGCTGTCTGATATATTACTGGGAAACTTTATGAATAGCCCTGATACATTGTCTGATATAGTGCCAGAAGATGAGCCCCTCAAATAAGAAGGCACTCAAAATACAAGTGGGGAAGAGCTACCTCCTCTGAGTAGAGCTGACCTTAATGATGTGGATGGAGTAAAGCTTTCGGGACCTCCACTTACTGAAGTGGCACAACTCAAAATGAGAAGAAATAGCTGCAAACATCCATTAATAATCAGAACATGGAATGTATGAAGTATGAATCTGGGAAAATTGAAATTGTCAAAAATGAAATGGAACACATAAAGATTGATATCCTAGGCATTAGTGAATTGAAATAGACTGTTTTTGGCCATTTTGAATCAGACAACCATATATGCCAGGAATGGCAAATTGAGGAGGAATGGCGTGGCATTAATCATCACAAAGAATGTTTCAGGATCCATTTTGAGTCAGTGATAGGATAATATCCAGATGCCTACAAAGAAAACCAGTTACTACTACTATTATTCAAATTTATGTAGCAACTACCAAAGCCAAAGATGAGGAAATTGAAGATTTTTACCAACTTCTACAGTCTGAAATTGACCAAACATGCAATCAAGATGTGTTGATTATCACTGGTGGTTAGAATGCAAAAGTTGGAAACAGAAGAATCACCGGTAGTTGGAAAATATGGTGTTGGTGATAGAAATAACGCTGGAAATCACGTGATACAATTTTGCAAGACCAATTACTTATTCATTGCAAATACCTTTTTTCAACAACATAAATGGTGGCTATACATGGACTTCACTAGATGGAGTACTGTGTTAGACTGGGTTCTCTAGAGAAGCAAAACCAGTAAAGCTTATATATATAGAGAAAGAGAAATTTATCTTAGAAAAATGGCTCACACACTTATAGAAGCTGGCCAGTCCAAAGTTCTTGGATCAAACGTCAAGCTGGAGGCTTTTCCTGACTCTCACAGTTGCAGGGGCTGAGGAGCTCAAGGTTGGCAGGCAGTATACTGGCTGTTGACTCCAGCGAATGATAAATCCAAGATCTTCAGGCCGAATGATGGATTGTTCACTCACAGACAGTTGTAGGCAGCACAACAGAATCCTGATCCACAGAAGAGTGTCTCTTTTCCTAGGATATCCATAAATATACTGGAAGCAGGCCACACCTCTAAGGAAACTCCCTTTCAATGGATTGGTTGCTCAAAACATATTCATCTGATCCCATCATGGGAATAACCACATCACAACTGCTTAAACCACGCAGGATTGTGGTCCAGCCAAGTTGACACACAGCTCCAACTCTCACAATCAGGAAGGGAGTACATTAGGGGTTGTTTCCTTTCACCGTGCTTATTTAGTCTGTATGTTGAGCAAATAATCTGAGAAGCTGGATTATATGAATAAGAGCATGGCATCAGGATTGGAGGAAGACTCATTAACAACCTACAATATGCAGATGATACAACTTTGCTTGCTGAAAGTGAGAATGACTCGAAGCGCTTACTGATGAAGATTAAAGAATACAGTCTGCAGTATGGATTACATCTCAACATAAAGAAAATGAAAATCCTCACAACTGGACCAATAAGCAGCATCACAATAAATGGAGAAAAGATTGAAGTTGTCAAAGATTTCATATTACTTGGTTCCACAGTCAACACCAACGGAAGCAGCAGTCAGGAAATCAGATGGTGTATTGCAGGGGGTAAATATGCTGCAAAAGAACTCTTTCAAGTGATGAAAAGCAAAGATGTCTCCTTGAAGGCTAAGGTACACCTAACCTAAGCCATGGTGTTTTCAGTCATCTCATCCAGAGAGCTGGACAGTGAATAAGGAAGACTGAAGAAGAGTTGATGCTTTTGAGTTGTGGTGTTGGTGAAGAATACTGAGAGTACCGTGGACTGCCAAAAGAACTAACAAATCTGTCCTGGAAGAAGTGCAACTGGAATGCTCCTTGGAAGCGAGAATGGCCAGCCTTCATCTCACCTACTTTGGTCATGTTGTCAGAAGGGACCATTTCCTGGTGAAGGAATCATGCTTGGTAAAGTGGAGGGTCAACAGAAATGGGGAAGGCCCTCAACAAGATGGATTGACACAGTGGCTGCAACGATGGGTTCATGTATAGCAAGAATTGTGAGGCTGGCACAGGACCAGGCAGTGTTTCGTTCTGTTGTACACAGGGATGCTGTGAGTCGGAGCTGCCTCAGTGGAACTTAACAACAACAACAGCTTCTACAACTGTGTGAGCCATTTCCTTGAGATAAATTTCTGTCTTTCTGTCTTGCTATGTCACTGGTTTTGCTTCTGTAGAGAACCCAGCCTAAGACATTACTTGAAAACTGCATGATGCATATTTGGAGTTAGTTAATTGAATGAACCTCATCAAAGAATGATTGTCATTGCTATGGACATGTCTAAATTTCCTATATGTGTGCACATTTCATCTGTTTGCTGTGTATCGTAATCCTTCATTTCTTAACTCTCCCATGCTTTCTCAAGCCTCCATGCATTGTTTCCTCCTCCAGGAGATTCTCTCCCCACTTGACTGCCTAGAAAACCTATCTTTCAAGTCTTAGTTTCAACACTGTCTCCACTTTAAAAGGTTCCCTTAATCTCCCAAAGACGTACCTGCTCATAGGTACAAAGTGCACAGTCCCCTGATAGCAGTTAACTTCTGTCGATTCAGCAAATACATCTCATGACTTCCCATGTGCCAGACACTTGATAAAGCCTTAGGGATTCAGAGACAAAACTCAGAAGTCACTGCCTGGAGACAACTCAGAGAAGTGAATAGTTATGGCTCCGGGTGAGGGGTGCCACGAGAGAGGCACACAGAACACCCTGGACCACGTGCAATGAGCTGCCAGGATTTGGGGCGAGGAGGTTGAGGCAAAGAAAGAAGGCAAGTCTTAATTAAATGTTTACAAAGAGGAGGAGAAGGAAGGAAACTGGAAGAAAAAGAACAGTCTGTGTGCATTTACAGAGGTGTGAGAAAGCACGTGAACATGGCTGGAGCGTTGACTGCCAAAGGCATGTGGCAAAGGGGATACTAAAATGATTTGGTCTCCGCCAAAGAGTTCGTTTGGATTTTAACTCATTAACATGCTATCTTTGCCTTTAGAAGTCTGGAATTGTTTTTATGAATTTGAGTTCCATTCTGCATTTTCCTCCCATTCTAACCAGGGCATTCAACTGTGTCCTTGGTCTGAGCAGTTGTTAGTGGTAGCCGGGAACCTTCTGGTTGTTCTGGTCTCGGACTAGAGGAGGCTGTGGTTTGTGTAGGCCCTTAGGCCTGTGGACTAATTACTTCCTTGAGTCCTTGGTTTCCTTCACTCTGCTTTAGACAGGAAGAGACCAATAGTTGTATCTTAGGTGGATGCTCGCAAGCCATTAGGACCCCAGACACTGCTCACCAAAGCAGGATGCAGAACGTCTTTATGAACTGTGCTATCCAGTTGACCTAGATGTCCCTGAGACTGTGGTCTTCAGCCTTCAAGCCCAATAACTCAGTTGCATGAGGAGTTTGGATATTTCTTTTCTTTTTTTTTTTAATTGTGATTTGGGTGAAGATTTACAGAGCAAATTCACTTTCCATACAGCGGTTCATATATACTTTGTCTCATGTCATTGACCACAGTTTACCACAATGCAACAGCTCCCCTCCCACTTCCTCCCCATAGTTACCTCTTCGCAGTGTCCATCCCTCCATACACTCCTGCCACCTGAGCTGTCTCCCTATGCATAAGCCGCCCTTCTTCCTCAATAATTGTTCTCTCTAAGGAGTGTATCTACCTCAGGTAAATACTCATATGCCTGTCTTTTGTTTGGCTGGAAACCACAGGTGTCTTTCTATGGCTAGGGGCCATAGTCTCAGGGGTTCCATCAGGCTCTATTGGACCAGCAAACCTGGTCCCCCCCCCCCTTTTTTTTTGAGTTTGGATATTTCTAAGAGGTTTCTATAACTGTGTCCCCTGTGTGCTCTAATACATATATGAATATATATGCCTCGTATGTGTATATGTATATTTGAATATGCATATGCATATATACAAATGCCCACAACTATACCCATGTATAAGGTACTCTGGTGGCTCAGTGGGTAAGGCATTTGGCAGCTAACCAGAAGGTTGGTAGTTCAAACCCACCAGATGCTCTGCAGGAGGAAGATGAGGCAATCTACTTCCATAAAGATTTACAGCCTTGGGAACCCTATGGGGATCACTATGAGTCGGCATCAACTCGATGGCAGTGGGCTTTGACATGCCTGTATATGCACACGTGTCCTACCACACACCTTCCCACACCTATAGAGCAACAAACCAGGAACCGTACTCACTGTCGTCTAGTCAATTCTGACTCCTAGCAACCCTCGTTGGGTGTCCAAGGCTATAAATCTTTATGGAAGCAGATGCCTCATCTTTCTTCCATGGAGCAACTGGTGGGTTTGAACCACCGGCCTTCTGATTAGCAGCCAAATGCCTTAACCACTGCACCACAAACTCATTCCCCTCGAGTCAGATCCAACTCATAGCCACCCCTCCTTGGGTTTCCGAGGTAGTATCACTCCGGAAATATATTGCCCAAACTTCCTTCCGAGGAGTGGCTGGTGGGTTTGAACCACCAGCCTGCTGGTTAGCAATCAAGTGCCTTAGGCACTATGCCACCAGAACACATATTTACTATATTTGTAACCACTCACAAAATTTTGGTTGCTATTACTGTTGTTAGTCAGCCCCATGGTTACAGGTGAGGAGAGACAACTCAGGGACGCC
>NW_006922094.1:1165666-1175567 GCF_000298275.1 Orycteropus afer afer | reverse complement strand
CTCCCAGTTACTAAGCACAAGCCCGCCCGTGCTTACCTCGTTCCCGGGGACTAAGCACAAGCCCTCCCGTGCTTACCTTGCTCCCGGAGACCCTTAGTTGCCTGAATGACTTCTTTGGTGAAATGACTCTTGGTTGCCTGAATGACTTCTTTGGTGAAATGCCTGTTCATGTCCTTTGCCCATTTTTTGACTGGATTGGTTTCCTTTTTGTTGTGGAGGTGTTGACGTTTACTACGTATTTTAGAGATTAGGCCCTTGTCTGATATGTCATTGTGAAAAAATGTTTTCCTTGTCTGTAGGTTCTCTTTTAATTTTTAGGAGGTCCCAGCTATCTAGTTTATCACCTGTTTGTGCATTTTCACATTTGATCTTGTATTTATGCCATAGATTAGACCCTTAGCTTTGTCCCTATTTTATCCTTTAGGAACATTTAGGTCATTGATCCATTTTGATTTGGTTTTTGTGTATGGTTGGGGTATGCATCCTGTTTCATTTTGCCGCAAATGGATACAGTTTTGCCAGCAGCATGTTCATTTTATTTTTAAAAAAACTGGTTCTAATATTATTATTTTTAGCAACTCTATTGAGATAAAATTCACCTACAGTATTAGTTTCCTGCACAAGAAAGATGTGGCAGTCTGCTTCTATAAAAATTTACAGCCTTGGAAACTGTACCGGGGTAGTTCTACTCTGTCCACTAGGGGCGCTGTGAGTCGGAATTGACGTAGCGGCAGTGGGCGTGGCTCGGCATCAGGATTAGTTGCTTATTACCGTTGTAACAAATTACCACAAATTTAGTGGCTTGAAACAACACAGATTTATTTATCTTACACTCCTGTACGTCAGAAATGGGTCTTGCTGGCTAAAGTCAAGGTCTGCATGGCTGTATTCCTTCTGAGGACTTGGGAAGAATTAGTTTCCTCTCCGTTTTCAGGTACTGGAGGCCACATTCCAGGGCCTTGGCATCCCTCTGTTTTCCAAGCTTAGCACTTTGACCCCTGCTTCCGTCATTGTATCTCCTCTCTGGTAACTCTTGACACTCCCGCCTCTTACTTGTGGAGACCCTTGTGATTACACTGGGCCCACCTGGATAATCCTTGTTTTATAATCCCATCTCATGATCCTTACCTTAATCACATCTTCAAAGTCCCCTTTATCATGTGAAGGAAAATGTTTATAAGTTCTGGGGACAGAGACTTGAATATCTTTGGGACCTCCTGTCTGGCTTTGTCCAGCTATCACACAGTTCACTTATTTAGAGTGTATAATTCAATGTTGTTTTTCAGTACATCCACAGAGCTTTGAAACCATCATCACAATCTAAATTTAGGACATTTAATCACCCCACAGAGGAACTCCAAAACTGCCGGCAGTCCCTTGCCCCTCCCCCCAGCCCCTGGCAACCTCAGTCTAATTTCTGTCTCTATAGATTTGCCTGTTCTAAGCATTTTCTATAAATATAATCATACAGATGTTTTTTGTGTCTATCTTCTTTCACTTAGCATAATGTTTTCAAGAGTTATCCACACTGCAGTGTGCTATGGTGTTTCATTCCTTTTTATAACTGAATAACATTCCATGATATGGATATACCACATTTTGTTTATCCATTCACTGATTGATGGTTATTTGGACTGTTTCTACCTTTGAGCTACTATGAATAACACTGCCATAAAAATTCACACACAGGTAGTCCCTGACTTAGTGATGGGGCTCTGTTCTGATGGCTCTTTCAGTAGATACTGATGTAAGTCAAACACCTTATTTAGTTACTTTTTTCAGTTTTCATTATTATTGCCTTTTATTATCAGTATCTTTAAAAATGTGATCTTTATTTGACTTTGGGGATTGAAAACATTACATATAAACTTACAGATATATTTTAATACATACATACATAAAAAATTACACAAATCATTAAAAAAAAAAAAAAAGAGCAAAAACAGATGGTTGTAAGTGTGGTTTGTTACAACTCCAATAGTGCATCATAGTTGGAGATTGCCTGTACAGGTTTCTGAGTGACGTTTTCAGTTATCTCAGGTGTGTGCTAGGAGTGGAGTTGCTGGGTCATATGGTAACGTTAGTTTAACAGTTTGAGGAAGTGCTAAACTGTTTTTCATTGCAGCCACATGGTTTTACATTCCCACCAGCAATGTCTGACAGTACCAGTTTCTCAGCATCCTCACCAATGCTTGTTATTTTGTCTTTTTTAGTACAGCCATTCTAGGGGGTGTGAAGCAGTGTCTCACTGTGGTTTTGGTTTGCATTTCCTTGATGACTAATGATGCCGGGCATCTTTTCATGTGCTTTTGTATTTGTGTATCTTCTTTGAAGAAGTGTCTGTTCAAATGATCAGAATTTCAGGTGTATAGTAGAGCTGACAAGGGGCAAGGTTGTGGTCACTGCTTAGTCACAGCCAGCTACCCAGAGGGACTGAGTAGTTGAACCTGCAGGCTTGGGACCATAGTCGCAGGGGACATCAAGCTTAATTGGCATAACATACTACACAGGGAGCTCTGGTAGCATAGTGGCTAAGACACTTGCCTGCTAACCAGATGGCTGGCAGTTCAAACCCACCAGCCACTCCTCGGAAGAAAGGTTGGGCAATCCTACTTCCATAGTGATACTGCCTCGGAACCCAAGGAGGAGTCACTATGAGTCGGGTTTGACTTGACGGCACATAACAACAACAACAACAACTACACAAAACATTGTTCCACCTCCCACTTTGACGAGTAGCAACTGGGATCTTAAAAGCTAATAAGCTGCCATCTAGATGCAACAATGGTTCTCTCCTCGTCCAGAGCAAAGAAGAATGAAGAAAACCAAAATTCATGGAAACAATTAGTCCTAGCGACTGGTACACCATTCAATCTGCAGCCTATACAACTATGAGACCAGAAGAACTAGATAGTGCCTGGCTACCACTATCATCCACTTGGAAGGGGATCTGTGTGGGAGATCCTAGATAGAGAAGGAGAACAATGTGGAGCAAAACTCAAAATCATTTGGAGAAAAAAAAAAAAAAAAAGGTGACCAGGTTTGCTGGTCCAATAGAGCCTGGTGGAACCACTGAGACTGTGGCCCCTAACTGCCCTTCAGGTCTGGAATTGAACCCATACCTGTGGTTTCCAGCCAAACAAAATACAGGCATATGAGTTGAACATTTACCTCAAGTAGATACACTCCTTGGAGGGAACAATCATGGGAGAAAGAAGTGCTGCTTATGCACAGGGAGACAGCTCAGGGGGCAGGAGTGCATGGAAGGATGGACACAGGGAAGAGGTAACTATGGGGAGGAAGTAGGAGGGGAGCTGTTGCATTGTGGTAAACTGTGGTCAATGTCATGAGACAAAGTATATGTGAACTGCTGTATGGAAAGTGAATTTGCTCTATAAATCTTCACCCAAATCACAATAAAAATAAATAAATAAATAATTGAGCAAAAAAACAATAAATCAGTAAAATCTCCAAAAAAAAAAGTCTGTTCAGATTCTTTGTCCACTTTCAAATTGGGTTATTTGTCTTGTTATCTTTTTATTATTGAGTTGTAAGAGGTTTTTTTGTTTTTGTTTTTGTTTTTTTAGTATTCTTTATATATACTAGATACAAGTTCCTTACCAGATAAATTATTTTCAAATATTTTTTCTCAATATGTCAGTTGTATTTTTTTCTTTCTCCACTGTTTTGTTTGTAGCACAAAGTTTTATATTGATCTAGTCCAACTTAACTATTTTTTCTTTTGTTCCCTGTACTTCTGGTGTCATAGCTAGGAAACCATTGTCTAACCCAAGATCCCCAAGGTTTTCTCCTAAAAGTTATAAAGCTTTTACATTTAGGTCTTTGATCTGTTTGGGGTTAGATTTGTGTATGGTGTGAGGTAGGGATCCAATGTCATTCTTTTGCATGTGTATATTCATTTGTCCCAGACTTTGTGGAGAAGGCTGTTCTTTCCCTTATTGAATTGTCTTTGTACCTTTGTCAAAAATTAACTGATGTTTTCACCACAATAAAAGTAAATTTAAAAAATACTAACTGACCCCAACAAAATTAATAAAATAAATAGAAAACCCTGTAGAGCACACTTTCATTCCACCTGATGGGGTCACATGAGTCAGAATCCACTTGATGGCAGCTGGTTTCTGATAACGTACTGCAGGTTTACTAGTTCCCCCCCAAACTTCTGTTGTATGTGGTGAGGAAAGAGGAAAGACCTTGACTGCTGAACAGGCCTAAGGTGCACGACAAAACAAATACACCACCAGCAAGGTGTCATTGGAGCCCTACACTGTGACCTGTGTTACCTTGTTTCATCATCACAACCACCATTCTAGATACGTCCATCAGCCCATTTTACAGATGCGTGTACTTGGATGGTCACAATCAGTAAGAGGCAGCATTTGGATGTGGCCCTGGTCTGTCTGAGCTTTTCCCTGGGCTCCCTTCTCCAGGCCTTGGCCAAACACTCAAAAAAGATGTTATGACTGAATTGTGACTGCCCAGAAGACATATGTTGGAATCCTAACTCCTCTTTCTGGATACAATCCCAGTTTGAGAACAGGGCTTTCTTTGTTATGTTAATGAGACCCTAGCAGTGTAGGGCCTAAATGTAATCATTTCTGAGTTAAAAAAGAGTAGGTCCAACACAAAGAAGAACAGACAGTGGGAAGATAGATGCCACGTGAGGATCACCAAGGAGCTGAGGAGCACTGGGATCGGAAGCTGAGACGAGGGTCTTACCCCAGAACCAACAGGGGGAGGGCTTTCTCCTAGAGCCAGTGCCCAGAATTCAAACTTCCAGCCTCCTAAACTGAGAAAATAAACTCCTGTTCTTAAAGCTAAAAAAATAAAACAGGATCATGTATGTAGAGACTCTCAATTCAATTCCATTGATCTATGTGTCTGTCTTAGCCCATTACCACAGT
This sequence comes from Orycteropus afer afer, assembly GCF_000298275.1. NCBI lineage: Eukaryota > Metazoa > Chordata > Mammalia > Tubulidentata > Orycteropodidae > Orycteropus > Orycteropus afer. Next base: position 1,170,642 of record NW_006922094.1, on the reverse strand, counting down.
GTCTTGAATACTGTAGCTTTGTAGTAAGTTTTGAAATCAAGAAGTGTGAGTCCTCCAACTTTGTTCATGTCAAGATTATGTTGACTAATCTAGATTCTCTGCATTTCCATATGAATTTTAGAATCAACTTGTCAATTTCTGCAAAAAAAATTTTTTTTTTACAGGCAACTGGGAGTTTGATACAGATTGCACTAAATCTATAGATCTATTTGGGGGAATATTGCCACCTTACCAATATTAAGTCTTCTTATCCATGAACATGGGATGCCTTTCTATTTAGTTAGATATTCTTTAGTCAGCAATGTCTTGTAGTTTTCAGTGTACAATAAAGAGTTCCTGTATTATTTGTCGATTTTATTGCCTCTCTGTGCTCTAGTTCATTGACATCCACTTTTGTGTTTATTATTTTATTCCACCTATTTTCTTTTGCTTTATTATTTTCTTCTGCTTCATGCTTCCTTAATATTTAAATAATTTGAGGTTATGAATACACCTCTGATTAGAGTACCTTCTACATATTTATCAGTTATTACTGTCCAAGCGGTCTGTAATTGCATTTTTCCTTCTTCATCTAATGAGGTTAGGAGAGTGCTTTAAGACTACTGAGTGTTGGTAGTGTTCTGTTCTTTCCATTTTTATTACTTTCTAGTTCTATTGAAGTTGTTACGTCTGCTATTTCTCTTTTTTATTTTATGAAATTGTCTAAAGTTTGCCATACAGTATTGAATAATAGTAATGACAGTAGCCATATCATCTTTTCCTGCATGTCGTAGGAATTGATCTCTTGTTTAATAATTCCCCATGTGATTTTTCTTGTTTTTAAAATTGGACTTTGTCAATATTTGACAGGTGCTTGGAAATAATTGTGAACAGTTGGCAGTTCACACCCTCCCGGCAGTGATGCAGAAGAAAAGTCTGACAGTTTGTTTCCATCAAGATTACAGCCAAGAAGACCCTGTGAAGCACTTCGACTCTGTAACATATGTGGTTGCCATAATTTGGAGTTGACTCAACAGCAACAGGTTTGGTATGTGTGTGTGTGTGTATTTATGTATGTATACATATATGTATATGAAAAAAGGAAACAACCCACTGCCATCAAATCAATTCTGACTCATAGAGACCCCCAGTGGGTTTCTGAGGCAGTAAATCTTTACGAAAGTAGATTGGTCAGTATTCCTTCCATGGAGTGGCTGGTGGGTTTGAAGCGCCAACCTTCTGGTTAGCAGTCAAATGCCTTGGGCACTGCACCACCAGAGCTCCTTACACCTATGTATACGTACATGTTGTTATTGTTGTTGTGTGCCGTCAAGTTGGACTCGACTCATAGTGACCCCTCCTTGGGTTTCCGAGGCGGTGTCACTACAGAAGTAGATTGCTCAATCTTCCTTCTGAGGAGTGGCTGGTGGGTTTGAACCTCCAGTCTTCTAGTTAGCAGTCAAATGCCTTAGGCACTATGCTACCAGAGTTCCTGTGTATATGTGTATATATATATATATATACACACACACACACACACACATATATACACATAATACACATATATATATATATATACACACACATTATACATATGTATATGTATACACATATGTATATATAGAGAGAGAGACTCTGGGTGATGCAAATAGTTATGTACTTGGCTACTAACTGAAAGGTTGGTTTGGATCCACCCAGATGCATGTCAGAGGGAAAGCCAGGCAGTCTGCTGTGAGATGACAGCTGTTGGAAACCCTGTGCAGTGCAGCCCCACTGTGATAGACAGAGTTGCCATGAGTTGGAATTCAACTCAACAGCAGTGGGTTACACATATAAACTCAAACCAAAACCAAACTCACTGCCATTGAGTTGATTTCAACGCATAGAGACCTCCATTGGGTTTCCATGGCTGTAAATCATTCCAGGAGCAGACTGCCTCATCTTTTTTCCTGTGGAACCCCAGGTAGGTCTGAACCACCAGCCTTCTGGTTAGCAGCATACTGCCTACTAAGAGGCTGTTCATGGGCATGAACACTGCTCTGTGGGTGTGTCAGAGGAAGCTCCAGCCCATCACATGGCACATTCTAACGCTCATAATAAAATGTATAGAGTCACCATCTTCTTCAATTTTGTTACATGTTAAATATTGTCTATAACTAATAGACACTGAAAACGTTAGACTTATTCTCTCTAGCATCACTTCAGATGCATTTTAGTTTCAAACACTGACACGAGGTAGAAGATAAGGAATTCAGAGAAGAAAGTCATATTCGAGATGCCTACACCGATTCAGTGTAATCAGTCCTGAGAAAGGAGTGGGAAAAAAGGCTGCCAGGATGGCTTCTGTTAAACTTTCCGTAGAAGAAATCTTTTATATTTGAAATTGCCTGTTTGTCCCCAGTTGTAGATATGGAAAAAGGACAACACATACTCTGAGATGTTCGTAAAGATGGCATACAGCAGCTTCTCTTGGCCATTTTTACTTTACTCTGAATCACCTCAGTTGAGACACAGGTCTTTTCCACTTAAGGAACTGATCAAATATCAATAGAGATTAAATACACACACACACACACACACACTCACATATATAGCACCTGCCTGCTAACCAACAGGTTGGCAGTTCAACCCCACCAGTTCTGCCTTGGAAACCTAGCGGCCAGTTTCTGTACTATAGGGCCACTACGAACTGGAAGCAATTTGACAGCAATGAGTTTTATTATTCATATGTACATACACACAGACACACATATATATGCATATATGTGCATGTGTATACACACGGCTATTCTGCGGAAGGAAGACTGGGCAATCTACTTCCATAAAGATTTAACTGCCTCAGAAACCCAACGGGGGTTGCTATCAGTTGGAATCGACTCGATGGCAGTGAGGTTTTATTATTTTTTAAATTTAAATTAACCCTGTTAATGATATTATTCATAGTTTCTTTTCTACTTGATGTCTTGAAGTCTAGTAAGAAAAAAAATTCACTGCCATCAAGTTGATTCTGACTCATAGCAACCCCACTGGGTTCCCAAGGCTGTAGATCTTTATGGAAGCAGACTGCCTCATCTTTTTTCCACAGAGCAGCTGGTGGGCTTAAACTGCTGACCTCCTGGTTAGCAGTCAAATGCCTTAACCACTACACCACCAGAGCTCCTTAAGTCTAACAACAGTTGGCTGACGTTGATCACCACCACTGTGTTCCTGTGTGTTATTTGTGTTTCTGTGGCATAATGAACATCAGGACAGCTTCGTTTTCATTGTGGGTCACACATTTACCAATATAAACAGCTTCCCTTCTCCAAAGTCGTGCTGTATCCCTTCAGTTTTCTCCACTGTCAGATTTCCCGCCCTGATTTTGTTTGTTTGCATTCACCTGTGATCTGTTTCCAATCCTTCTGTTTGGATCAGCCTTTCTGTGGTGTTTTCTTTAGAGAGTGTTTTGATGAATGCTGCATAAAGTTGAATTTTGTCTGTTGTCTTACCCTGGTAAGTTTTATACATTAGCGTATTGTTGATATAACTTATATGTTTGGCTTTACTTTTCTCATTATTTCATGCTTCCTGTTTTTGACCTTTTAAGTAATTTTCTGCATTTCTCTTTGTTTTTTTTGACCTTTGCAAAATGCATATTTTCTTCTCTTTTCATTTCAAGCTAGCCTACTAGTGATTAACTAGTTGTTTTTAAAGCCGGTACTCGGATATGTGGTTATTTAATTATTAACGTCAAGAATTAAATGTCACTGTTAACCCTGTCCATGTAATATGAGGGAAATAGCGTGATCACCCACACTTGTCTGTCGATTTGTCATACTGTGGTGCCTTGCATGTTGCTGTGAGGCTGGCTATGCCACCAATATCTCAAATACCAGCAGGGTTACCCATGGTGGACAGGTTTTAGTGGAGCTTCCAGACTAAGACAGACTCAGAAGAAGGAAGGGGCCATCCACTTCTCAAAGAATGGGCCAGTGAAAACCTTATGAATAGCAGTGGATATTATCCTATCACTGACAACATTTTACTTCATCTTGAAACATTCTTTGTGACGATGAGTGTCATGCCATTCCTTTTCAATTTGTCATTCCCAGCATAGTAGATCATATGGTTGTCTGATTCAAAATAGCCAAAACCAATCCATTTCAGCTCACTAATGCCTAGGATGGGAGCGCTGATGGCATAGTGCCTGAGGCATTTGGCTGCTAACCAGACGACTGGCGGTTCAAACCCACCAGCCACTCCTTGGAAAGAAGGTTGGATAATCCACTGCCATAGAGATACTGCCTTGGAAACCCAAGGAGGGGTCGCTATGAGTCGCAATCAACTCGACAGCAGTGAGTTTATGCCTAAGATATTGATCTGATATATTACTGGAAAACTTCATGAATAGCTCTGAAACATTGTCCAATATAGTGCCAGAAGATGAGTCCCTCAGGTTGGAAGGCACTCAAAATACAAGGAAGAGCTGCCTCCTCAGAGTAGAGCTGACCTTAATGATGTGGATGGAGTAAAGCTTTCAGGACCTCCATTTGCTGATAGGGCACAACTGGAAATGAGAAGAAACAACTACAACAAACATCCATTAATAATGGGAACATGGAATGTACAAAGTATGAGTCTAGGAAAGTTGGAGGTTGTCAAAAATGAAATGGAATGCATAAAGATTGATATCCTAGGCATTAGTGAGCTGAAATGGACTGGTTTTTGCCATTTTGAAACAGACAACCATATGATTTACTATGCCAGGAATAACAAATTGAAAAGGAATGGTGTGGCATTCATCATCACAAAGAATGTTTCAAAGTGAATGCAAAAACGGCAAGGAGGCCACATGTTCTGACCTCCTCTAACCCTACAAGGGGAAGACAGGATTACCAGCAGTAACCCAAGGCCTATTCCTGCCAGGCCAGACATGTTGCCTTCCTCCAGCCCTTTCTTCAACCGTTTCTCCCAGAGCACCCACCACCTCTCTCCTGGGTTCAATAATTCGCTGCAGT
>NW_006922094.1:1162005-1165326 GCF_000298275.1 Orycteropus afer afer | reverse complement strand
GATCTCCTCCGTAGCTAATAGCAATTCCCACCTTAGAGTTTACAAAGACTTATGGGTAGAAAAGCCACACTAAGTAATTTACTACACCGCAGTGAACTACAATGCTGTTGGTGATAGGATAACATCCAGACTCCTACAAGGAAGACCAGTTAATACTACTGTTATTCAAATTTACACAATAAGCACAAAAGCCAAACACAAGGAAATTGAATATTTTTACCAACTTCTGCACTCTGAAATTGACCAAATATGCAATCAAGATGTGCTGATTATCACTGGTGGTTGGAATGGAAAAGTTGGAAATGAAGAAGAATCACCAGCAGTTGGAAAATATGGCCTTGGTGATAGAAATAATGCTGGAGTTTGCATTATGAGATGAATTTTGCAAGACCAACGATTTATTCATTGCAAATACCTTTTTTCAAAAACATAAATGGCAGCTATACACATGGACTTAACCAGATGGAGTACACAGGAATCAGATTGACTACATCTGTGGAAAATGGCGATGGAGAATCTCAATATCTTCAGCCAAAACAAGGCTAGGAACAGAGTGTGGAACAGACCACCAACTGCTCATATGCAAGTTCAGCTTGAAGCTGAAGACAATTAAAACAAGTCTATGAGAGCCAAAATATGATCTTGATTATATCCCTCCTGAATTTAGAGACCATCTAAAAAATAGATTTGATGCATTGAATACCAATGACTGAAAACCAGAAGAATTGTGGGATTACATCAAGAACATCATCCATGAAGAAAGCAAAAGGTCATTAAAAAGACAGGAAAGGAAGAAAAGACCAAAATGGATGTCAGAAGTGACTCTGAAACTTCCCCTTGAATAGAGAGTAGCTAATGCAAATGGAAGAAATGTTAAGATAAAAGAGCTGAATGGACAATTTCAAAGAGCAGCTTGAGAAGAGAAGACAAAGTCAATTATTGTAATGAAATGTACAAAGGCCTGGAGTTACAAAACCAAAGGGAAGAACATGCTCCGTATTTCTCAAGCTGAAAGAACTGAAGAAAAAATTCAAGCCTCAAGTTGCAGTACTGAAAGATTCTATAGGCAAAATATTGAATGATGCAGGAAATATCAGAAGAAGAGGAAGGGAATACATAGAGTCACTGTACCAAAAAGAATTGGCTGATGTTCATCCATTTCAGGAGGTGGTATATGATCAAGAACCAATGGTATTGAAGGAAGAAGTCGAAGCTGCACAGAAGGAATTGGTGAAGAAAAAGGCCCCAGGAATTGATGGAATACCCATTGAGATGTTTCAACAAATGGATGCCACACTGGAGGTCCTCATTCATCTGTGCCAGGAGACTTGGAAGACAGCTACCTGGCCAACTGACTGGAAGAGATCCACATTTGTACCCATTCCAAAGAAAGGTGATCCCCCAGAATGTGGAAATTGTTGAACAATATCATTAATATCACACGCAAGTAAAATCTTGCTGAAGATAATTCAAAAACAGTTGCAGTGGTATATTGAGTATATTGACAGAGAACTTCCAGAAATGCAAGCTGGATTCAGAAGAGGATGTGGAACGTGGGGTATCATTGCTGATGTCAGATGGATCTTGGCTCAAAGCAAAGAATACCAGAAAGATGTATACTTGTGTTTTATTGACCATGCAAAAGCATTTGATTGTGTGGATCAAAAAAAATCATGGATAATATTGAGAAGAATGGGAATTCCAGAACACTGAATTGTGCTCATGAGGAACCTGTATGTAGACCAGGAGGCTGTCATTCAAACAGACAAAAGGGACACTGCATGGTTTAAAATCAGGAAGGGAGTACACCAGGATTGTATCCTTTCACCATACTCACTTGATCTGTATGCTGAGCAAATAATCTGAGAAGCTGGACTATATGAATAACATGGCCTTGAGATTGGAGGAAGACTCATTAACAACCTACAATATGCAGATGACACAACTTTGCTTGCTCAAAGTGACGATGACTTGAAGCACTTAACTGATGAAGATTAAAGATTACAGTCTGCAGTATGGATTACATCTCAACATAAAGAAAATGAAATAGCTGGACCAATAAGCAACATCATGATAAATGGAGAAGACTGAAGTTGTCAAAGATTTCAAATTACTTGGTCCCATAGTCAACAGCAATGGAAGCAGCCGTCAGGACATCAGATGGCGTATTGCAGTGGGCAAATATCCTGCAAAAGAACTCTTTAAAGTGCTGAAGAGCAAATATGTCTCTTTGAAGACTAAGATGCACCTGTCCCAAGCCATGGTATTTTCAGTCATCTCATACACATGTGAGAGCTGGACAATGAATAAGGAAGACCAAAGAAAAGTTGATGCTTTTGAGTTGCAGTTTTGGAGAATACTGAAAGTATCATGGACTGCCAAAAGAACTAACATCTGTCCTGAAGAAGTGCAACCTGAATGCTCCTTGGAAGTGAGAATGGCCAGATTTCGTCTCTCCTACTTTGGTCATGTTGTAAAAAGAGACCATTCCCTCTGGAGAAGGATGTCATGCTGGGTAAGGTGAGGGTCAATGAAAAAGGGGCAGGTCTCAACGAGATGGACTAACACAGTGACTGCAACGATGGGCTCAGGTATAGCAGGGATTGAGAGGCCAGTATCGGACCAAGCAGTTCTGTTGTACACAGGGTTGCTGTGAGTCGGAGCCGACTCCACAGCGCCTAACAACAACAACAGTGTGATCATATTTTCTTCCCAATAACTCCTTCTAGTTGTTGTTGATAAAATTTCTGGTTTTCTCACTATTCTTTTCCCTCCTTCCCCAGTATTTGGAGCCTCTGTGAGGTCAACAAAGCAGTATGAAGAACACAAACACGAGACCAGCCTCTATTTTATTATGATTATTATTGTGATTTGGGTGAATGTTTACAGAGCATATTCATTTTCCATACAGCAGTTCATACACATTTTGTTTCATGACATTGATTGCAATCCCCCACAATGCAACAACTCTCTTCCCACTTCTTCCCTGTGGTTACCTTTTCCCTATGTCCTTCTTTCCCATACATTCCTGCCCTCTGAGCTATCTCCCTGTGCAAATACTGCCCTCTGATTGCCCACAGTTGATTATTCTAAGGAGTGTGCCTACCTGGTGTAAATATTCACCTTTTATTCCTGTCTCTTGTTGGCTGGAAGCCACGGGAGTGAGTTCAGTTCCAGGCCTGAAGGATGACTAGGGCCCATAGTCTTGAGAGTTTTACCAGACTCTATCAGATTAGTAAACTGGTCTTTTTTTTTTTTTTTTTTATGATTTGGATGAAAATTTACAGAGCAAATTCACTTTCCATACAGCAGTTCACATAC
>NW_006922094.1:1161083-1161720 GCF_000298275.1 Orycteropus afer afer | reverse complement strand
GGTTCAATTCCATACCTGAAGGGCAGCTAGGGGCCATAGTCTCAGTGGTTCCACCAAGCCTGGTCTTTTTTATGATTTTGAGTTTTGTTCCACATTTTTCTCCCACTCTCTGCAGGATCTCCTGCACCAATCCCTTTCTGAGTGGTTAACAGTGGTAGCTGGGCACCACCTAGTTCTTCTGGTCTCATGGTCAAGTAGGCTGAGGTTCACATGGTCCACTAGTCCCTTGGACTAATTGTTCACATGTGTCTTTGGTTTTCTTCATTCTTATTTGCTCTGAACTAGAAGAGACCCGTTGTTGCATCTAGATGGCCCCTTGCAAGCTTTTAAGATCCTAGTTGCTACTCACCAATGTAGGATCCAGAACATTGTTTTGTGGGGTATGTTATGCTAGATGTTGATGTTGAGCTTGATGTCTCCTGCGACCATAATCCCGAGCCCAAGGCCTAATAACTCATACCCTCAGGGTGTTTGGCTAGAATATTTTTTAAAAAAATAAAATGGTATGAGATGCCACTTCACCCTCACTAGGATGACTGTTACCAGCTGTGATAGTTGAAGATGTGTCAACTTGGCTGGACTCCAGTTGTGAGTGGTGGTTCCCATGATGGATCACATGACTGCGTTCTAAGCGGCC
>NW_006922094.1:1151623-1160454 GCF_000298275.1 Orycteropus afer afer | reverse complement strand
AATCCTTATCCATTGCTGGTGAGATTGGAAAATGGTGAAGCTGCTGTGGAAAACTGAAGGTTCCTCAAAAAGTTAGATATCAAATGACCATATGATACAGTAGTTCCACTCCTAGTGACATGTGAGAGACTTGAAGGCAGAGATGCCAACAGATAGAGATGTGTGCACCAGTGTTAATGAGCACAGTTGACTACAGCCAAGAGGTGGAGACAACCCAAGTGTCCATCAGTAGATGAATGCATAAATATAATGTGGCCATACACACAGTGCAGTATTATGCAGCCGTAAGCAGAATGATGTCCTGATACGTGCTATGACATGGATGAACCTTGAAAACATTATGGGGAGTGAAATAAGACAGACACAAAAGGACAAACACTGTGTGAGCCTGCCTACGGGAAATCTCTACAACAGGCAGAAGCTTAGAGACCAACGTTTAAGTGGTTTCCAGGGATGGTGGGAGACGGAAAGGGGGAGTTTGGCTTAGGGGGCACTGAGTCTCTGCTTGGGATGATGAAAACATTTGCAAACAGATAGTGGTGAAACTGTACAACATGGGGAAGATAATTCATGTCACTCGATTGTACATATAAAAAGGGTTGAAATGGCAAATGTCTTGCTATATATCTTTACCACAATAAATAAATAAATAGTTTTGATTTTGAAATAATAACAGACTTACAGAAAAGTTGTAAGTGCAGGCCCTTTCAGTGGACAGAGCTAGGAAACATATAATAAATATCTATACCCACATTTGCATCTGTATTTCTCCCCAGAGATGAGAATATATATTCGCACCATCATCTCTGTGGTAGTTAAGGTTGTGTGTCAGCTTGGCTGGGCCTGGTTGAGTGGCTGGGTAGCTACTGGTAGTTATTCCCCATGATGAGACTGGCAGTCAGCTCCATGGTGGGATCTACCACAAGCAGCTGAGTATATAAGTTGTTTCTCATATGTAAGCAGCAGCTTTGGAAATGGTCTCTAGCCTATGGCACGCTTGGACCCTGCATGTAGCTGTGTCGTTGCTCAGCAGCCTGCCATGCTCTGCTGACCTTGGGCCTTACAATGGACTTAAATTAATGGCCTGCCATGTGGTTTGGTAACATCAGGACTGTGCCTTTTTACTTGTCAACCTTGGGGCTTCTCAGCTTCAGCAGCCAGCAGCTGTCTGAGTGAAGAAATGCCTCTAGTAGCTCCAGTGGGCCGGGAACAGGAGGCAGAACTGGACCCCAAGGTTGAGGGGCTTTCACCCAGCCCCTAGAGCCTGGCACTTTGAACTTGGACTTAAAGCCTCCAAACTGTGAGAGAATAAACTCCTGGTTGTTCAAGCATCCCATTTGTGTATGTTCCTGTCGGAGCCACACTAGGGAACCAGAACAGTCTCCAGTTTGAGTCTGACACAACAGCATTTGTTATCATTTTCTCCCTTTCTATGCTAGTTACTCCCTTCATTGTCAATGGGAAGACCATTAGTCTTCATATATATGCTTACATAATCAATACCCCTATATATAACTAAAGAAGCTCTGGTAGTGCAGTGCCTCAGGGATTTGACTGCTAACCACAAGGTTGGTCGTTCCAACCCACCAGCCACTCTGGAAGGAAGACCAGGCAATCTACTTCCGTAAAGATTTACGGCCTTGGAAACCCATCGGGGGGCACCATGAGTTGGATTGACTCGATGGCAGTGGGTATGTAACCAGCCCCAGTGACTGTCCCTGCCCCTCCCCACATGGGCACCCTGCACTCTGCTAGGCCCCCTTCTGGGCCCTCCTACACATTACACCCAGTGAGCAGCCCTTGGCCACCGATGACTTGGTGGTGCCAGATACAAAGGCTTGGACAACTCTGAGGGGCCATCCCAGCTCCACAGCACCCCCTAGTGGCATGTCTGAGCCCTCCTTGCAACCCCATTGTCCTCAGTTTTGGTCTGTGCCCCTTACTTCCTCATAGGCGTGCCACCTGAGAGCCAAAGAAGAAAGCCAGTTGGCAGTCGTCAGCTCCAACCCATGGCACCCGTGCGTGTCAGAGCAGAACATGCCCCACAGGCTTTCAGTGGCTGGTTTTGGGGGAGTGGGTCTCCTGGCCTTTTTTCAGGGCTGCCTCTGGGTGGGTTCAAACCTGCAACCTGTGGGTTAGCAGCCAAATGCGTTAGCCATCTGCCCCACCCTCGGACTCCCAAATAACCCTTCCTCACGTCATTCTCCACTCACAGTCTGTTTCTGACACCAGACTAAGACACAGTGTGATATAAAGATGTGTGTCATTTGAGCTGCAGTCTGGGGGCCATCAGTTGTCCTGGGCTGGAACACACATGTCCAGGGTGGTCAGCCAGCATCTGATCCAAAGCCATACTTTTCAGGAAGTTACTACAAAGGCTTCAACGATTTGTCTTCAAGAATCACCAGAGACTGACTGACTTTGATGAATGTTAGAAGTGGGATCTCACTGGTGTATTTAGTTGGGGGGGGGGGGGCATTGGTGGTACAGTGGTGGAATTCTCGTCTTCCATATGGGAGACCCAGGGTTCAATTCCCAGCCAGTACACCTCATCTCAACCCCCACATGTCCGTCCGTGGAGGCTTGCATGGTGCCATGATGCTGAACAGCTTCAGCAGAGCCTCCAGACAGACGGACCAGGAAGGACGGCCTGGGGACCCCCTGTGAAGACCGTACGGATGACGAGGGTCCGATCCACCACAGCCGATGATGGGGACGGCTCAGGGCCTTCCCTTCCGCCGTGCACGGGTCCCCAGGCTGACTCAACGGGCAGCTAGCACAACGTTTAGTGAGTGGCTTATTAATTAGCATGAAACCAAACCCACTGCCACAGAGTCAATTCCGACTCATAATGACCCTCATTGGGTTTCCAAGGTTGTAAATCTTTACACAAGTAGATTGCTTCATCTTCCTCCTGTGGAGCAGCTGGTGGGTTTGAACCAGCGACCATCTGGTTAGCAGCCAAATGCCTTACCCACTACACCCCAGAGAGCATAATGAGTATTAAAATGAGCTCCTATTGGTGAAATTGGTGGCGTGCAGCAGCGCTGGCTAAAATATTTTAGACACATGTTTGAACAGTGTATAAGAATTTAGCCAATCTTTATCACTCACCCTCCAGGCATGAGTTCTAAATACTGCTATGCCTGGCCAATAATTCCAGAAGGATTCTGGCTGCCTGATGTCAGCTATGAGGATAAATGAATCCTTCCTCAGGGATATGGTCAAGTTCACCTCAAATGAACCTTTTAGGCAAGGTGACTTCAGACCTCCTGGAAGGACAGCCTGTTGGGACTTCATCAAACTTACAGAACCGGCCAGGTGACTAATCTGGTGCCTGCTTGTGTCAGCTTCCCCTCAGATTGCTTTGATTCTAGCTGGTGTTAGCGGGGTGGGGTCTCAGCTCTGCCTCGCTCTGGATGCCTTCACTCTCAAACATACTCTTCTCTTGATGCAAATTGACTTAAGCCACATAGGCATGTTCAAGTGTCGTTTCTTCCCAGTAGGTATCAGTTCTAAAAAACCAAACCCACTGCCATCAAGTCAAATCCGACTCACAACGACCCCCACTGGGTTTCAAAGGCTGTAAATCTTTACAGAAGCAGGCTGCCTCTTCTTTCTTCTGCAGAGTGGCTGGTGCGTTTGAACCACCAACCTTTTGGTTAGCAACCAAAACCTTAACCACTGCGCTGCCAGAGCTTCTTTGCAGGTATCAGTAGATGCCAAGAATTGGATGTGGGTAAGGGCCAGAGGCTTTGCCCGCCACACAACTTCACTCTTATTTGTGGTACCAGATTTAAAGGCTCCTTGACTCACCTTGGGACAACTCTGAGGGGCTGTCCCAGCTCCAGAGCACCCCATACTGCGGCTTACTTGCACCACATTATGCCTCACCTTTCCCCCTGCCCAATGTTGTTCCCTTAGCCCCCTTACAGCTGTATCTCCTGAGAGCCAAAGACCTTAAATTAGATTAAATGATACCAGGAGGTTCCTTCCCTGGAGTTCAGCAAGCAGTCTGTAAGGGGAGCATCTACCACTATATGCAAAAGGACAGCTCAACATACGCAGATATTTAAGGGATAACCATTGCTTAAGCCAAACCAGACCAGACTCACTGCCATCAGTCGATTCTGACTCATAGCATGTTCCATTGGGTTTCCGAGGTTGTAAATCTTTATGGAAGTAGATTGCCCCATCTTCCTTCTCTGGAGTGGCTGGTGGATTTGAACTCCTGACCTTCTGGTTAGCAGCCAAGTGCCTTATCCACTATCCCACCAGAGTTCCTTAACCATTGCTCTAAAAACTAGCAAATAAAGGGGTAGAATCAAGAATTTATCTTGCTTTTCCTTCATGAGCTGGACCTCCAGGCAACCAGATAGCAGATCCAAGGAAGTGCCCTTCATGTAATACTTCAACTAATAAATGATGACAAAGCAACAGAATTACCCCATCGCCATTTTCCAGTCCCCATTGTGCATTAATGATGTATGTACCAGCCCCTGCTGCTGACATCACAAAAGCAGAGACAGCCAGACAGGACGTGACGTACCTCCTGATGGAGGAACACCACCTAGGAAGCCATATTGCCCAAACACTGAGCCTGAGAACGGATTCAGCACCAGCTAGCTCTTGTTATGTGCTGTCAAGTCGGACCCGACTCATAGCGACCCCTCCTTGGGTTGCCGAAGCAGTATCACTACAGAAGTAGATTGCCCCATCTTCCTTCCGAGGAGTGGCTAGTGCGTTTGAACCGCCAGCCTTCTGGTTAGCAGTCAAATGCCTTAGGCACTATGCTACCAGAGCTCCTAGCACCCATCCCATCAGTGGAGGGTGGGAGCAGGAAGAAAGAAGACATCTCAGAAGTTTCAAGAAATGTCTCACACACAGTGCACTTTCAGCAAAAGAATCCTGACCACATAAGTTAATGGTCCACATGTCCATTCAAAACACCTTTCTTGTTCTTTCTCTTAAGAGTGGCACTACACCCCATGGATCCCAGCCACAATGGCAGCATTACTGTAACCTTGAGCATGGCACAACTTTATGTCCAGTCCATCGCTTTTCAGTATTTGTTTTTGTTTTTTTAATTGTGATTTGGGTAAAAGTTTACAGAGCAAATTTATTTTCTATCCAGCAGTTTATACACATTTTGTTTCATGACATTGACTGCAGTTTCTTACAATGTAACAGCTCTCTTCCCACTCCCTCCCTGTAGTTACCTCTTCCCTGTGTCCTTTCCCACGCATTCCTTCCGCCTGAGCTAGCTCCCTGTGCAAATACTGCCCTTCTGATCTCCCATGATTGATCATCTAAGGAGTGTACCTACCTGGTGTAAATGTTCACCTTATACACCTGTCTGTTATTTGCCTGGAAGTCATGGGAGTGAGTTCAATTCCAGGGCTAAGGGACGACTAGGGGCCATGGTCTTGGGGGGTCACACCAGGCTCTATCAGACCGAAGAGCCTGGTCTATTTTATGATTTTGACTTTTGTTCCACATTGTTCTCCCACTCCATCCAGGATCTCCTGCACTGAGCCCTTTCCAAGTGGCTGACAGTGGTAGCTGGGCACCATCTCACGTCCCAGTTTTTTACGAATGTCAGAATGGAGGTCAGCATCTTCCTTTCCCTTTCAAGGGAGAAATCCTAGAAACACTTGTTTTCACTTCAATTTTCTGATTGTTGATTTTACATATCTGATCCCTTTGGACGTCGGTCCGTGTGTGAGATGTCAGGTGTGCTGTTGAACATAATTCTGAGGTACTTCGCAGACTTTATGTCCATGACAGGCTTCTTCACGTGGCCTGCCGGGGCACTTACAGACTCATTCTGAGTTTTTGGTGCAAGATAAGAGCCTCTAGTTTAAGTTTCCACGCTCTGCTTTAATCCCAGCAGGTGCTCGTCCAGCTCTGGATAACGTGTTGACAACAGTTCAGCCAGCTCCAGAAAGCGCCCCTTATGCGATGAAGACTCGTTGTCTTCCTTGTGGCCACAGAATGCCAGGTGGTCCAGGCAGCAAGTAGTGTGATGTCGAGCAGTGTGGGCAAGATGTCTGTGCACGTCTCTGTTTCCGGCAGAGCAGTCGTTCTGGCGTCACTGGGTCACGCGGCCTCAGCCCTGCTGCCCATGCTCTCCGCTTGTCAAGGCAACGTGGACGCTCTTCAGATGTTCTGTACCTTCGGGCTCAGTTTCCATCACCTCTGAAACCCAGCCCAAATGCGGACGTCGTATCTGTAGCACTAATGGCAGAGTCTGCAGCAACAGCTGTGTAAAGGCTCGCTGACGAATGAGTAAAGCATCCCTGACCACGCTCTTGTGTCGCTGCTTGGCATCACCTGGTACAGCCTCTCCTTGGAAAGCTGGCACACCACCCCTTTGCTTTGGCATCTGGCCTCGCCACACCACTGAAAGCCCATCTTCCTTCTGGAAGGAGGACTTCCCTTTGGACGATTTCAACTCAAAAATGATCCGGAACTGCTGTCACCCAGCAGGAAACACAAACATGGCCAATCTTTCTCCTCGACGTCACCCGTCTGGTTTACACGTCATGGCGAGAGTCACGTGCGGCACGCTCTTCTGCTTCAAACTCTTCACTTGCACTCTTCGCTCTTCCACAGAGTGCCTGCCATCCCCAGAAGAATCTGCATCATCAGCTGGAGCCTGACGAGAATGTCTTTGGACGGGCCCTGGCATCGTCTGGTCTTTGACATGGTGAAGCAGAGATCCAGCAGGTGTTTGGAGTGATGCAATTATTGCCTCTTTAGCTTTCCTTCGCTGCCATCCGCTTGGCCACTTTGGTGTATGCACTCCATGAGGCATGCTAGAATACCCCTGTGCAATAAGTGGAAAAAAAAAAAAAAAACATCAATTAGCAATGTTTGAAAAAATAATAAGAAAATGTAAAATGTAAATGTTGGCTATGTTACATCTACTGGATGTAAATTTTAATGTCACTACTTTTTAAACCATAATTCAAACTCAAGCCCTACAAATTTCATCAAAATCAGATATATATTGGCAAGGCAGTGATATTTTTAAAAGAAAATTTTAAAAAGACTAAAATTTTAACAAACACTGAATTTAAGATTTAACTTATATTTCTGAATGTGTATCAGGAAACAACATTTCCCTCACTTCATGTTTTAAACTGTTGGTTTCCCTATTTAATTGTCAAAGTTAAATAATCAATAATTGTTATATATGTAAGTTTATTATCAATTTTAATAATAGAATAAATATGTGATATATGAAATGTAGTATTTTTAAATTATATGATACTAACCATAAAGTTGTTTTGTGAAGTCTTTCTACAGTGAATTATATAAAAAAAAACACCTTTTTTGATGTTTCTTCTTCTTTACCTTTAATTACTACTTAACTCTCAAAAAAGCTTATTGATATATGTTTTGATTACCTAGTGCTGCTCTGACAGGAATATTCCACAAATGGGATGGCTTTAACAAACAGGGATTTACTCTCTTACGATTTTGGAGGCTAGAAGTCCGAGTTCAAAGTGCCAGGCTCTAGGGGCTGGGTGAAAGCCCCTCACGCTTGGGCTTCAGCTCTGCCTCCTGCTCCCAGCCCACTGGAGCTGGAGGGCATCTCTTAGCTCAGGCAGATGCTGGCTGCTGAGGCTGACAAACCCAAGGTCAACAAGTAAAAATCCTGATATCACCAAACAACATGACAGGCCACTAATTCAAGTCCAGAAAAAGTCCCAAGATGGGCAGGGCATGGCAGGCTGTTGAATGACTTGGCTACATGCAGGGTTCAGACATGCCAAAAAGTTGGAGACCATCCTCAAAGCTACTTAATATACTCCAAGCAGCCCACTTCCCCAAGGCAGCTACTCAGCTGCTCCAGTAGATCCCACCATGGAGTTGACTATCAATCTCATCATGGGAAATAACTACCACCAGCTGCCCAGCCACTCAAAACCAGGCCCAGCTAAGTTGACGCATAACCTTAACTACCACAAATACTAATTGCCACAATGTTGTTGTTGTTGTTATGTGCCATTGAGTTGGACCCAACTCATAGTGACCCACTATGGAAATAGATTGCCCAACCTTCCCACAATATTGTAGGTAAAACATGAGAAAATTTGACAAAATCAGTGACTATAAAAACACCGGCAGCAACAAAATCAACAGCATACAGATGGCACCTCGTGATTCGAAGTGTCATGGGGTTATAATGACAGCTCTGACCAGAGTGCATTCCAAAAAAAACCAAACCCACTGCTGTGGAGTCGGACCCAACTCACAGCGACCCCTCTTTGGGTTTCCGAGGCAGTATCTCTATGGAAGTAGATCGCCCAGCCTTCCTTCTGAGGAGTGCATTAGAAGGTTCAAAAAATGAATTATTGTAGAGTGTTAGCCTTGATGCATGTAGGACTTATGAAAAATTGTTTTGTTCTTATAACTAATCACAGGGTTTTTGTGGGGTTTTTTTTAACTTTTTATTGTGATTTGAGTGAAAGCTTACAGAGCCGACCAGTTTTCCTTCAACAATTCAGACATTTTGGTTCGTGTCATTGATTGCGATCACTCAGTGTGACACCCTTTTCCCCACTTCCTCCCAGTGTTTCTCCTTTCTGTTCATCCTTCTCTGCTAACGCTGGCTGCCTTCTCACTTTGTTCAGGGCAAATGCTGCCCTTTCCACCTCGAGTGGCTGATTATTCTACGGAGTGTGTACCTTCCTAGAGGGTTGTTTCCCTTGTAGACCTGTGTGTTGTTTGACTAAAAATCCAGCTACAGGGGTCAGTTCATTTCCAGGTTAGAAGGGTGAGAAAGGGCAATAGTCTCAGGGGCCCCACCAGTCTCTGTCTAA
>NW_006922094.1:1140710-1147893 GCF_000298275.1 Orycteropus afer afer | reverse complement strand
TCCCTGGAGAAGGATGTCATGCTCGGTAAGGTGGAGGGTCAACGAAAGAGGGGGAGGCCTTCAACGAGATGGATTGACACTGTGGCTGCGATGATGGGCTCAAGGATCGTGGAGCTGGTGTGAGATCAGGCAGTGTTTCGTTCTGCTGTGCATGGGGTCACTGTGAGTCAGAAATGACTTGACGGCACCTAACAACAACAACAACAGGTGGCCACTCATGAGCGTCTAAGACCCCAGTTGCTACTCACCAAAGTAGGATGTCAAACACAGTCTTTGCGGACTAGGTTGTACCAATCCACCTTGATGTTCCCCAAGACTATGGTCTTGAGTCCCCAGGCCCAGCAACTCACTCCCTTAGCATGTTTGGTCATGGCTAAGAAGCTTTCATAACTCTGCCCCCAAAGGGGTATTTTTATTTAAAAAATAATATATTTCTGTTAAAACACTGAACAAAAATTGTATAGGCTGTCGTTTTGGTGTCACCATCTCTGACAGTGTCACCCATTGCCATCTGCACCCCCCCCACACACACACACACACACCAATGATGCCACTGGTTCTCACACAGGCTCCTTGGGGAGAGGGACCTTGGCAATTCTACAGGAAAAAAACCCAGTGTATAATCCCTTTCAGTGGCCACACAGGTGGGGACTCAGATAATATCTGTGGGTCCACTTGGAGAAAAAGACAGCAGAAGGCTGAGGGACAGCTGGGTGCCCCACAGGGGACAAAGCTCTGCCAGGGAAGGAGACTCCCTTGCTGAGGGTGTGAGGTTGGCTGGGACAGGTGCATACTGGTCACTCAGGACCAATCTGTCCATTTCTTCTAATGGCTCCAGTGTCCTTATGGGAAATACTGCTGCACCCCCGGGTCCCAAGCTCTGAGCAGGCAGGACAGACATCATGGTCCCTGGTGGCCCCAGATCCCAGCTTGAGGAAGGCAAGAACAGAGTGGTCCCTGCTCTGTCAGCCCTGGCTGGGGTGACCAGGCTGAGCACTGCCTTGTCAGGAAGGGTAAGAAGCAGGACACTTAGGGGGAGCGCGCCCCCCGGGACTCGGATCCTGTTGGTGGTGACTAACAAGGGTTACACGTGGCTGTCAAGGGCAGAGGCAAAGACAGGAACAGACAGTGAAGGAGACCTAAGACAAACGGGCACAGAGAACCCGACAGAGAGATGAAAGGACAGAAGAGACAGCACAACCCCAGAGGGAGAGACAGGTAAACAGACGGTGAGGCTGAGAAGGAAGAGAGATGACGGCAGTGAAGAGGGGACCTTGAGAGGGTGAGACAGACAATCTGACAGGGAGAGACAAGAGGACACATCTCCGCTCCACGTCCGCCCCTCCCCAGCCCCCCCTAGGGCTGCAAAGAGAAAAACAGGCAGAACCCCCCCAGTGACCTCCTTCTTGGCGCTCTCACGGGGGCAGCTGGTCCTCCCTCAGCTCTGCCCACCTTCCCTCCTGCTGCTAGTCAAGCCCATTAAGCTGTTACTCTGGCCACAACTGAAGGCCTCACGCCTCAGGCAGGAAACCACTGAACAGGCGTCCCTGATCCTCGCACCCCAAACCATCAATTAATATTAACGAGGGAAGATGCCCCTATCAGTGCTCAGTTGGAGCAGAGGCCCCACCCCCATGACTCAGGAGGTTAAAGGGTCTGGGGCCAGCCCACCAGCCCAGTGTCCAGATGGCGTGCGGCAGCAAGAGGGTCACCATCCAGCTGGTGGATGAAGATGCTGGGGCTGGGGCTGAGGGCCCGAAGCTCTTCCGGGGCCAGAGATTTGAGGCAATCCGGGCAGCCTGCCTGGACGCAGGGATCCTGTTCCGTGACCCCTACTTCCCTGCTGGCCCTGATGCCCTTGGCTATGACCAGCTGGGTCCAGACTCAGAGAAAGCCAAAGGGGTGGAATGGATGAGGCCCCATGTAAAGTGTGGCTGGGGCCCGGGACTCCTGGGTGTGAGGGAGGAAGAGGTCGGGGGCCAGGACTCCTGGGTGTGAGGGAACAGGGGACTGGGATGCCTCTCTGAGGGAGGAGGGGTTGTTGCTCAGAGCAGTCTCTGCCATGTGGGGCTCAGGGAGGCCCAGGGAAGCCAAAAGGCTGCCCACGGGCTTTACAAGGCCCTTTATGGGTTGGAGGCCCTCATTAGTCTGGAACGATGTGGGCAACAGGGCATCCGGGCATGTGACCTCCCAGGCGCCCTTCCCTCCTGGGCCTGGGCTGAAGCCTGGAATGCCTGTCACTCCCAGGAGTTTTGTGCTGAGCCCCAGTTCATTTGTGAAGACATGAGCCGGACAGACGTGTGCCAAGGGAAACTGGGTGAGACCCCTAAAGACATCTTGAACCCCAGACCCATCTAGACGCAGCGACATCCCTGACAGCTCCGCCCCTCGGTCTCCTCCCCTCTGCCCCTGGGTCTCCCCCTCTCCCCGACCCTCAGCCTCCTTCCATCCGTACCCAATCCTAGTCACTCCCCTCCCCCTGCAGGTAACTGCTGGTTTCTTGCGGCCGCCGCCTCCCTCACTCTGTACCCCCGACTCCTGTACCGGGTGGTGCCCCCTGGACAAGGTTTCCAAGATGGCTACGCAGGCGTCTTCCACTTTCAGGTAGGGCCCAGTTCCTCTCCCTGTGCCGTGGCCTTCCTCATGGTGACATGGATTTCACAGTTGACAGTGTCCCCTTGGGGCTGTAATTCTTACGCTCTGGGATGAGCACAAGGGGCCCTGGTGGTGCAGTGGTTAAGCATCTGGCTGCTAACCAGAAGGTCAGTGGTTTGAACCCATCAGCCACTCGCTCGGGAAAAGAGGCAGTCACCTTCCATTTACAGCCTGGGAAACCCAATGAGCAATTCCACTCTGTCCTCTAGGGGCGCTGTGACGTGGAATCGACTCCCCAGCAGTGGGTTTGGTTAGGGCTTTGCTGCCATAAAGATTGACAGCCTTGGAAACCCTATGTGGCAGTTCACCTCTGTCCTCTAGGGGCGCTGTGGGTCAGAACCGACTTGATGGCCATGGGTGGGACGGGCACCAGAGGTCAGGGGTCAGAGGCTGAGGCCCGTGCAGGGGTGGAGGTTGGAAACCAAGCCAGGCTCTGTCCTGCCCCTTCCCTGCTCTCCCCTTTTCCAGCTCTGGCAGTTTGGCCACTGGGTGGACGTCGTGGTCGATGACAGGCTGCCCGTGCGTGAGGGGAAGCTGATGTTTGTGCACTCGGAACAGCGGAATGAGTTCTGGGCCCCGCTACTGGAAAAGGCCTATTCCAAGTGAGGACCCCACCCCCAGTGGCAGCCCCAATCCCAACAGCAGGGCCCCACCTCAAAACATAGCTCCAAGTCCCTCAGACACCCCGCAATGATCCCAAACCCAATGTTCATAGCTCCCGCAGGACCCCAGTGTCACCCCAGCTCCAAGAACCCCAAATCTTAAACACTTCCCACCATCACCATTTCCCACAAAGCATTCCTAGAGACCCACCAACCACTCATGATTCTTAAGGACCTGGGAATCACATTCCTCATTCCCTGGACTGAACACATCTAAGGTTTAACCACTCAGGGATCAGCCCATCTCTCTTGCCCATCTGGAAACCCAAAGCACCCAAAATAGTGTGTGTAATCTCTGAGATCCACAAATCTGCTATGCCTGTCCCATGGCTCTAAATCCCAGCACAGCCAAATCAGACTTCTCCCAGGGACACAAAATTTCACACACACCGTGACCCCCAGAATTCTGGCAGAGGTCTCCCATAACCCCCACATCCCAGAGACCAAAGACCCAATGTCCCAGGGCTTCTAGGGTGACCACCACACTCCAAGAGACCATGAGTCAGGGGGTAGCCCCTAGGGGTTCCACACCCTGGAAGGACCCAGCTAGAGGCCCTGAAATCCCAGGAAATGCCCGAATTGCTGATACATGCCTCAGACCCCCCACCTCACCCCACTCTCACAGACTCCACGGCTCCTATGAGGTGATGCGTGGGGGCCACATGAACGAAGCCTTTGTGGACTTCACTGGCGGCGTTGGAGAGGTGCTCTACCTGAGGCGAGACACCCCAGGACTCTTCTCCGCCCTGCGCCACGCCCTGGCCAAGGAATCCCTTGTGGGCGCCACTGCCCTGGTGAGAGTCAGACTTCCATGCGGACCCCCACCAGGATATTCAGGGCTGGGTGGGCTGTGTCCTTCTCTTCTCAGCTTCTACTGTTGGCTTATTCTCTCTCACAAATCAAACTAAAAACCAAACTCACTGCCATCAAGTCAGTTCTGACTCATAAGCAACCCCCACTGGGTTTCTGAGGCAGTAAATCTTTACGGGAAGTAGACTGCACCATCTTCCTTCTGCAGAGTGGCTGGTGGGTGTTTACTGCCAGCCTTCCGGTTAGCAGTCCAATGCCTTAGGCATTGCACCACTAGAGCTCCACACAAATCAAACTGGAGCAAGTCAAATAGAAATTATTTTGCTCTCATAAGTGGACTGGCTTCAGGCATACCTGGATCCAGGAGCTCAGAAGATGTTATCAAGTGTGTTCTAATCTTAGTTCTCAGGCAGGTTCTCCCCTTATGGGCACAAGCCTGCGCAGCTGCAGGTCGAGTGCTCTGTGATGCGGTCACACACTCATTCATTCACTGAGTTCATCTAACTCATTCAACCATTCATTACTGGATTCCCTGCTCAGTCACTGATTCTCTGTCTTTTCTCTCCGTTCTGGACCTTTCTTGTCTATTTGTCCATCTGCCTGCCTCCTTTGGACTCATTTATTTTGTCTTATCTCTACCTCCTTCTCTCCTTTCTCTCTCGCCTTTACTCACCAACCGCCACACCCATCCTGAACCCTGTGCCATTCATACGGGTGCTTTGGTGGCAGGAGGTTGGGGGCAGAGAAGAGCAGCCCCCCTCCTGCCCCCCCCATGGCCTCACTGTCCCGTCCTCCGCCCAGAGCGATCGCGGGGAGTACTGCACAGAAGTCGGGCTGGTGAGGGGACATGCATACTCAGTGACGGGCACGCATAAGGTGAGGATCTGCCCGGGAAGGGGCCAGCGGGGTGTCCGGGTGCCACCCTGAACCGCCAATGCCTTGGTCAGATGTCCCTGGGCTTCAACAAGGTGCGTCTGCTGCGGCTGCGGAACCCATGGGGCCGCGTGGAGTGGAGCGGGGCCTGGAGCGACAGGTGGGACTGGTCTGGGGCGGGTGGGGGGCTTGGCCTCATCTGCCCACCTCTCACACCCAAGTCTGCCCAGCTGCCCACGTTGGGACGCGATCCCCGGGGACTGGCGAGATGCCCTGATGGTGAAAAAGGAGGACGGCGAGTTCTGGTGAGTTGGGTAGGGTCTCGGCTCCGCCTCCACTTCCCGCCTGAAGGGTCACAGAAGAATCTCAGAGGGACAGTCCTAATAGGGAGGGAACTGGCCACTGTCCCTATAGGGTAGACCGATACGGCAGAACTGCCCCACAGGGTCTCGTAGGCTGCAATCTTTTACAGAAGCAGACTGCCACACCTTTCTCCTGTGAGGAAAAAACACTAAACAAAAACAAAAAAAATCACTGCAGTGGAGTTGGATCCAACTCATAGCCACCCCTTCCTGGGTTTCCAAGGCGGAAACCACTGAATAGGCGTCCCTGATAGGTGGGTTCTAACTGCCTACCTTTCAGTAGCGTAGTGCCTAAGGCACTTGACTGCTAACCAGAAGGCTGGCGGTTCAAACCCACCAGCCACTCCTCGGAAGGAAGATGGGGCAATCTACTTCCGTAGTGATACTGCCTCGGAAACCCAAGGAGGGGTCGCTATGAGTCGGGTCCAACTCCACGGCACATAACAACAACAACAACACCTTTCAGTTTGGGGTTTGGAGGGTTGTCATCAGGGCAATTGAGGGAGGCTTGTGATACTGGGGACATTTCTTGAGACTTCACAACACTGAGAGGCTGAAGGACAGTTGTAGATAATTAAGGGTCTGACCCACCCAAAGACCCACCGCCATCAGAGATTGTGATGGTCTTGGTATTTGGGAATTAAAAGCAATTTGGTAATACTTAACCCAAAGCCACTGCCATCAAGGTGATTCTGACACATAGCAACCCCCATTGGGGTCCCAAGGCAGTAAATCTTTTCGGAAGGCAGATTGCCCCATTTTCCTTCCTAGGAGCAGTTGGTGAGTTTGAACCGCCAGCCTTCTGGTTAGCAGTCAAATGCCTTAGCCACCAGAGATCCTTCGCAATATTTAGCAGGGAGTTTGGAGATCTTGGCAATTTGTGGGGAATTTCTGGGGACTCAGAGAAATTTGGAAATTTGGAAGGCTTACTGATCTAGGGGTCCTTTCTGGAGACATGGTAATATTTGGGGGCAGCTGAGAGGTACTTGGCAATATTTTAGGAATCTGGGTTGCTGTGTTACTTGGGAGACCCTTCCTGGGGTCCTGAGGTGTTCAGGGGAGCTGGGCAGGCCTGACCGCTGGCCTCTGTCCAGGATGGAGCTGCAGGACTTCCTCCAGCACTTCAACACCGTCCAGATCTGCTCCCTGAGCCCGGAGGTGCTGGGCCCCAGCCCGGCTGGGGGCGGCTGGCACATCCACACCTTCCAAGGCCGTTGGATGCGGGGCTTCAACTCTGGCGGGAGTCAGCCTGGTGCTGGTGAGGCCAGGAGGGGACTCCTATGAGGCAAGCAGGGGACGAGGGGGGACTGTGGCTGGCCAGGTGACCCCATTTCTTTCTCCCCAACTAGGAACCTTCTGGACCAACCCTCAGTTCCGGCTGACACTGCTAGAGCCCGATGACTGCGACGAGGAGGAGGAGCAGGGTCCATGGGGGGGCTGGGGGGCGGCAGGGGCACGGAGCCCAGCACGAGGGGGCCACATCCCTAGGTGCACTGTCCTCCTGTCACTCATCCAGCGCAACCAGAGGCGTCTGAGGGCCCAGGGCCTCACCTACCTCACCGTGGGCTTCCACGTGTTCCAGGTGAGGCCCTGGTGTTGGGCCCTGGAGGAGCAGGGGGCCAAGAGGGGGTCAGAGGGCAGGCAGAAAGATACTGGGGGGCGCGTCAGAAAGGGGGCCAAGTGTCAGAGGAGACTGAGGAAATCACAGGGAGAGGAGGGAGAGGTAGGGGGTCACAGGGTGGGCAGGGATAAGGGGAAGGGGTCAGGGAGGAATCAGAGAAAGGTCTGAGGGGCTGAGGATCAACCAGAGAAGGGAATGGG
>NW_006922094.1:1134435-1140610 GCF_000298275.1 Orycteropus afer afer | reverse complement strand
GGGGTCAGAGAGGGGCTAGGGGTAGGGGCTGAATGAGGGGTAGGCTGGGAAGAAGGGCAAGGGAGGGGTCTGAGAGCTGAGGCAGGTGGCCCAGGTGCGGCCCAGGCAGGCAGCCGAGGTGTGGCCCAGGCAGGCAGGGGACTGTGAGATGTTGCTGCCTCCCCCAGCCCCCATTCTCGTTGCTCTTCTTCCTCACAGATTCCAGAGGAGGTGGGTCTCAGATGGGATCCCCATCCCCAAAAGAGAGACCCGGGGCCTTGGACAACCTGAGGTCCAAGTCCAGGGTTAGGGAGGGGGGATCCACTCCTGGGGCAAGCTTAGGCTGCTGGGTGAGAAGGGGTGGGTTTGGGCGGGGTTCTCTAGAGGGGTGCGGTGGGCTGGAAGTCTGAGCTGGGCTCAACTTGGGGGGTCGTGGTCATGCCTGGGCGCGCCTCCCTCCTGCCTTGCCTCCCCAGTTGCTGGGCCTCTGGGACTCTCCGCGCAGCCGCGAGCTCCTGCCGGGCCTGCTGCGCGCCGACCGCTCGCCCTTCTGCGCCCGCCGCGACGTGAGCCGCCGCTGCCGCCTGCGGCCGGGCCACTACTTGGTGGTGCCAAGCGCGGCCCGCGCCGGCGACGAGGCCGACTTCACGCTGCGCATCTTCTCAGAGCGCCGCCACACGGCCGTGTGAGCCCCGCCCCGGCCGTGTAACCTGGGGACCTGGCCCGGGCTCCCTGAACCGCATAGACCAGCCCAAAGCCCCCCGTGCCCGTTTCCCGAGGCCCCCGGACCCACCTCCGAATCCCCAGCCTCGCGTGGCGTAGCCCCGGGCCCCGAGACCCCCTCGCCAGGCCCCGCCCCGGGGCCCCGCCCGTCTAGGGACCAGCCCTCCCCCCCATTCCCCTCTGTAATTTGCAGGGAGATCGACGACGTGATCAGCGCAGACCTGCAGGTCCTCATGGTGAGTGACTGCTCCGGGAGGGGGCGAACGCGCGGAGGTCCCCTGGGCCAAAACTAAACACTCTCCACCCTACAGGTCCCCCACGTGCTCCTGGAGCTGGGCTTGGAGCAGTTGTTTCTGGAGCTGGCAGGAGAGGTGAGGAGGGGGCCAGGGCTGAGGGAGTCGCTCCTCTCTTCTATCTTTCTTGTTGTTAGGTACCATTGAGTCGGTTTCGACCCGCGGAGACCCTGCGTAGAACGGAACAAAACACGACCGGGTCGCTTTGTGCCTTAGTTTCTCCCTCCGCTGCGTGCTTGCGTCCCCTGACCCGCTTCCGTCCCTTTGCTCAGTCTGCCGCCCGCGCCAGTGTTCTGTAATACCCTCTCGTCTCCCTTCACATGCGGCCAGCCCTGGAACCCTCTGTGACCCCTGCCTGGGCTGGGCTCCTGCACCCACTGCGCCCCTGTCGCAGTCCTGACCACTCTGGGCTGCCACTTTCTGGCGGATGGGTCTCTCCCCTGCGGACTGTGAGAGGGGCAGCTGTGTCCCCACACTGCCCAGCACAGGGTGGGCCCGGTGCACCTTGTGGGACCGACTTCACCAGGAGTGGTGGGTCCCACAGTCGACCTCTCCCCGACCAGGAGGAAGAGCTCAGTGCCCCCCAGCTCCAGGTCTTATTAAGCATTGCCCTGGAGCCTGGTGAGTTGTGTGTGTGTATGTATGTGTGTGTGATGGTCTTGGCCAGGGGTCCTTGCAATCAGATCTAAACCCCTGTGTGCGAGTCAGGTCACAGTTGCAGGACCTGTGGCCAGCGTCATGGCCACTGATAAACTCCCCTTCTTCGAGTGAGAGACTGGGATTATCTGCTGTGAGCAGACTCTCATCCACCCTGTCTGTTCAAATCCCAGTTTTGCTAGTCACCTAGGCTCTGCGCCTCGGTTTCCCCATATACAAAACAGGGATAGCAACAATTCTTAGGGTTTTATTTTTAAAAAAATTTATTGTGATCTGGGTGAAAGAGCAAATTCTTATTCCATACAATAGTTCATACACATTTTGTTTCATGACATTGATTACAATCCCCACAATGTAACAGCTCTCTTCCCACCTCCTCCCTGTAGTTACCTCTCCCCTGTGAACTTTCCTGTGCATTCCTGCTCCCTGAGCCATCTCCCTGTGCAAATACTTCCCTTCTGTTCTCCCACGATTGATTACTCTAAGGAGTATATCTGCCTGATGTAAATGTTCACCCCATGTGTCTATTGTTTGGCTGGAAGCCACAGGAGTGAGTTCAATTCCAGGCCTGAAGGAACTAGGGGCCATAGTCTCACCAGGCTCCATCAGACCAGTAAACAACAATGCTTACTTTAAAGAGTTAACACCCTCAAGGCAGTTACAATGCCAGCTGCCTCACAGGAGTGCCATTTTTGAGGGTTTTCCCCTACAGGCAGGGCCCACACCCGGACCCCTGCAGAGATTGGGCTCAGGACCTGTGAGCAGCTGCTGCAGTGCTTTGGGGTAACGGGGACAGTGCTTGGGCTGGGAGGGGGTTTGGGCCTCTGCTCCCCTTCTAAGGACACTAAGCTTTACCAGCCATCCTCTCCCTAGGGTGGGAAAAGCCTGGCCCTGCCCCACTTCCAGCAGCTTTGGGGCCGCCTCCTAGAGTGGCAGGTAAGGTGGGGGCTGGGTGAGGCTGCCTCCTTTTGGAGGGAGGAGTACCTCCGCTAAAGGGCTAGAGATCCCCAGAGGACAGGGAGAGACTGGACCACCCATGCCGATATCCCCGCCCCAGCCACCCCTGTGGTCTCTCTAGGGGATGCTGGCACTGGCCAGGCCGTGCTGGTACTATTTTAGACTGGGAAACTGAGGACCAGAGTGGCTAAACTGCTTGCCCAGGGTCCACAGGTGGGAAGAAGGGAGCTGGGACAGGAAGCAGGCGGTCCGGTCTCCGAGGACCTTCTCAGCTCTCTTCAGGGTGCTGAGGCCTGGGGCTGGCAGTGACCCCACCTCCCCGCCCAGGCCACATTTGACAAGTTCGATGAGGATGCCTCGGGAACCATGAATTCCTACGAGCTGAGGCTGGCGCTGAAGGCAGCAGGTGTGGACAGCGGCGGTGGGGGCTGGGCACTCCGGACGGGCCTGCTCCCCCTCCCAACCCCTTTCCTCAGAGTCCCACTGCCCACTGGGCTGTGGTCACCCACAGGCCCACGCCTTAATTGCTGCCAGTGCCTGGCAGAGCCTCAGGGACCCTGACAGCGGCCCAATGGCAGGACTCATGTGCACATGGGGAGAGGAGGGCGTGACCTGGAGGGAGGAATCTGTTCCATACACTCCCCTCCCTGTCTGCTGTGCTGGGGGGTTCGTGGTGACCAGAAGCCCTCTGACCTCTATAGCTTCCACCTCAGAGGCCAACAGAGCCAACTAACAGTGACAGCCTACAAGGGTCAGGCTGGGGGTGGGGGTGGGGGTGCAGGCAGAGGGGTTGGGCTAGGCTGGGGAGGTGCAGGGGGCTGTGGGAACCCAGAGGGGGGGCCTGATGCTTCGTGCTGGGGGTGTCCCGGGGGGCTTCCTGGAGGAGTGCATGATGAGAAAGAATGCTCTGAACCGAGAGGACAAAGGTGTTCTGGGCAGAGGGAATGTCATGTGCAGAGGAGGCAATAAAAGCCCAAGGACCAACTGGGAAGATGGAGGTGGGGAGGAGGAGCAGGTCTGCAGGAACCACACTAGGCAGCTGAGGGCAGTGCAGGCTCTGGGAAGGGGAACAGAGGGCCTGCTAACCTCTTGGTGAGTAGTCTCATGAGCACATGGGGACCCCACACAGGACAGAACAGATGAGCCTTGAAAGTTCAGTCTCCGTGAAAGGGCCTTCCTGCCTGTCTGGCCGCATTCCCCCACAGCCCCACCCAAACACACAAGGGCAGCTGGAGAGGGTGAGGGATTTGTGGGGGGGCACACAGCCAGCATCAGGCCACAGGCCTCTGGACTTTGCCCTGCCAGACAGCACCCAGGACAGAAAGCAAAGAACACTCACTGCCGTGGAGTTGGATCCGACTCATAGTGACTCGTCTTTGCAGTATCACTGTGGAAGCAGATTGCCCAACTTTCCTTTTGAGGAGTGGCTGGTGGGTTTGAGCCACCAGCCTTCTGGTCTGCAGCCAGATGCCTTAGGCGCTGCGCCACCAGAGCAGGGCAATCGCTGCCTGGTGTCAAGTCCGTCGCAACTCACCACGCGCAAACAGTAGAACCGCCCCACGGTGTTCTGGGCAGTAATCTTTGTGCGAGCAGACTGCCAGGTCTTTCTCCCAGAAAGCCACCAGGTGGGTTCAAACTGGCAGCCTTAGGTTGGCAGCTGAAATGTGCTTACCCACTGTGGCACGCAGTCTCCCTATCAGCCCTCGGTGAATATTTGAGTGATGTAAGGCGCACAGATAGCAGGCTACAGGAGGCAGTGAACGCACATGCCGTTCTGTCTAGCGGGGTGGAGGGGGCAGAGTTGAGCCTCTGTGACCTGCAAGGGGTCAAGGACCCCCATTTGAGGCTTCTAAGTGCTGCGATTCCACAGCACAGACTTCTACTTTAGGTGGACTCCATGGGGGCTGGCTACAACATTGCACTGCATAGAAACATCTCCAGTGCCCAGGCAGCCAGAGTTCTGCAGAACTGGAAGGGACGGTACCGAAAGCCAGCCCTTCCGTGTCCAGCACTATGCTGAGTCCTCCATGTAATCCTCCCACCACTCTCTGGAGCCAGCTGTCACAGTCCCCACCCACCTCATAGACGAGAACCTTGAGGTCCAGAGCAGTGAAGGGTTGTTTGTGGTTTGGGGCCAGGCTGGGAAGTGAACCCAGGCTGCTGCACTGAGGCCGAGCAGGCCCTGGGGCTACTTCTTCCTGGCGATCAGGGCTCACAGGGGCAGCCCAGTCTAAGAGGTGGCTCCCCCTAGGCTTCCATCTG
Source organism: Orycteropus afer afer (assembly GCF_000298275.1). Classification (NCBI taxonomy): domain Eukaryota; kingdom Metazoa; phylum Chordata; class Mammalia; order Tubulidentata; family Orycteropodidae; genus Orycteropus; species Orycteropus afer. The sequence goes on along the minus strand of NW_006922094.1, from coordinate 1,135,739 downwards.
AACAACCAGCTGACCCAGGTCCTCACTAGCCGCTACCGGGATAGCCGCCTGCGTGTGGACTTTGAGCGCTTCGTTTCCTGCGCAGCCCGGCTAACCTGCATCTTCCGTTAGTGCCACCCCAGGCCTGGGTGGGTGGGGGCGCGGGGCTGGTGGGATGGAGCTCATCCCTGCCCTCTCACACAGGCCACTGCAGCCAGCATCTGGATGGGGGTGAGGGCGTCATCTGCCTAACCCACAGACAGGTGAGCCCAGGCTGCAGGGTGTGGGTGGCTCTGGGGGCTGAGGTGAGAAGGCGCTGCCTCCAGCCTGCTGTCCCCTCTCTCCCCCCCAGTGGATGGAGGTGGCCACCTTCTCCTAGGATCTCAGGAACAAGTGCCTGCTGCTGGAGGCAGGGGAGCTGCTGGGGCCACCTTCCCCTACCCTAGCCCAGGGCTCACTCCCCAGAGGAAGGGCTGAGGCCCAGCAGAGCCACCTTGCCTCCTCTAGCTCCCTGCCTGGCCCCCCGTCGGAGGCGCAGACATCACGTGGTCCAGAGCATGGAATTGAGCTGACTGCCCAGTGATGCTGGGCTGCCACCGTGCCTCTCTGCCCCTCGCTCTCATCTGCCACCTGTGTGCCTGCCTTGTGCACACACATCAGTTAGCCTGTGCTGAGGGCTCAGCACCAAGCCTGGCCCGGGGTGGGTGTGGGGCCCACACTCAGGGAGCAGGGGTGGGGCTCCACTCCTGCTGCTCCCAGGGAAAGGGGTTCCACAAGCACCCTCCTGAGGTGTGGAGGGCAGAGACAGGAGAGAAAGAGAGAGAGGACACTCTAGGAATCCTTCTTAAAAATATTACATGTTTTATTTTCCTGTCCCCAGAAGGGTGGTTTATCCAGAAACCGAGAAAAAAAAAAAAATCAGAATAAACTAAAAAAAAAAAAAAAAAAAAAAAAAAGGGGGGGGGATGGGGAGCAAAACCATCAACTAACAGGCGGCCGGGCCAGCGTCACCCTCCACCTTGGGAGGGCCCAGAGACCCAGGCCGACATAAAGCCAACAGCGGGACTCAGTCAGGGCCAGGCAAGGGAGAATCAGCTATTCTTCATTCCAAGAGCGAGAGGCAGCAAAGACGAGTTGCTAGGTGGATATATATTTATATAATAAATCCGTAAGTTAATAAAGTAAATAGTAATCTCTGAAAGTTTTTCATTTTTTTTTTTTCAGCTTTTCTTTTTTTTTTTTTTTTGGTGGATTTTTTGCTTTTGTTTGTTTTTGGTCCTTAGAAAACATGAAAGAGAAGCAAGTCTGGGCGAGCGAGGCGGGGC
>NW_006922094.1:1097720-1134090 GCF_000298275.1 Orycteropus afer afer | reverse complement strand
GACGCCTGTCCCCTCTACTTAGTTGTTTTTTAATTCTCATCCTATGTATTTGCCAGACCAGAAGCACTGCCCCCACTGTCTTGCTCACCCCAATGCAGGGGGAGAGCCTCCCGGCCTACTGAGAGAGAGGACAGAGCCTGCCCAGCCCCTCCCTGCCTCCCGCCTAGCCCCAGAAAGGACTGACAGAGTGCTTTGCATAGATAGTCAGAGGAGACGGGCAGAGGCCCCCAGGGGGGCGCAGGGCTCCCCCAGCCCCTCCTGGAGGCTGTGGGGAGGGGTGGTCAGGGTCTGTGGTGGGTGGGGGCCCTTCCTGGAGGCTGTGAGGAGGGGTGGTCAGGGTCTGTGGCAGGCGGGGGCCTCACAGGTCGCTCTCGCCATACAGAGCCGTGGAGAAGGACTTGTAGTCAAGGGCACCGGGCACAGCGTCGGGGCCCTGGTAGGGCGCCATGCGGGCGATGCAGTACTCGGCCTGGTCGGGGGGGAGCTCTCGCCGCAGCTCCTCAGCTGTGATGAAGTTCTGGGGGCGGCAGGGCCAGACAGTGAGGTGCCACTCACCCACCCACACACCTGCCCAATCTTGGCTTCGATTTCTGCTGCCAGGACCTGTCCCTGATGCCTCAGAGCACTCGCTTACCTTGTCCCCTGCCAGGACCTTGAAGGAGGCGATGACCTGGTCAGCTGTGTCTGTGTCCGTGGTCTCTCTGGACATGAAGTCAATGAAGGCTTGGAAGGTCACAAGGCCACTGTGGTTGGGGTCAACCACGCTCATGATGCGGTTGAACTCGGCATCGCCCTGGGAGGTAGAAGTGGGAACAGGGAAGTGGGATGGGGCAGCCAGGGCTGGTGGACAGCAGGCCGGACCCAGTGCACGCTGCATGGCCTTCAGCCGGCCTCGCCTGTCCCAGCTCCTGGGCTGACTGACTGGCAGAGCTGCCTGCACCCCCAGCAGTGGGCTGGGGAGGGCCCCTCTGCTTCCTCCCTTCTCGTGTCCTCTGGGAAGAGGGGAGCTGGGTGTGAATCAGACAGATCTATTGCTCAGCCCAAGGCTCAAGAGTTAGCTCCCAAGGCTCAAGAGTGAGCTCCAGAGGGCAGGGGCGGGAAAGAGAGGGAGAGAGGGAGAGAAAGAGAGAGAGAGAGAGAGGGAGAGAGAGAGAGACAGAGAGACAGGGGGAGCACGCTGGGAGGACCAGCCTCCCCGGAGAGCTGGGAAAGGCAGTGGGCGCAGGGAGTCATCAGAGGGACCCCAGCCCAGCAGGTGCGGCAAAGGAGGAGGGGCCAGGCTATGCCTCCCTGGTGGGGAGTGTCCCCAAGGACTGTCCCCAAGGACGTGGAGGCTCTGGCAGGAGGAGTGGTGGCGAGGCGGGGGAGGCAGGGACGGCATACCAGGCTGTATCCTGTGGAGATAAGCAGAGCCCTGAAGTCGTCGGCGTCCATGCTGCCTGTCTGCTTCTGCTCCAAGGACGTGGGCAGCAGGGGCCCGCCCATGTGCACAGCAGGGGACAAGGACAGTGTTGGGGAGCAGGGGAGACAGAGGAGGCTCCGAGAGACCAGGTAAGGAGGAAGGTGTCCAGAGAGACACAGGGGCAGGGAGGAGGCCAAGAGAACCAGTGACATGGGACACACAATGGAAAGGAGTGGAATGGCGAGAGGGTGGGGGCGAAAGAAAGAGAGAGGAGGAGAGAGAAAGAGAGAAGAGCAGTTAATGCCAAGTCCACGGGGCCCAGGGGCGCGCGTACCTGACGGTCATTCTCCACGTCGTAGCCCAGGCTGATGAGACAGGCCTTGAACTCCTCGGGCCCCAGCGCCCCGCCATGGTCCTGCCGGGGCCATCCCAGTGAAGGTGTGCGGGAGGGTGGTGTGCAGGCCAGATCAGTGGATAGCGGCAGGGAGGGGGCCGGGGCCACATGCAGAGGGCAGGGGAGGGGGACACATGGGGGAGGGAAACACATAGTTAGAGGGTGACGTGGACAGGTGATGGCCAGGGACGGGTGAGGTAGAGGTGGGGACGGGTGATTCACACCTGAAGCTAAGCCCCCTTCATCAGCCTTCTGCCGCCTAAGGAGGGGCAGCCTAAGGGTGGTCAGAGGCTGCTCATCTCTGGGCTTGGGCAGTGGAGAGAGCTAAGTGAATAGGATCGAGAGTGGAGCCTGGAGTTGGGGTGCCTGAGGGGAGCCTCTGCTCACATTCAGGATATGGGGTGGGAGTAAGGGGATGGTGTCCCACCTTGCTTGGGACGTGCTGGTCCCTTCCCGAGCTTGGGTGCTTACACCAACAGAGGTCGGGGCTGACACACATGGGCTGGCAGGGTGAGCTGATACACAGGACCGGCAGGGGATAGGGACAGGGAACTGGGGCTAACCCTGGGGCTTGGGGCCCTTAGAGGGGCTTCTGATACTGTGGGTTTAAAGCAGCCAGGCCAAATTGGAACCTTTGAGAAACCATGTGTGTGGACTGGTTCACAGATCAAGTCTTGCACCTTGGCTGTGCCAGGACCCAGTCTGTCCCAGGGTCTCAGCAGGCTGGTGTGCTGGGGGCCTCTACAAGCCTGTGCCTCTGTACCTCCTGGGCCACCAGCCCCTGGGCCTGCAGGCCCCATGAGCTGTGGCTACTGCTCAGCCACTGGGATGTGATGAACGGACAGATACAAAGACGGAGGTGGGCAAGATGCGACGGCAACACTGGGGAGGGAAGATGCCAAGGAGGCGGAGGGGCTGCTCACCTTGTCGAAGTGGTTGAAGGATGCACGGAACTCCTGCATTTGCTCCTGGCTGATGCCCTTGGCATCGCGGGTGAGGATCTGGTTCTCCACCTCATTGATGGTGCGGGCGATGGTGGTGAGCAGCTGCTCCCAGCCCACACGGAGGTGCTGGGGGAGACAGGTGCACCTGTTCACTGGGCCTGGCAAGCACTAGGAACCCTGGGACCCCGGCTGGGGGGGCTCGGGGGGCAGGGGACTGTGCTGGAGTCCATCCCTGGGGGCTGCTGTCTGGACCCCTGCAGCCCCTTTCTTTCTCCAGCACCATCCAGCCCCATGTTCTCCTCTGCACCTCTCGTCTACATAAGGACAAGGTGGTGGCCTCCTCTCAGAGCACTTTGTCTCCTCCTGCCTCTGGCCAGCAAGCAAAGTTCATGTCACTATAGTGACTGAGGAAGGATAGGAGTCAGGACCCCAGGCACTCAAGTCAAGACCTAACTGGAGATTCCCTGGGGGAATGCTGGTAAATGGCCAAGAACTGGCTCTCCAGGGGGGAAACAACAGTGTTGGGGAGCAGGGGAGACAGAGGCAGCTCCGAGAGACTCCGTCCTGTGGCACTTGCTGATCTGCGTGGTGGAAACACTCCCACTGAGGACAATACCAAGCTAATAGTAACAACAACTAGATCACAAAACTCTTAAAACTTTGAACAGTCAGCTCCTGCAAGCTGGAGGAGTCCACACACACTGGGTGGACCAGAGGCCAAAGCAGGGGCCACGTCTGGTCCCTGCCCCCAGCTGGGGTTGTCCTGAGAGATGTGCTGTCAGGTGATGGGAGGGCAGTAGGGAAACCGGTTTATAAAAAATGTGCGAGTGTGCTGATGGAGGCTTTTCAGTCATTCTAGACAGAGACAGACACACAGGAGATGGCGCAGACAACAGCACCAAGACCACTGGGCTGTGTGGCTAAGCAGGGCCGGGCGGATGTACCTCCATGGTATAGTTGGTGTGCTTGTTGTCGAAGATGAGCGCCTCCTGGATGAGCTGGTGCTGCTGCTCCAGCAGGTCCTGGTTAGGCTTGTAGTCCACGATGCTGCGCTCGTACTGCTTGAGGTGGTTCAGCTGGTCCTCCAGGGTGCCATTCATCTCAATGGAGATGCGTCCGATTTCCTGCAGAGGGTGGTGCCGCCGGGGGGGGGGGGGGGGGGGGGCGAAGGCCCCTGCCTCAACCAGCCACTGGCGGTGGCCTCTAGGTCATTCCAGCCCCCTGCCAGGGTGCTCTCTTGACTGAGGCCTTGGCCCACATGGTTCCCCCCACCCAGAAGGCCTGCTACTCTTGGCTGTTCCCTCTAGTGCTGCCCCCTAGTGGTGAAAGCAGCCATGACAGAGTGCCTTTCTAGGCCAAGTGCATTCATCACATGCCCCAGAGGCAGGCACCTTGTGAGGCCATGCCCTGTTCGATGTGATTGTAGATGTGGAAACTGAGGCCCAGAGAAGGCAACTTGTCACAGTCAGAGGCAGTTGGGATTTGAGCCCAGGCCTGGCTGACTTCAGAACCTATGCTCCTGACTATGAGCATCCACACCCTCAGCTCCCAAGCCCTAAGCCCTAGGACTGACCTACCCACTACAATCCTGCTCACAGGCTGTTGTGAGTTTAAACGAGCCCGTTCCCGGTCAGCACAGTGCCTGGTGTGCAGTAAACACTCACGAAGTGGTGGACAGTTACTTTCGGCACTGTGACGGAGTGACATGATGAAGTGCGAGCTCACTGGGGGCCCTGCCCTCCCTGTTCACAGCAACACCTGTGTGCTCACCACATAGACCGGTGCACAAAAAGGTGTCTGAAGGACTGGGCAGAGTAGCCGTTTCCTTCCCCATCTTGGAGATGAGAGAACTGAGCATCAGAAGATAAACTGCACGAGTCAAGGGCAGAGTGGAGGCTCAAACCCACATACATCTGACACCTCAGCCCAATTGCCCTGCAGACGACACTGCCATTTTCACCATATTTCTCATGAGCCTCCTAATCTCACAAGGTGATCAAGACTCCCAGCTGGTGGGAATCAAGAACCCAGACCCGACAGACCTCCAAGTCCACCGGCCCCAGGGACCACCCCAGCAGGGACTCCTATACCCGGCCCCATCTAGGGCTGCTCAGCAGCAGGGCAGGCAGCCTTGCCTCCATCTTGGTCTGGATCCAGGGCCCCATGATGTTGGCCTGGCTGGCGAACTGACGGCGGAGGTGCTCGTTGGACTGCTGCTTGGTCTGCTCCTCCAGGAGGGCGTGGTCCCGCTTTGGCACTAGCTGCTGCACCTGGGGAGGATGTGGTCCAGGTGCCATCAGTGAGATGCCCCCAGTGGGCCAGCCCTGCCCTAACCCCTTCCTGCCTGGCCCCAGCCTACCTTCTCCCACTTGGAGTTGATGATCTGGGGGGTGACGGTGGTATAGGGGTTGCTGCCTGACAACTTTATGTGGTTGCTTTCAGCGATCCGTTGGGCCTCCTTGTGTATGGCCAAGATGGCTTCCCGCTCCTTGTCGGCATCCGGCAGGGTCGACTTGAACTGGTCATGGGCTGAGATCAGGCCCTGAGGGGAAACATGTGTCACAGGGGCCGCCTAGCCTCACGGAGGGGTCCCGTGAAAAGGTGGGGGGAAGGAGCAGACCTCGATCTCCTCAATGGTGTGGACGATGAACATGTCCTGCAGGTCCTCCATGGCACTCTCCATCCAGTTGTTGAAGGGGGCCGCCCGCTTGGCGTACTCCAGGTGCAGCTGATCGATGGTCTCCAGCTGCTTCTCCGTTTTCTAGGAGGAGGGGGACACAGCAGAAAAGGAAGGTCAGTCAGGGAACAGGAGGAGGTGGGGGTTAGGGGTCGGACAAGGGGGCAAACGTCCTCTCTGGGTAGGTAGGGTCTGAGCTCCAGGGTGCACATGCCCTCCCCAGCCCTGAAGGCAGTGGGCTCAGGGCTCTGTGGGGACCTCTGGTGCCTCACCTCCAAGGCCTCTCTGCGACTGTGCGTCAGAGAGCCCAGGTCATCCCACTGGTCGCAGATCTTCTGGCACCGTGTGTTAACGTTGTGGGAGTCGTAGTAATCCAGCTCACTGTGGGCCAGAGCCAAAAGCCATGAGACCCAAGGGTCTAAGGACCCAGCTTGGCGCAGGCAGGGGTTATGTTCGCACCCACCCAACCAGTGCCCAGGGACAAGGAATATTCAAGGATGCACTCAGCGTCTTCCCTCCTGCTGTGGCCCATTGCACCCCCAGGGGGCTGGAGGCAGGACAGTGTTCCTTCTGTACGCCTCTCAGTTCCCTCTGCCCTGTGAGCTAAGTGGCCCAAGTGTAGGCCTGGAACCATGGCTGGTACAGTTACTTTTCAACTTAAATAAAGCCTAGCAGAGTGCAGTGGTGAACAGAATGGGCTCCAGAGCCCAGTGCCCTAGGCTTGAGTTCTGGGTCGACCATTTTTAGCTGTTTGTTCCTGGGTGGATGAATTTCCTACTCTGGATACCTCGGTTTTCTCATCTGTGAAATGGGGACAGAGTTACTGCAGGGAACAAATGAATGAATGAAAGCAGGTAAAATGCTTACTACAGCCCTTAGTATACAGCAAGTCAAAGTAGCAGTAGCGACTTACTTGAGGTTGTGCGTTTATTTTAATGGGTACTAAGAAAAAAATACATAGCCAGCTTAAACCTTACTAGCCTCATGCCAAACAATCAATAGTATATTTAAAAAAAAAAGAAGGGGGAAAAAAAAAAACAGACAGACAGCAGTATGTTGTTGGTGTGTGACGCAAGTTGATTCCGACCCCACTGAGCAGAGTGGAACTGCCCCACAGGGCATCCAGGATGTGACCTTTCAGCAGCAGATTGCCAGGCCTGTCTCTTGAGACTCCTCTGGGTGGGTTTGAACTGCCAACCTCTGGGCTACCAGTCAAACGCCTACCCACTGGCACCACTCAGAGTGGTTGGTACAGGTTTATCACTGTTCCTGGTCCCCACCTCTATCGACGCAGCCCCTGCCCCTTCCACTCCTGTCACCAGTCCCAGGATCCCCATCTCTTAGCACCAGGGCCGTAAAGTCACAGTATGAGAAGGAACCTCAGGGGTGGGGAGCAGGAAGCACCATTGGGGAGGAATAGGCGTTAGAGGTCAGGTGGCCACTGCTTGCTGAACACAATGCAGCCATGAACACAAGGAGAGCAGGCAGGGCTGGGGGAGGTGAGCGAGACTGCTCCACAGTGGGGCCACAGGCCTGGGCTCAATGCCTGTCTCAACCAGTCCCTTGCTGTGTGAGCCTGGGCAAACTCCTTGGCCTCTCCGTGCCTCAGATGCCCCCTGGACATGGGCTGGCAGGGGGGGTGTGAGTTGGCACATGTAGAGCACTGAGTGCTCTGGGGTTTTCATCATCACCAAGGATCAGCCAGAAGCACACTGGTCCTGGGTGCCATGGTCCTCAGATTCCCCCTCAGCGGAACGGAGAGCACCCCAAAGGCCCCCACTGCTTCCTTCCAGGGCCACTGTCCAGGGAGTTTTTGAGTGACCGCCTACTCCCCAGCTCAGGCTAATGGGTTTCATGTGTGCTTGACGAGGAGGCTGGCCTAGAATTTGTTCCAAGTCTGCTTCCTACTAGCTTCCAGGGGCTACCCCAGGAAACTGGGGGACCTGCCCTCATCTTACCACTATCCTGAGGGTGCCTGCGTCTGCCAGCTACTATCCTCAGCCTGGGCAGCCCAGGTACAGGGCCCTGATCTGAGGAGGCTGCAGGATCCTGAGGAAAACCCCAACATGCCCAGTGGGGACACGCTCTGGCTCCCACTGCTGTGGAGGCCCCACAGTGGCTCGGCCTCCTCATGAGCACAGGGGACCCCACAGCAGCAGGCAGTGGGGAGCATGACTCAGGGAGGAAACAGGCCCTGCCAGCACCAGGCTCCCGCCGCCATCACAGCTGAGCCCCAGTCCTATAGGAACAAGCAGGGCTCAGGACGACTGTGGTGGGGTGTGGGTGTCTGTGGAAAAGGTGGTCCCAGCCAAGGATCCTATTTTTGAGCAAATGGCTATTTTGGGAGCGCTGCCACTCCTCCAGGGCCTGTGGATTTTCCATGAAGTCATGGCCCAGGCCTCTCACTCCAGGGCCCTCCCTGCTGCTGGCCACTGCACTGGTGGACTGAGGCCCCATTCACTGGCTCTGGGGGTTCAGTGTACTAATTGTGTACACAAGTTTATCTGACTGGGGCGGGGAAGGGAGGGAAGAGAACCCAGCCGCCTGGAAGCGCTGACAATAAGTGTATTCTGAGCAAGAGACGGAAGGGGCCAGGCAGAACAATGGGCTCACTGTGCAGCTGCCTCCCCAAGGAGGAACGGGTGGGAGCAGTGCAGGTCAGGCTTTCCATCCCATCCACAGACAGGGGAGACAGGGCCCCAGGCACCCTTAAAGCCCAAGGAATCAGGACCTTTCCTCTGTCAGGAGCATGTAGACCCCATTATGTTGCTCATCCAGGGTTAAGACAGCTGGGCAAAAGGCACAGTCCCACAGGCCCTTCACAGGCACCAGAAAGGAAGAGGTGGAGGTGGCTGGGGACGCAGGCCAGGCTCTGAGGCAGGCAGGACCTGGGGGCTGCCTCTATCACCCCTCCTCAGGGCCAGTGTTGGAAAGGAAGCGGATGGTGGAGGGGTTTGCAAGCCTGCACGTACTTGAGCTCCTGGGCGATGGCCGCTATCTGCTCCACGCGGTCCTGGTGTGCAGCCAGGTCACTCTCAAAAGCCTCATGCTTACGGATTAGGGCTTTGATGTCTGACAGGGTGGCTGTCTCGTAGTCCCGGTGCTTCAGCATGGCTTCTTTCCCTGGGGTAGGGGCCAAGAGCGAGGTACATTCAGACCATAGCAGCCGGGGGGGCAGTGCTGCCGCAGTCCAGAGCCTTGGGGCTGTCTGGCTGGAGGCAGACTTGTGGAAGGCGGACCCCCTTTCCTGCCCTGCTGTGGATGGTGCCACCAAGGGTTGACATTTTGTGGGACCATTTTCTTTGCCCACCAGGGATCTCTAAGCCCAGCTATGGCCTAGACAGTGCTGGGAGGCACCTTGGAGTGAGGGAGGTCAGGGATAAATATCCCAACTCAACCTGCACACCTGAACTCAGCATGCCTTATTGGGAAGACACTGTTAAGACCTGGATCGCGGTGCCACGGCCAGAGAGTCAGACGCCATTTCTGGAGTTTGGTGATGTGGACAGGAAGCAGCTAGGCTGGCACCCATGCCTCAGTAGGGTCCAGGAAGGGGCACCTTGTAGTCAAGGTTTTTCTGGGAGCCTGGCCCTATGTCTGCATCTTGATTCTTAGGGCGAGGCTCCCTCTGGGTGGTGGACCTATCAGCCAGCCATCTGTGCACCACACCCGGTTCTAGGCTTTGTGTATGCAGTGGGGCAGGGCGCGTTTGCCAGGCCTTTGGAAGGAACACTGTTATTAGTTCTGGAGCCTACTAATTACATACACCAGGACAAGAGCTCAAGGAAGCCCCACAAGCAAGTCAGGGGATGGCCGAGACCCCAAGGGGAAAACGCCAGCCTGGGAAGAGGCTGGGGTCACAGCTCCTAAAGGCCCTGCTCCAAGTTGACCACACTGGGCTACCTCTGTAGGGGCTGAGTAGCTCAGAGATCCCACTCCCTAGCTCTGCAAAGATGCCGGGTTAGCCTCCAGACTGGGCAGTGAGGAGGTGGTCAGAGGGCTCTCAGTCTCCTCATCTGCAAAGAGGGGCGGATACCTAGCCAGTGTGTCCTCATAGCAGCCACTCCCAGGCTCATCTGTCTGGCACCAGCACCCACCCCCTGGGACAGGGCCTGGCACTGGCGAGTGAGAGATGGGCAGTCTAGGAGATCCACTCCCTTGGCCCTGCCACCCCAGCCCACGGGCAGGAGGCTTAACCACAAAGCAGGCTTGCAATTCCCCTCTCCAAATTGCTCTCTCCCAAGGGTGGGAACCAGAAATAGTAGATTACTACCCTCTCGGCCTTGGCAATACTTCAGCGAGGGAGCCAGGAGGAACCTGGAGTGGGCCATGGCCCACAGCTGCTTGGATTAAGCCAAATGGCAGCCAGAGATTGGATAGGGGTCTCATTTGCTTTTGCTTTTTTACCCCCAGACAGTGCAAGTCCCTCTGAGAAGCATCCACACGAACCCTCACCTTGTAGGCTGTGAGAAGGAGGAGGAGGAAGAGGGGACACAGCGATGGTGACTCAAGCTGACCCTCTAGCAAGGGCCAAGAACCCCAGGGTACAGAGGAGCCGGGAGGGAGTGCATGGCCCAGCCCAGGGTCTCTTCCAGTACTGCAAAATTGGGTGGCCCCAAGGACAGAGGGTCCAGGCCTTGGGCATGAGAGTGGGCGGGACTGCCTGGGGGTTCCATGTAGATGAGAGGCATGGGGCAAGATGCCAGAGCACCTGCAGGGAGGCAGACGCTGGGTAGGGCAGGGGTGTGGCAGGATATGTGGAGACCACTGAGCCAGTCATGACTTGGCCCAAGACTGACCCGACTTGGAACATATTCAAGCAGAGGCCAGCCCTGGGAGTCATTCCCAGGGAAGGTGCTCTGGTGGGCGATTATGCCTACACCCCTCAGCCTCAGGAAACCACCCTCCCAGGGCCTCATGGGCCCTCGGGGAGGACTACCAAGAGGCCAGCATAGGCCATGATGGGCCTCAGAAGGGAAATTCGCAAGAGGTGTGAAGGACTGAAATGTGACTCATGACTGCTGAGAGGAGGAGACTGCAGACAACACAGGTGAACAATTCTGTGAAATACAGTTAGTGCCCTTAACCAAGAGGGATGGAACAGTCTGCTAGACCATAAGCCCCCGGGCCCAGACCTTGTCTATTTGAGAAACTACTGTGCACAGGGCCAGGCACAAAGATGTTTGCTGATTGAATGAATGAGCACAAGAACTAAATGGTTCTCCCCCAAGATAGCAACATAGACAACACCCCCTCTTCAGAGGTTAGAGGAGGCAGAACACACAGATGTCGTTTCTACAAGGCCTGAGGGAGGTAAGTGCCTGAGGCCCTGGCCCGACCTGATCCTTCCTGTGCCCTCCCCATCACACGCTTCCCCTGGCCCAGGAGGGATCAGGGCACTGCCCCGCAGCTGGCAGTGCTGCTACAGGACAACCGAGCTGTGCCATCTGCTTATGCAAGGAGGGTATGAGGTTGCACCAGAGACAGGGATGGAGGCCCCCACACAGGGGCCTCTGGGTAGGGGGCCGCAGCATCTGGCCAGAGAACAGCTGGGTGTAAGGGGGCTAGTGGAGGCCCTGGAGGCTCAGTGAGGCTCTCATGGGGGGGAGGGGTGGGAAAGACAAGAAACACACTGCACAACCCAAGAAGTGTGAAATCAGTGGGCAGAGTTGGGGGGGGCAGGAGACACAGCTGGAAGGAGGTGGTCCGACAGGGAGGGAGGGCTCCTGCGGGTGCCTCTCTGGGCTCTCCCAGGCACAGCAGTTTTCCAAGGGCTCTCAGGCCCTGGGATCTGGGATCTAAGCATGGTGTGGGACCAGACTGAGGGCCAGGGATGTGATGGAATTCCGCATCCCAAGCCAAAGGGACAGGCAGCTGCAGAGCTTCTGAGAAACAAAAGTCAGAGCTGCCCTTTTGGGAGAAGTCATCTTCCAGAGAGGGCAAGGCCCCTACGAGACGGCTCTGGGCTGGGGCTGGACAGCAAGAAAGTGCACCCAGAGGTTACAGCACCAAGTGTGGCAGACGAAGCTCCCTGGCCTTGCTTGTCACAAACGTTGTGAACATGGAGCCGTCTGGGATGGGCTCCTCAGCAAGCAGAGGACTCCAATCACAAAGGGTGTGGAGAGAGGAGCAGACACAGGATGCCCCACACACCTGGGGAACCATTCCCAGGGGAGGCAGGGCAAAGTGGACATGGCCAGGGGTCACTCCCCTAAAAGGCTGGGCCAGAGGCCAGCTGTGGTGCTGATGACTGACCTCTGATGACTCTAGTGGAGGCCAAGTGCACTGGGCAAGGAGGGCCCAGCCCCGAAGTATCCCTCAGTGCCTGTGGATAAATGAATCCAAGGTAGCACTTCCCACACTCAAGTCCCTGCAAAGCAGGAAGGAGGGTCCAGTGCAAAACAGGTGCTCTGCATGTGTGTGTGTGTGAGAGAGAGAGAGAGAGAGAGAGTGAGAGAGGGCAGGGAGCACCCTACCGTCAGTCCAGGCCTCATGGATGGAGGCCTTCTGCCGGAACTTCTCCGCCAGGTGATCAAGACGCTCCAGCCTGCGAATCTCATTCAGCAGCCACTCCTCATAACCCTTCTCAGCCTGCTCCAGGTGCTGCCAGCCATTGTTGATGTCCTATGTGGGCAGTGAAAGGGCAGGGCTGTCATGGGGGGCCAGACACTCAGAAGGGAGAACCCCATGAGGGATGCTGAAGGAAAGGCAGCTGATACCGGCTGGGGCCACATCTATCCCCTCCTTTGCTATATTCCTGCACCCTTTGCTATATCTAAGCACACAGCAGATGTATCAGTTCTTTTGGATTGAATGAGTGGGTAAATGAATGAATGAATGCTGATGAGAGCCAGAAGGTGACTGTGCCAGGCACGGCATACCTCTTTCAGGAAAGAGACCAACACTTGGTGGTCCTGGAGTCATGGCAGACTGGTGTTGCAAGCTTCAACAGTAAGTTAGAGAAGGGGGTGGGTATGAACTTGGGTGTAAAACTACAGGGAAGGGCGGAGGTGACAAGTGCACCGACCCTGTGCCTCAAAAGCTGTGCATTCTAATGAAGACAGACTGCTCACAAATGAATCGAATGAATAAAACACAATGTGGTTGATACACACAACAGCCTGCTACTCAACTTTCAAGAGAAATCAAGTACTACTGCCACAGCACAGAGGAGCCCTGACTGCACTGAGTTAAGTAAATCAGACTCTACAGGGCAAACACTGGATTTGTAGGACTCCAGTCTGTGAAACACTTAGAACAGGCAACCACACAGAGACAGAAGTTAACTGGTGGCTGCAAGGGGCCGGGTGACGGGAGCGCATGCACTGAGTTCTGCGTGGGGAGACAAAAAGCTTTTGAGAAAAGACTGTGGTGAGGATGCACCATGTGGTGAATGCACTCACGTCACTGACAACAGACATACACATGGTGAAACTGGCATGTCCTATCACACAGAGAAACCTGGGAGAGCTGGCACCTGACGTGACTGCCTTGTTTTTCTGCACCTCAAAAGGTTTCTGCAGTCTCACTTTTCTAGTGCTCACTTTAGTAGAAAAAATATTTGCGTATTCCTTCTTTGGCAGGTTTCCACCTTATACGGGTTCTGGCTCTCATAGGTTTTGCTGTGTACGTTTTTCACAATAAAAACAACAGAAAAGACAGACTGTGGGGCCAAAAGAGCAGGCCTGCGGGCCGCTCCGGGGCCGGGTCCTCACCGAGACCATGCGGCCCTCGGAGGGCATGAAGGCGGGCCGGTTGCTGAGGCGCAGCTTGGTCTGCAGTGTGTTGAAGTTGATCTCCAGCTGGCACTTCTCCTGCACCTTGGGCGGCTTGTGGACGCGCCGGTAGTCACGGAAGTCCTCCAGCTTCTGCTGCATTTCCTGGATGGTCTTCTGGGGCACACGGTCCTCCAGCCAGGGGATGGTGCGCCGGATCCACTCTAGGAGCTGCAGGCCCACAAGACACCATGGTGGCCATTGCAGGGAGCCCCCGAGAGCCACCCCCCGCCAGAGATGGCCTATATGCTCCACCCCACTGCTCCCTGCCTCCCACTGGGGCCTCAGCAGGGAGCGCTGGGAACCACTGTGCTGCTCTCTGATCACTTCCTTTGTGCCTCTGCTCTTGGTGGTCCTTCTCCTGACCTCTTAGAAGGGCTGCCTCAACTCAATTGCCCCTCCCTGGAAGGCCTCCCCCACCACTCGCTGTCATAGGACCAGTTGCCGCCACCTGCGCTGAGCCCAGCAGCAGCAGGCAATCTGGTCTTGTTTCCTTGCTCACTGGCTGTGAATGCCCATCTAAGGGCAAGGACCAGCACAAATGCCTGGTTCACTCTGGGATGGCCAGCACCCTGCGCAGGGCCTGAGATGTAAAATATTAGAAAAACACATTGACAAAGAAATTAATACACGTTTTTATAAGCACCTCCAATCTCTGATGGAGGGGAAAAAAAAAAAAAAAAAACCCACAGCCATTGAGTTGATTCTGGCTCATAGAGACTCTATAGGACAGAGCAGAATCACCCATACTGTTTGCAAGGCTGTAAATCTTTACAGAAGCAGACTGCCACATCTTTCTCCCTCAAAGTGGATGATGGGTTTGAATTGCCAACCTTTTGGTTAGCAGACAAATGCCTTAACCACTGTGCCACCAGAGCTCCTTCTGATGCAATAAGGCAGGTACGAACAAGCAAATAGCCTAGATGGTCTGTACAATCCAGGAAGGTGAAGTCTGCTATTTTCCAGCACTGACAGGTCAGAGGTGGCTCACAGATGCCAACCTCTGGCAAAATGAGGAAATCCAAGACAAAGGAACCCATGTGTGCCTAAGATGTGTGTTCCGACTGTCCCTTCTTGGGAAGGCCTGGGACTCTAAGAACCAGCCCTCTCTCTTTGTTTGGTGTTACAAACAATGGTAGCAATAGGCAATAGCTTCTTTTTTTTTAATATCCTTAACTTGGCAAAATGAAAAGTTGGCAACCCTTGGTTAGCTGCTAAATTCTTGCTCAAATTTTCCTGGTCCATGAAATCTCAAAAGTCTGGGAGCCACTAGTCTACATGAATAGTTTTCAAACTATTCCTCTTAGGCATGCAAATGGTTTTTATCTTTTAAATACAAAAATTTTGAAAACACAGGAGAACTCTGGAAGAGATCACCCATGTCCCCAACTGAAGTTCTGGGTTCAGGCTTAGGAGTGGAACCACCTGGCTTGATTCCCGGCTCTCCACCCCACCAGCCACGATGGGAACATGTGCCTTACCCTCTCTAACCAAACAAACTCACTGCCACTGAGTTGATTCCAACTCATAGTGACCTCTATTGGGTTTCCAAGACTGTCAATCTTTACGGAAGTAGATCACCCCATCTTCCTTCTGTGGTGCGGCTGGTGGGTTTGAACCACTGACCTTCTGGTTAGCAGCCAAATGCATTCTGCTATGCCACCAGAGCTCCTTCCTTGCCCTCTACTCACTAGCAAAATGGGGCTGAGACACATTCCCCTTACAGCAATGTTGTGAGACTGAGCAGACCCTGCCTGTGAAGTGCCTGGTACAGAGCCCACTATGACAAACTATGGGCCACGGCTGCCCGTCAGTTCTCAATGCCTTCTCTACCCCACTGGATTAGTCTCTCCAGGGACAGGGCCCAGGAATGTGAATTTTCATAAAGCTCCCCAGATGATTCTAAAGCAATGGGGTACTCAAGCTGTCCTTGATTAAGAACCCAAGCTCAAGATCCTAGGAATTAGCTAGCATGGTGACTCATCGTCTGACCCTTCCAAAAAAACCCAAACCCGTTGCCATCGAGTCGATTCCAGTCCTCACGACCCTACAGGACAGAGGAGAACTGCCCCGTTGGGTTTCCAAGGCTGTAAATCTTTACAAAAGCAGATTGTCTCATCTTTTTCCCGTGGAGTAGCTGATGGGTTCAAACCACCAACCTTTTAGTTAGCAGTTGAATCTTTAACCACTGGGGCACCAGAGCT
Source organism: Orycteropus afer afer (assembly GCF_000298275.1). Lineage (NCBI taxonomy): Eukaryota > Metazoa > Chordata > Mammalia > Tubulidentata > Orycteropodidae > Orycteropus > Orycteropus afer. The sequence continues at coordinate 1,118,694 of NW_006922094.1, read as the reverse complement.
CCTGGTCTGACCCTTAGCCTTGTGAAATCAGCCTCAAAGTCACCCACTGGATGGCCCAACTCCACAGTCTCGTGACCTCACAACCTTTTCTTCAAACTCTCGCTGTCGTCCCTGCTCTCTGCATGTGTCACAGTGGCCTTTAGCCAAAGGTAACAAAGAGGTGACCCAAGTTTTCAGCTCTGGCAGGGCCACTGGGGGGCAGTGAGACACTTACATCGCTGGCCAGCCTCTCATAATCTTCCATCAGGTGTTCATTCTCCTGATTGACAGCCAAAACCTTGCAGATCCGGTTGGCAGCAGTCTCAGCCTGGAGGTAGGGGAGCACAAGTCAGGGCTCCCCGTGGTTGGAGACCTTCCCTCCTAACAGGCATGTCCCTTGAAGGCTGGCTCACTCATGGCCCACACAGAACTCCCCAGAGGCGGGGCAAGGAGAGGAAGCACAGCTCCAGCGAGCAGCCTGTGTTACGACAGGCCTCACTAGGGTCCTGACAGCCCACCACAAACTCCCTGCCCAGACAGCTGGGCATCTCTGCTAGCCCAAGCCCTGGCAGTGCTGAGAAAGTGCATCAGCAGGCCACCTTTGCCCCCAGCAAGGAGGGCGGGGTAAGAGCTGGTGTGTCTTCTGCATTAGGCCAAGATTTTAAAGAGTCTCTCCCCTGGGTGGAAAGCAGGGTGAGGAGAGGCCAAGAGCTTGTGGGGGACCAACAGAGGTCGGGAGGTGCTGGTACTGTCCAGAGTAGAGCCTGGGCGGCCAGCTGCAGAGAGCACTGGCCCCTCCTATCAATGAGCGCTCATGTGGGCAGAACCACAATCCACAGGGAGAAGGGAGTCAGGGCTTCAGAGAGCAGGAGTGGTGGAGACAGTGACCCCGTTTGTGCCCCACACCCAGGGGAGAAGCCCTGCCTCAACCTGCTGAGGGAAACACGAGATGCAGAGGAACAGGAGGCAGAGGGTCACAGTGAGAGGGTAGAGATCAGGTACCTTTCAGGAAGCACAGAAAGGGTCCAAGAGGAGGAGTTGGAACAGCAACAGAACGGGAACAGAAAGAGTGAGGAGGGTCTACAGAGTGATGGGGAGGAAAACAGAGTGGCTGGGGGGCAGCACGAGCCTCGCCCGTCCACACTGCGTCCTGGGCAGGCGTGGAGGGGAGGGGGCAGCCCAGGTTTATACACACATTCAAGCACATGCTCTATGTCATGCTGCAGGAACACACCAGGGCCACTGGCAGAGCCCCTGAGAGATACAGCAGGGCCTCAGAAGAAGAACACCTCGCCCCAAATGAGTGAAGGAAGCACAGGCTGGGTTGCAGTGAGGTTAGTGCCCGCGGCTCAAGCTCAAATCCACGCTGCTGGCAGACCTGTCAGAGCTGGAGAGGGCCCCAGTTTCCCTGCTGAGCTCCTGACCCCAACATAGGGCTGGTGCTTTTTAGGCACTCAGGGTTGCGGAATGAATGAGTAAGTGCACAAAGAAACAGAGGTGAGAGGTGAATGTCTCAGTGACCAGACTGAACACTGAGGGAAGAATGGGCATACGTGGCACTAGGCCTAGGGGTTCACTCTGTGGCTGTGAAACAAAACAAGGCCCAGAGAGCACTCTTTGAAGACTGGATTAGGTTGCTGGGAAGCACAGGTGGGGGCATGGCTCAGAGCTGGAGAGGCCCGAGCTGACCCCAGTTGCCTTCTTCATGGACCGGCCACACCCTACAGCCTGTCACGGTGTCTGCCCTCACAAAGGGGCCTGGCAACCAGCCTTCTAGGTCCAGTCACCTCAAAAACCTGCCAGGCGTACCCCTCCCACCAAATCCTCGGTGTCTGTTCCACCACATCAGGGTTTGGTGATAAATACAGGGGGTGGTGTGGGGAGGAGTGTGTGCAGCCAGGGCAACATGGTGGGCAGGGAGCTGACTCGGGGCCACAAAGGTGCTGTCAGCTGGGGTGTGTGGCGCTGCCCACCTCCACCCTACCTTTCTTCTAGGGTGGGGGTCCTCCCTCCACCCTTCATGCCTGTGCCCTCTGCGCATTCTGAACACTGCAAACTAACTCAACTGCATGCTGGGGGCAGGGGTGTGAAGCACTACGGCACATGGGTCTATCTGGGCACAGGGCCGGCATCTCCTATGTGACTCGCAGCCACCCTCTGCATGTGAAGCATTTGGTCTCCGTCAGGCACTATTCTCAGCCCTTTGCCTGGATGAGCCCATTTCACCCTCAGAAAACTCCTGTGTGATAGGTACTAGTGTGATACCCACTTCAGAGATGGGGACACTGAGATAATGACTCATCCAAAGTCACACTGCTAAGAGGGGGAAGAGTGCAGGCCCCTGCTGGGCCTGGCCTTGAAGAAGCTGGCCCACAGAGGGCAGAGGAGCAGTGGCTCTGCACTGCTGGACTCACTTGCCTCCTCTGTCCCTCCCTGGGTGGTTCACGGGGACTCTACCACAGCGTGTGTAAGGGAAACGCCGGGAGGAGCCCTAGCAGGTGGTAAGTGCTCAGTAAACGGGAGCTCATTTACCCTCCCTTCCTACTTGCCACGTGATAACAAACACAAAATCAAGTCACTGGGAGTGCAACACTGCCAAGGACGCCAGCAGAGGGAACAGAGGTCCCGGGCCTCTCTCTAGGGGCAGCTGGGAGCCTTCCTTTCGGAAGCTGAGGCTCCCTAACAAGAGCAGCAGGGGGAGGGGAGAAACAACATGAGGTCAGCTGGGATCAGGGAGTGCTTTTACTGGGAACACACCCTTCTGGTGGCTCTGCCTGAGTCACCATCACCAGGGCTTCTGGAGAGGGCAGGGGCCCAGAGACCTGGGTCAGCAGGTGCATTCCAAAGAGGAGCTCAACCTGCTCATGCTGACCTCATCCTGGGGGTTTAAGAGGGAAGAGAGCCGGGGGGGGGGGGGCACTAAAAGCCAGTGCGCCAGGCAGACAGTATGCTGTGAATCATGGGAAGACAGAGTGGGGCTGCTCTGTGGGAAGGGGCAGAGCAACACGAGGTCACAAAGACAGGTTCCAAAGCCAGACTTAAGTTTGAATCCCAGGCCTGCCAGTTAATGTCATGCTGGGCTTCCGTTTCCTTGTCTAGGAAACTGGGACACTACTCCCCACTCACTGTGGGTGGGCTGTGAGCACTCAAAGGGGGGAGATTTGTATGTCTCAGCACAGGAAGCCCCACTGTAACCCCAGGCCTGTCCTTGGTGGCCCTTCCAAGTCAGAAGCCTGACAGGGTTGTTCCTCACACCACAGCAGCCTGCAGCCAGGCCAGGGACTTCAGACACAGACGGGAGATGGTGATGTGAAACAAGTCAGCAGCTACAGCAGCAAGGGGTCCTCCCACCCCAGCTCACCTTTTGAGCCCCCGAGAAAGCGTGGTAGAAGCAGGACACATAAGTCATGATGGCTTTCTCGTCTGGCCTCAGAGTACCTACAATATCTGCACAGAGAGAGAGAAAGAGAGAGAGAGGCAGGAGAGAGTGAAAGAGGCAGGGAGGGCGGCTGATGCCGGGGCCCTAGGCTCATGCAGGAGAAATAGCGCTTGCTCCAGACTGGAAGCCAAACCCCGCTCAGGCCTGTGCAGGCAAGTCTTGGTGAGGTTTTGTGGAGGGAAGTATGGAAGTCCCAATGAGTTGAATTCCTGGTGGAACCAGGCCTAGGTTTGTGATGGACTACCCAATGACTCTATATAGAAGGCCATGTTTTGGGCCAGAGGAGCAAATGCTAAGTGATCTTTGTGAAAATGTAAGATTATGTCATACACCACCACCTGCCACATTAGCACAGAACCTCCCTGACGGCCCCCCATCACCCTTATCCCAGGCTACAATGGTCCCGCACAGCCTGGCCCCTCACTTTCTCCAACTCCACTTCTCACCCTTCTCCTCCTCGCTTACTCCTTTCCATCTATTTCCTGAGTAAACCAAGCATGTTCATTCCTGCCTCAGGGCCTTTGCACTTGCTTTACCAAGAAGGCCTTTCCCGCAGACCTTCCCTGGCAGCTCCTGCTCATCATCACAAGGGCCTACTCACATCATCTCCTTGAAGGTATACCCTGATGGCCCCGCCCACCTCTCTCCCATCTTCCTGTTCCACGTTCTCTGCTGACATGACTGTCATCCACCTCACCCAGTAGAACCTAAGCTCCGTGAGAGTAGAGACCTTGCCAACCCGCCACTAATGCAACCTCATTGCCTGGCACAGGGCTGGGCTGAGATGAGTACCCAACAGACTTTGTGAATTATGAGCAAAGACTAAATGGGCAGAACACCATGGAGTCGGGGAGTGGCTTCCAGTCGGAGAGAGGCCACTGCCGTCTGCAAGAGAAATGAAGTGAGCATGGGAGGCGAGAGGCAGCAGCGGCATTGGGCAGTGGCGGCAAGGTGGGCCTGCCTGGCCTTGCCCGGTACCTTCTGCGCTCCCGAAAAGGCATGGTAGAAGCTGGACACATAGGTCATAATGGCCTTCTCGTCGGGCCGGGCCGTGTTCACGATGTCTGCAAGTGAACGACAAGGGTTAATCCGCCCGGAGTGGGAGTGGGTGGGGGCCACTCACAAGGATCCACAGACTCCTAAAGCCAATCTTCCCAGAAGAAGGACCCTCAGAGCTGGTTCAGGGGACACATGGTAACCTGGGTGGGCTGAGCCACACCTTCAGCCCTGCCCTCTCCTATGGTTTCTAGAAAGGCCAAGGCTGTGAGAACTGGATTAAGATAAGGCCACTTCCTCTCTCTGAGACTGGCCTCCAGGGGCTTCTGGACAGTCAATTCCAAGGGCCACCAGAGGCCAGAGGCATCAACCTTGCCTGGGAGTGGTGCATGGCTGGGAAATGGAGCAAAGCCGGAACAGGAAAAAACAAACCACTCCACTCTGGTGGGCTCCAGACTCTGAGCCTGCTGCAGGCAGGGAGGGGAGAGGCCCATGGTGATTCACAGGAAGCCTAGAGCCAGCCCTCCTTGACCATCTCACCCCTGCCTGAGGGAGAGATGGGACCCAGTCAGGCAGGGGTCTGGCAAGGCCCTGGGCCCTGGCCCCAAGATGCACCCCCCAGAGAGCTGATCTTCAAGGTCTCCCTTCCCCACCTTCCTCCACCTTTGACCATGTCAGGCCTACTCAGGCTGATCCTGCTCCAGCTCCAGGGAGCACTGTCATCCCTGCTTCAGCCAAATTAACACAGTCCTTCTTCCTGGCCCTGCCAGCTCTTCAAGGCAACCCCAAAGCTCTTTTGTGCCCATGGGCACTTGCCCAAACCCAGGGTGGGACAGATGAAGAGCCCAGGAAACATGGTGTTGACTGAACAAAAGAGAAGCACTTACCCTCTGCATCCAACATCTTGGGGATATCGAGGTACTTCTCAGCCACTTCAAAGGCATTGTTCAGGTTGGTGACAGGGTCGTCCTGTGGAAGAGAAGTAGGAAGAACTCTGTCAGGGGCAGGATGCAGAAGCTGAAGGGGAACAAGGACTGGTCTGGAAGGGAGGGAACTGAGGGTGGATTAGGACTGGAAAGATCTGTAGGCCATTCTTAGCCACCTGTACTGCTGTGAGGAGGAGGGGATAACCTGGTCAAATCGAACTCCTACCCAAAGGTGTGCCTCTTGATATCCTCGTGGGGTGAACTGTGGACATTGGCTCTGGAAAAATCTAGGTATGCTACAGCTAAATCTTACAACGTCCAGCCATCTAAGACCCAAGATCAAGACCCCTGCCCTAAATCCTGAGTCCTCATCTCCACCAGGAAGTGTGGTCAAAACCTGATAGGACAATGGGAGTGTGGGACGTGGAGGACAGCAAACCACTGCCCTGTGTTCCCATACCCTCGAGGATCCTTCATGTGTCCCCTTAACCCAGGTCCTCACTGGCTCCCCACTGTACCCTGAGCTCTGGCGAGAGCCCCATGTGCAGGCTTCATGCCCCACCCAGATGCCTGCTGTCTGGCTCTGGGTGGCCTCCTCTTCCAGAGGCCTGTCCCTGGCCATGCCAGCTCAGGGTGCTCCGTCCTCCCTTGAAGAATCTGTGACCCATCTCCTACTCTACCATACACAACTGTCCCATCCCTTCCCACCATACGGCAGGACTGGGCCTTACACACAAATCAGACAGACTTTGCACAGGAGGTGCTTGCTGATGGCAATGGTTTAGAACTCTTCCACCAGCTTGGGCAGAGAGGGACTTGCCTCCAGAATCCAGAAGGTTAAGGAACAGTGGGAGGTTAAGGAATTGGAAGGCAGGGCTGGTCAGGCCTAAACTAACCACAGCTGGTTGCAATGCCCGTGGAGGAAGAAGAGGTCAGTCACCAAGGGGAGCAAGGGGGGAGAAAATCTGCTGCAGGGCCTGTGGTCTGGGAGAAGCAGGCACGGGCTCTCCTAGCCTGCCTATCTGAGCACAGAATCAGTCTAGTTTTGGAAGCTGCTGACGGATGGGTTTGGGCGAGGTGACTGAGTTAGGGCATCAAACGCAGGGTGTCTGTGGGCCATCAAGGGGTGCTCAAGACACATACCTTTCTCAGCTTGTCATACTCAATCAGCTCTGGTCTATGCCGGTGGATCAGGGCGTTGAAGGCAAGACCATCCTTCCAACTAGGGATGGAAAAGTAAAGTGTTATTAGGCAGGCACATTCACCATCATGGGAGCGTGAAGTGGCCCTGAACATCCACAGTAATAGTCAGCTGCCTTTTCTTGGAGGTTGGTGCCTGCTGGGCACTACAGATAGGGCAGAGTGGTAATGAGTATGTGCTCTGGAGCCACACAGCCTGATGTCAACATCTGGCTCCCCCACTGTCAGTGTGATCTAGAGCAAATATCTGAATCTCCTGGTATCTCAGTTTCTGTATCTATAAAGTGGGGGTAAAAACAGTCCCTACCTGATAAGTGTTGCTATGGGGGTTAAAAGAGTGACAATGTCAACACTTCGGCCACGACTAATGTGTGTTAAATGCATTACAAGTGCTCACTATGTGCACCGCACACTGAGGCCCTGCTGCAATAGACAGATCAAAGGTGGAGGATATGGCCCACTGCAGAAACTGTACCTTGGCTGACCTGACCCATAGAGGGCCCGACCACGGACTGGACATGGTTGTGGCTTGGCATGAGGGTCTCATAAGGAAATGATGGCTGGTCATAAGCTGGTTACATTCTCCTCCCTGGAATCCTAAGGGGCTGGTTCCTTCTGGTGTCAATTCAAAGGCCATCCCTGACTAAGGTACTGGCTAAAGTGCCCGCTCCTTCTCCCCAGCTATTTCCTATCACTTCACCCTATTTTGTTGTTTGTGTAGAGCACTTCTCATGTCTGGAAGTATCTTACTGGCTTATCTGCACTTCTGTGAAGTGTTGGACCCTCTGCTATAGTATACATTTCCCAAGAGTAGCAATGTTGTTTTGGTGCTGCTGTGTTCCCATTGGCGGAGCACAGTAGTCACGCCATTCGAGATTTCCTAAACTGACTAAATAAATGAATGAGTCGTGCAGAAGGATCAGCCAGTTGGTGGCAGGAAAAGGAGAGGAAATAAAGATAAAGGGAGGAACCATGTGCTTTGGACAGCAGCAACTGGTGCCATGGTCCCAGAGAGCCCACAGACATAGCAGGAGTTCTGTGGATCCCAGGCTCTGCTCATCTCCATTCCCAGATGTGCCCCATCCATGGTTCACCCCAGGAGGACATCAGAGGCTCAGAGGGGTGAAATTGCAGGACCACCACAGGCATACTGGCTCCGCCACACTCTGAACTGTGTGTGGCACTGAGCACACTCACCTTGTCATAGGGTCACTGGACACATCTCACCTCCCTCTCTCACCCTGAGTGAGAGCAGGCTCACTGTGCTCTCGTGGCATGGCTGAGTCTAGATTATTTTTGTAGCCACAGGCACCAAATCCCAAAAGTAAATTCACTATCAACGCTAATGACAAGTTCATCTTGAGAAATCAAAACAAAGGAAAAGCTTTGTCGCTGCTTCTGAGAATTACCTTGCTTGGGAAGAAGGAAGATTCTCTAAGGCCTCTTGCAGGGGGCCAGGTCTTAACGCCTTCAGCCCAGGACAGCGAGGCAACTGCCTCTTCCTCTTCCTTGGAGAGGACCAGGAGACCTTCCAAGGCTCACAGAGGCCAGTGGCAGAGGAAGGCCTCACTGAGGGCTGGCATCTCACAGATGAGGACAATCACAGAGGAAGACGGCAGGTAGGAGGAGAGCGTCTCAATTCTTGGGAAGCAGCGAGGGAGTAAGACGGGATCAGGGGCAGTGCCAGGCACTCACCTGATGTGGAAGTTCTGCACGTTGACATTCTTGTACGGAGCTGTCTTCCTCTGGCACCAGAGAAGGAGCCCTTCCTTTGCAGAAGTCTCTGTAAAACGTACAAGGATAGTGAGCACTGGCTCAAAATGAAACCTTCAGACCTTGTCCCACGTTGGACCATACTTTCTGGGGGTCAAACAAAACCCAACAGGAGAGAACACCATATATGACAAGAGCAGCAGCAACGACAGGAGTGACCACAGCCACTATCCTACTGGAGACGGACAGACCTCCGCTGATCCTAACTGCCAAATGGAACTGCACAGCCCAAGGCTGGTTTGGGATTCCTAAGAGGTCACCTGTCCAGAGTCATCACCCCAGTGGATAGCAGTGTCATGAACCTGTGCCGTGTTCCTGATGACAAAGCCTGTGCCTCTCACCATAGAACACACTATCTCACAAGCTCCTGACACCGGTCTCTGCCTCTCTGAACAAGATGACAATGAAGCCATTGGCATGAGTACTAGGCCCTGTCTAGTCACTCAGATCTGGCCCTATCCTCAAGGGAGGTCAGTGGAGGGGAGAGGCCTCACAGGTCATTCTGTGCCCTACAGAGCTGGCCCAACAATCTGCTCCCCCTGGCCTCTGGCTATCCCTGATAGACTGAGTGTCCCAGAGCCTCTCCACAGACTGGGCCGGGGGTTCTTCTCACCCTGTGGTGCATATCGGAGCTTCGAAGGAAGTAAAGTGGCTCATTCCTGGATACCCTGAGCTGACGGCAGACCATGAAGGCTGAGGTTGAGAGGGGGCATCTGGTGGACAGATGAAACAGCAGACCCAGGCCCGACTCTCACTAGTTGCTGAGTGACTCTGAGCTACTGAATTCCTCCTCTGTGACTCAGGTCTCTCGACCATGAAATGAGGTAAATGCTGCCTGCCAATTCCCATGGGGGGTGCAAGGCTCCAGTGAGATGGAGGCCAGGAGAACAAACTGGCTACCAGGGCTAGGAGGCTACAAAGGCCGTGGTGGAGGTGACAGATGGCAGGATCTCCTCTTCACCTGCAGTTCTGGGCCTGCAGCTACCCACTAACTACTTCAGTCCCTGTGAGTGACACCAAGGCAAAAGAGAATTAGAAGTGGATAGTCACCTACAGACAACACTTCAGAAATTCCAATCCCTCTCCCCCCAACTCAGGTGAGTGTGGAGAACAGATGGTTCTTCACCGGTTCACGGGGTCTCAGCTCTCACCTTCCACGGAGATGTCCTGGATGGCGAACCTGAGAATGATCGTCCAGATCATGCCCAGCGTCATCTTCGCATTGCCGTCCACAATCTCTGCATGCAGGGTGGGGGCAAGGGCAGATAGTGAGAAGGTTAAAACCAGAGTGAGACTCCTCTGTCTCTCAAAGGCAGCCTCTGCTTCCATCCAGAGACCAGCTCCAATCACCTGTCCTCCACCACCATCCCTGGGACAAAAGGCAGCCAGGTCCCCCTGAACAGTCTTTGGACAGAACTGCTCCAAAACAGCCTGATGCTGGATGCCTACAGGCTGGTGGACATGGATTTGTTTCCTCTGCCACGTAGCCCGCCCAACTCCCAGCTCATTCTTTAAGACCCAACTCAAAAGGCTGCTCCTCCATGAACTCTGGTCCTCAGCATTCGGCCTGCATTCCCGCCCCCTGTTCACATCTGCACTGCAGCACTCGCCACACTGGCTACAATTACACCCTCAGGAGTGTCTCCCTGACTAGTGGACACGCTCCGTCAGTCAGTAAGTAAGGGCTACGATACTGTTCGTCAAGTCTGTGCCCACTTCCTTCCAACCCCACTGCCGGCCACCCTTGTCCAAGCGTCACTGCCACCTTTCCTGGGGCTCAATGCAGCTCCTGTCGAATCTCCTGCAATCCACTCTCTGCACAGCAGCCAGGGAGCTCTTTAAAAAGGTATAGATTGGTGTCACTCCCCTGTGTGAAGCTCCACGACACCTAAAATGAAGCCCATGTCCTTAGCCTAGTCCACAAGGCCTGCCCTTGGGGGCCTGGTCCTCCACTCCCCAGCTTCTCTGGCCAGCTCCTTTCAGTTTCCCAAACACACCAAGATCTTTCCTGCTTTCAGGCCCTTATCCCTTCTCTCCATCCAGAAAGCTCTCCCTTCTCTCCTCTAGGCTAGTAGCTTCTCATCCCACAAGCTTCTGCTACTATGTCACTCTCAGAAATGACTTCCCTAACCACCAACCAAAAGGAGCCCCTCACCCCAACCCAGTTCCTCTCTCCCTCAGGACCCTGCTCCTCCCCTCACACGGTCACCATCTGTAATCCTGTATCTGTTGGTCTGTTTACTATTCACCTTCCCTGAGAGTAGGGGCTGTGCTGTTCATCATGAACCTGGAAAATACACGACGTTATAGAAGGAAGGGGCAAGCAGAGACACAGAGCCAGGCCAACAGGCTGCAGGCTGTCTAAACCTAACAATAATCCTTCATTCAAACTTCCGGGAGTGACAGGGAACGGTCTAGGCTACACATTCTTCAGCTTCAGCAACTTGGAGAAAAACCATCTTTGCAACACTCAGGGCAGACGTGGCTGCAAATGAAGTGTGAGCAGCCTTGTCCCATAGTGCTTCAGACAGACACGCCTCGGGAAGTCCTCTGAGAGCCTCTGCTCTCACAGCTTAACCCGGCAGAGGCAGGGAGGTGGCAGGATGGCTTCCTAAGAAGAAGGGTGGAAATGGGCAGAGCCAGTGAACGCCCCGCTGGGGCCCCCCCGAGCTGGGTGCTGGAGAACACAGGGGCCAGTTCCAGAGGGCACTGAGGAGTGGGTGAAGGCGGGGAGGAATCTGCAGAAGATCTTGTTCACTGACTGTCAAGAACTGAAAACTCTAGGGTGGGCTTGCTGCGGATAGGAGGTGCCTCAGGATGGGGTCTCCTTTTCCTAGAGACTCAACCAAGAGGACTGGAGGGGTTCTAGCAGCCATGATAGAGATGCTCTCCATAGGCCTGTGGCTGAGGGCAACTTCGGTTTTAAAGTCTCAGGAGGAAATACGTCTAGTCTGCTGCCCAGAGGCAAGGGGAGGGACACACCTCAGGGTGAAGAACTCCACAACCAGGAAACAGGTAGCGCCCACACTGTGGGTGTAGGCACCTCCTCAGTCAGGAATTCCGTGCTGCATGCCTCGTAAGTGCCAGGCACTCCAGAGGGGAGGCCACCATTCTCACGCCCAGCCAGCTGCAAGTGCAAGCTGGTCACGGGAAGGGCGGGAGGACAGCTTTTCTCATGACACACCCATCACCAGCTGCTTCTCTGACCTGCAGCCCTGTTTCCGCCACCTGCCCACTGTCACAGCCCCACTGGAGGGGTTAGGGGTAGAGGGTGGGATTCTCAGGTGTTTCAACCCCACAGCCTACTGGGAAATAGCCCAGCACGCTGTCTTCCTCTAGCTTTGTACTGAGACTCGATGGCCAATGTGAATGGAAGTGAACCAATTTGGGCATGAGCACACTTTCAGACCAAGTTTTTCTTCAAATGAAAACTGAGGACTGCCATGGGTCTCTTCTCTACCTTCCTCTCTCCACTTACAGACCAGCATTTGGGCAAAGTAAAAGGAGTTGTGAGAAGCAGAAGGCAGGAGGAAAGATGCATGCAAGGACAGAATATCTCAGGGCCTGAGCAGACACCACAAACACCAACCACCTCGACCATGTCATGCAAGGCTTGGCAGCCACCTCAGAGAGGTCCCACTGGGGCAGAACCTTGCAACTTGGGACACATATTCTGGCTGGGAGTCTTGGCTACCATCTCAGAGCCCTGTCATTAACGGCAATTAATTTTCCTTGTTTTTCTAAAAGCTGGGACAATATGGATGTCGGGATGTATGACACTCTGCTCTGACTAATGAGCTGATGGGGAGCTGATGGGCTCAATCAGGCCTCACCTCATCTCCCAAAGTGCCTGGGAGCTCAGCCCTGGGGAGCCTGTAACAAGCCCGCTGCTGATGGGATGGCATGTTGACTGCTTGAGTGGAAAGGCCTGTGGAAGGTCCTGGGTGCCCACACAGGAAGATCCTGGGTGGCCAGAGGCTGAACCTGACCCAGCCCATGATCCAGAGCAGAGTCTGGGCATGAACCTGTGAACCTGTACACTATGACCCAACGTCCTAATGCTGAGCCTCCACCCCCTTCATTCCTGCATATTCTCTCCTCCCTGCAGACAGCAGGCAGGGCATAATGACAAAGCTGCTCCCAGCACAGAGAGAGACATGTCATGCATCCACCAGCATCTCACAGGGCCCAGCACAAGGAAGGCAGAGTGAGGGCATTCAGGGTCCAACTCAAAGCCATGCTGCCCCAGAAGAATCACCAGAAGTCCGCCCTGCATGGCCAGGGTGCATCATATTCCCAGACCTGGGTGGCACCTGAGGGGATTATTCTGCAGTATGGGAGGCGCTTGTAGGCCCAGCGTCATATCAAGGGATGTCATTGTGGTCACTGCTGAATATTTACTGGGGCTTAAAGTGCCTCAAGTACACTGCCACCAAAAATTCTTCTTTCAGAATGTTGGTGTCATGCCTCTGAGCCTGATGGTCGAGAAATGAGCTAGACCCCTGGCTGCCCCATCACGAGCTCACCTTCCGCTCCGATGGAGACCAGCTTGACTCCTTTGCTGGCGATAAAGTCCAGCGCTTTGTTCACATTGTTGATTTTGTGCACTCTCATCTTTCCCCGCTCCGGCTTAGGCAATCGCTCCCCTGAGAGATGCACACAGAGAAAAAGAAGGCAAGAGAAAGTCCTGTCAGTTTCTTGGTGCTCTCTGAACCAGGTGCCAGCTGCCCACCATGGTCCTCTGGCCTCCACCCGAGCCAAACTGCAGCTGGGAAGGGTCTCACTCTCCTCACAGCAACAACGGGCAGGGGGGTGGCCAGTGTCTCTGGGGACCTGTGTGGCAGGGCGTCAGTGAAGAGCCTCACCTGAAATGACCTCCAGGAGCAGCATGAGCTTGAGTCCGTCGCGGAAGTCCTCGTCGATGTTCTCGATCTGTGTGCCTGCCTTCCGCAGGTGGGAGTTGCACCATGCTGTGAAGGTCTGCGGAAGCCAAAGAGTCAGCTCAGCTGCCAGGGCTCCCCTGCCACACATCCAAATTGCTGGGCACAGCCCCAACCCAACAACAGTGGCTACCCCTGGATACTCGCTCACAGCCAGGCCCCAGGGCCTCCCTTGGGAGACAAGATTTCTAATTTTCACAGCAAGCCAGACAGGTGGACATGAGCAAACTGAGGGTGAAGAGGCACTGTGTACTAAGTGGCGGAGCCTGAATTTGTGCCCAAGTCTGTCCCCTGAACAGAAAGTGCCCTTCCCCAACACGAAGCTGCCTTAAGTGAGCCTACAACAAGCACCAGACAAAGATTCCAGTCAGTCATCTATTCATTCATTCATTCATTCATTCACACTGGACTGAGGAAACAGCGGGGGAAAAACTTGTCAGCATCCGTTCTCTTGGGTGGACCCATCTGATCCTTCATCAGCCTGGCACACCACAGAGCCCAGCAGCACTGGTTTCTTGCACCCACAGCCCCTCTTCTCAGGAAAGGAGCGCAGGCAGCCATTTTCCCATCACTGCCAAAGATGGCCCAGGACACGAAAAGTTGGAAAATAAAAGCCTCCTGAAGATTTGAGGTGGGACCAGTCTCCTTGGTCTCTACTTGAATTTTGGCAGGCTCAAGAGTAAGCACTTCCTCTGAAATACCAGGAAACCAGGAGCCTCTGGACCTGTGCATGCCCCACACAGTTTGGTTTCCTTGCAGGCCAGATGCCCTGGCCTCTCTGTTCCCTGGAGAAGATGCCATACCCCACCCTTCCAAACCTTAAGACCCATCATGGGTCTTAAGAATTCCTTGAGAATTCCTTCTGCTGTATCTTAGTGGGAAAGCAACTGGGAGGCAGGCACCCCCGCCAGGGTTCTACCTGAGAAGAAGGTTTCTGAGGATCACAGGGCACAGAGACAATGGAAGGTGAAAGGGCATTTCCTGGCAAGGTGAGTCAAGAACAAGAAGCCTAAGCTTCCAGAAACACCAGGAACAAGGGCAGAACAGACATAAGGAGGGCACTCAGCCTCATGGAGGTGACCAGCCATCCAGCCCCCTGCTAGAAGGGGACATGTTATCAGACATCAGTCAGCACAGATATGCCCAGACGTCTCCATCAGGGGCTGGGAAAAAAACCCAAGCCTCTGCTACTCCTAGGATTCCTCTGTACCCCACACCCGCCCTTTACCCCACCATTTGCAGGGGCCAGCATAGAGGCAGGCAGAGAGCCAGGGGTGCATAAGTGCCCACTTCACAGCCAGGACGCAGGCATGTGCGGGAAGAGGGGCTTCCAAGGGGCCTCCAGCCAAGCCCCATTTGTTTTGACAACTGCTGCCACTCCTGCTCATTTAGACTCTGAACAGGCACCTCCTCCCAGACAAAGGGGCAGCCTGATTAGCATGAGGCACCACAGGGCTGGCGGAGGATTCCCTCCAAACAGGGGCCACTGGAAGCAGGCGGGGTTCCCACACCACCCCCACCCCACTCCTTTACCCAACATAGGGTGTCCCTCTGTGGAAGAAACAGAGACCCCTTCCCCTCGAACGATGCTGTTATAGCCTGCATTGCCTCTGCCTTTGTTTAGCCAGCACCTACCCAGCCCTCCGAAATCAGGCCCAAGTGCATCTCTTCCTCCCCAATGCCTGCATATCTTGGATGCCTCCTCTTATCATGGCCTCTTTTCATTAGACTCTAACAGCTGTTTTCTGTCTTCTGTCTCCCCCAGATTATAAGCTCCTTAGGGGAGGGGTTATTGCTTGACTTCCAACTAGGACCACAAGCAGCTTCTCATTAAGGAACAGTTAATTAACCTTCCCAACCTCATTTCCCAAGATTCCCCTATTCAACTCTGGATTCAGACCAACCAGGGCTAGATTGCTGGCTACACCACCCACACGGGCTAGTTACCCAACCATCCTGACACCCGTTTCCTCATCTGCAACACGGTGATTATGACACCCCTGAGAGTGCGGGGTCAGTGTGAGGATCAGGGGTGACAGTGCTTCCATGGTATACAACAGGTGCTCAATAAAGCTCCCTGTGCCTCCTAGCATCTGCGTCCCTTCCCTGCTGGGCCTGCTGGAATCCTGCCCACCTCCCCCTGCAGTGCTACCTCAGTCCCCTGCCTGCCCCTGTCACCACACATACAGCTCTTCTAACAGCATTTTCTGGTCATTTTTTTGTCTTATGGGATGTGGCATGCACACATGCTGTCTCTCCTACCAAATGCAAGCTCCTAGGGGGTGGGCATGACGTCTCTCATGGCTCTGTGACACACCAAGCACAGCCTGCCTCAGGGTGAGCAGAGAGAAAGGGTGCCACTTGGCTACCCTGTAAAGCAGAGGGCAGCAGCAGGGCTGGGGTAGAGGCAAAATGATGGGACAGGGTATGGTGGTGACCCCAGGGCCCTGATCTTGCACACGCCTCAAAGAGCAATATGGCCAAATCCCACCCCACAGCTTGAGGATGCAAGGTGGCACTTCCTGGAGGACGAGTCCCCGCTGTGCTGCTGGAGGCCAAAATCTAGGCACCCAGTCTGCAGGGAGGGCCAGGCATGTATCTAAATGGCAACCCTTACTGCTCAGCCTGCAGGGGGTTATGTCTGCATGTTCAGAAGGGGTACAGGCCTGGGTTTGATTCCCAGTTCTTTGGCTTACTTGTTCTGCGTTCCTGACCAAATGACTTTACTTATTTGAACTTCAGTTTCCTTCTCTGTAGGAACCTAGCTCTTCGGTTGTTAAATGGATTAAATGGGGTAAAAAGCATCTAAAGCACCTAACTCGGTGCCTGGGAGCTCTGGTGGCATAGTGCCTAAGGCATCTGACTGCTAACCAGAAGGCTGGAGGTGCAAACCCACCAGCCACTCCTGAAAACTGGACAATCTACTTCCGTAGTGACACTGTCTCAGAAATCCAAGGAGGGTGGCTATGAGTTGAATAGACTCAACGGCAGTTAAGTTTGGTTTCGTTTTCGGTTTAACTCAGTGCCTGGCACCATCACAATGCTGTGCTGCTGTTAAGTGCCAACGAGTTGGCTCTGACTCATAGCAACCCCATACACAACAGAATACAACACCCCCAGTCCTGCACCATCCCCACAATTGTTGCTCCGCTTGAGCCACTGTTGCAGTCACTGTGTCAATCCATCTCGTTGCGGTTCTTCCTCTTTTGTCGATGACCCTCTACTTTACTGAGCATGATGTCCTTCCTCCAGGGATTGGTCCCTCCTGATAACATGACCAAAGTACCCAAGAAAAAGTGTTGCTATCTTCACTTCTGAGAAATATGCCAGCTGTACTTCTTCCAAGACATATTTGTTTGTTCTTCTGGTAGTCCTTGGTATATTCAGTATTCTTCACCAACACAGTAATTCAAATGCATCGAATTCTTTGATCTTCCTTATTCATTGTCCAGCTTTTGCATGCATATAGGTGACTGAAAATACCACAACTTGGGTCAAACACATCTCAGTCCTCAAAGTCACATCTTTGCTTTTTAACACTTTAAAAAGATCTTTTGCAGCAGATTTGTCCACTGCAACACGTCATTTGATTTGACTATTGTTTCCAGGGGCATTGATTGGGCATCCAAGTAACATGAAATCCTTGACAACTTCAATATCTTCTCCATTAATCATTATGTTGTTTATTGGTCCAGTTGTGATGATTCTTTTTTCTTTATGTTAAGGTGTAAGCCTTACTGAAGACTGCAACCTTTGATCTCCATCAGTAAGTGCTTCAAGTCCTCTTCACTTTCAGCAAACAAGGTTGTGCCAACTGCATATTGCAGGTTGTTAGTAAGTCTTCCTCCAATCCCAATGTCACATTCTTCTTCATATAGTCCAGCTTCTTGGATTATTAGCTCAGCATACAGATTGAATTACTATGGTGAGAGATACAATAATGGATGCATACCTTTCCTGATTTAAAACCATGCAGTTTCCCCTTGATCTGTTTGAACAACTGCCACTTTGTCTATGTACAGGTTCCACATGAGCACAATGAAGTGTTCTAGGACTCCTATTCTTTGCGATGTTACCCATAATTTGCTATGATCCACACAATGGATGTGCACCTACACACATGCATATACCCACACACAGGCTAGCTGCCACCCAATCCCCAGATGTGATCCAGTCTCTCATCTGCAAAGGCCTTGAGCCCACCCTCATGGGTGGAGCAGTAGTGGGATTGCCAGAGACCCTCGACCCTTGTGTGATAGTCCCTGCTCAAATGTAGGAAGGCACCGAATAAACCTCACTTCTTCAGGCTGCCTGTCCTCATAGGTGTTTACTGTACTATCTTATCTGCCCCTCTCCAAACAGGCCTCCTGTCACTGCCCCTTCACTCATCTCCTCTGGGTAGTAAATAAGAGTTCTGGCTTGCTTGGGGAAGGGGCGTAATACAGGCCTGGGTTCAAATCTTGGCTCTGCCACTGGCTAGCTGGATGACCTTGGCCAAGTAATGCCATGTCTCTGAGCCTCAGTTTACTTGGTAATGAAATGGGAACAATAATCCCTTTCCTTCAAAGTTCAGATGAGGATTAAACAAAATAATGCAAGTGAACCACTTAGCACTGTGCCTGGCAGCAGAGATTCTGTATTCAGTGTTATATATGTGCCCAAGAAAGGTCTATTTTTAAATAAATGGTAGCTATGCTGTGTACTTCCACCTCCCCGACTGGAAGCAGGCAGAGTTGCAGGTAGAGTGTGGAGCAGGTGCTCAGGGAGAACACCCACACTCGTCTCCCAGCCTGCAACCTGCCAGCAGACAGTATGGGAGTCCAGCGCCAGGCCTCCCACCCTCCTCCACACCCACTCACCCTGTCTCCTCCTGTGAGGGGCGTCTGACACGGGAGGACCCAGGGAAAGAGCGCATGAGCTCACAAGGCCAACAGTAGGGAATCAATCAACCATGATCGACAGGGTGTGACTGGCAGTATTTGGAACTTTGTACCTTTTTCTACTCAGTTACAAAAATAATACCCTGCTCATACACATCCTCTCCCTACCTGGCTTAGATTATTATCTACAGTGTGGATGGTGTGGAGGGGTGGTTTCTACAGAGCCTCATGTGCCCACTGTACCCCCTCCACCATTCCAAATTCTCAGTGAGAGCTATGGACACAAACTGCCAACAGGTCTCTCCTGTTCCACACCACTGCAGGCCACCATGGGGTTAGGACACGTTCACTCCCTCCAGAAGCATCTGCCGGACTCCGTGCTCTCAGAGCCTGCAGTCTGGTGGGTAAGGTCTCTTAATCAAGCATTACGCAACTACAGTAACACCCTAACCCTTAGAAAAAGTGGCATCAACTGGTAATAATAACAACCACCATAGCAGACACTTTTCAAGAGTGAACTATGTGCCAGGCATTTTGTCACCCAGTAGCTTCTCTCATCCTTACAGCTACCTGGTGCTGTAGGTGCTATTATTGTACCCATTTTACAAATGAAGAAACTGAGGCCTGAGAGGTATAGTGGAGTGACTTGCCAAAGGTCACATACCTACAAAGTTACAGTGCTGGATTTCAAACCAGGGACCTTGGGTCTGAGGCCATGCTCTTAGGAACTGGCTTATGCTGCACTTGCCCCCAAAAAGGGAGCTGAAGAGAGTTGGTAATGGTAGGAGGAGCACTGCAGCTAGAGGCAGAGGCAGACACACAAGTTTCCCTGAAGAGATGATTTTCAAACTCTATCTGAATGAGGAGGAGGTAGGAAGACAAGAATAAGGAAGACTGTAACGTGAACACCAGTGACTAGGTGGTACAAACAGTTAAGTGCTCTACTATAGCCAAAAGATGGCAGCCCGAACTTACCCAGAGGTGCCCTGGGAGACAGGCCTGGGCATGTGCTTCCAAAACGGCACAGTCTTGAAAACCCTAAGGTGCAGTTCTACTCTGCACACCTGGGGTCGCCATGAGTCAGAACTGACTCAACGGCAACTAACAGGAGCACGTGTAGTGGTGACACCACGTGCAGAGGCTCTCTGGCAGGCGAGCAGAACCCAACTGGAGACAGGAAAGAAGGTCAGCTAAGCTGGAGGACGTGGAGTGAGGTAAAGATGGTAGGCAGACTGCACAGGGCTGTCAAAGGTCACACTGGCTGCTCCTTGAGGACTCTGCCAGAGAGGCAAAGAGCCGACGTGTGATGACCAGGACAGAAGGTAGAGAGCCCTGAGAGAAGCTTGGTGGTAGAGGAAGGGAGGAGTCGTGGTGGGATGCGACTGCCGTGACTGAGAAATGCAAGTGCGCAGCTCTGTCTCATTTGGAAGGAACCATAGCTACTGGCCTCTACGGGAAGAGGGGAAGGCAAAAAAGCACCGAGCTCTTCTGGGTTTTATGATCAAGGGTCATTTTCTGGGAGTGGAACCAACCCTGATCGGCTTACACGTGGCAGTGGCTGTTTCCCGAGCACCTCTCTTAAAAGGGTCTCAGTGCAGTCACCTGACAACTACTGACTGTTGATATGGAGTCTCTACTGCTAACCAGAAGGCTGGCGGTTCACACCCACCAGCCACTCCTCGGAAGGAAGGTTGGGCAATCCTACTTCTGTAGTGATACTGCCTGGGAAACCCAAGGAGGGGTCGCTATGAGTCAGGGCTGACGGCAAACAACAACAACCATGTACCAGAGGAGCTCTGGTGGCGCAATGGTCAAAGCATTCAGCTGCTAACCAAAAGGTCGGTGGTTTGAACCCACAAGGAGCTCTATGGGAAAAAGATGAGGCAGTCAGCTTCTATAAAGATTTACAGCCTTAGAAGCCCTATGGGGCATGGGGTAGTTCTCTGTCCTAACGGGTTGTTATGAGTTGGAATGGACTGGATGGCAGGCTTTGGTTCTGGTATGCTATCATGTCCTGGGCATGGGAAGGAGCAAAACAGATACACAATTTACACTCTAACCTGAGGATTACGGGGGGTGAGGAGCATGTTAAAAGTAATTATACAATAACTGCTCATTGCTAAGTCTTCCTTTGTTACATATGTAAAAAAACAAACAGTTGCCATCAAGTTGATTCTGACTCATGGCCATCCCACCTGTCAGAACAGAACTATGCTCCACAGGGTTTCAATATCTGATTTTTTGGTAAGTGGACCGCCAGGACTTTTTTCTGAGGCACCTCTGAGTTGATTCGAACCTCCAGCCTGCATGTTAAAGCAGCCAAGTGTGTTAACCCTTTGCACCACCGAGGACTCTCACATTACACACAGCAACTCTAAAATCTCCAACCCCATGATCATACGACATATTACTGTTTCCATCATACAGAAGAGGAAGCCACAGCAAGGAGAAGCTAAGCGACTTGTCCAAGGTCACACAGCTCATATACAGGAAGTGGGGACTGAATAGGCAGTCTGGCTCCAGAGTCTACACAGCCAATCACTTTGTTTTCTGCCTACATAACCATTCCTGTGATGGGAGAAATACATGTCTGAATGTATGAATACACACACACACACACACAGACAGAGATTATAGAGGTAGACAGTTATACATACACACACACAGAGTTTAGAGAGGTAAACAGCTATACACAGACACATACATACACATACAGATTAGAAGTAGAGAGCTATACACACACACACACACACACATATAGAGCTAATGTGACCCAGGAGCTAGGGGAGCCAGGGAGTTCTATCTCAAAGGAAGTGATGTTTAAGTGGGATGAAAAGGATA